>NC_080609.1:16320024-16636691 GCF_027887145.1 Ammospiza caudacuta
CTCCCCTCCCCCCTCTGTTATTTATAGCATTTCACCAAACATCTGGAATTTGAGCCCGCTGAGACTGACTGCAGCTGGAGGAGGGGATGGGCGAGAGCGTGTGGCCAGCAGGAGGGAGGGCGAGATGGATGGAATGAGCCCTGAGCCCTCCCAGAAGTCCCATCTGGGGGTGGGGATGGACCCCAGGGCTCTGAGCAGTGCCCTCTGTCCCCTCAGGACGTCCCCAGCCCTGGTGGGTTCTGCAGTGAGGTTTGTTTTGGAGGGAGCAGAGGAGCCGTTCTGCCACTTTCTGACCCAAACCGCAGGGAAAGGAGAGGAAACGCCGCGGCTGCTGGCTGAAAGTGTGTCAACAATGTAAATGAGGCAGGAGTGCTCCTGCCTGGGCTCTCTGCAGCCCTGCCGAGCAGGGATGGAAAGGTTTGACCTGTCCTGGGTGATCCTGGAGTGCATCCAGGTGCTGCAGTGTGACCGTGCTCACGGGGGTCCCAGGGTGACGGGGGTTCAGAAGGCTGATTTATTATTGTATCATTTATGTTATATCAAAACTATACTGAAATAATAGAAGAAAGGATTTCATCAGAAGGCTGGCTAAGAATAGAAAAAGGAAGGAATGATAACAAAGGTTTGTGGCTCGGCTCTCTGTCCGAGCCAGCCGACTGTGATTGGCCATTAATTAGAAACAACCCCATGGGCCAATCCCAGATGCACCTGTTGCATCCCACAGCAGCAGATAATCAATGTTTACATTTTGTTCCTGAGGCCTCTCAGCTCCCTAAAGAAAGGATTTTCCATAAAAGATGTCTGCGACAGTGCAGCTCCTGCCGGGGTGTTGGAGCTGTGGGCAGAGCCCCTGGGGTGGGCACAGGGAGCAGGGGAGGGGGTCCCAGGCAGGACTGAGCTGATTAGGAGCCCTGATCCTAATTATTGTGATTATTGTGGCACACCAGGAGAGGAGCTTGGTGGAGTTCCAGCAAATCCCACTGCGGGCAGGAGCAGGGCTGGAGCTGCTGGGACACCCCAGGGACACCCTGCCCTGCCAGCCTGCAGGAGCCACCAGGACCCAGGGTGATGGTACCAGCCTGGCCTCGGCCTCTAGAGTAGCTCTGTGTGTGTCTGTGTCCCCCTCTTCCTCATCCTCTCCTGGAAGACCCGGTGTTCACACTGGCACTGGTGTGGAATTTTTTATTTTATTTTTTATTTATTTTATTTTTTATTTTATTTTTTTATTTTTTATTTTTTTATTTTATTTTATTTTATTTTTTATTTAATTTTTATTTTTATTTTTTATTTTAATTTTTATTTTAATTATTTTATTTAATTTTATTATTTTATTTTTATTTTATTATTTTATTTTTTATTTTTTATTTATTTTTTATTTTAAATTTATTTTATTTTAAATTTATTTTATTTTATTATTTTATTTTTTATTTTATTTTTTATTTTTGATTTTATTTTTGTTTAGGAATAAACCCCTATTTTTTATTTTATTTTTATTAGGAATAAAGCCCCAAACCGTGGCTTTCAAAGCATTTTAGCCCTTTGTGGGGCAGAGGGGCTGAGGACAGTCGTGGCACCCGGCCGCCAGTGTGGAGAGCCAGACCCTGGGTGTGGAGAGACCCTGGGTGCTCCTGCAGCTTTCTGGGCTGGCTCTGAAATGTCCATTTTATTTATTCCCGTCCCTGCCCAGGGTCAGGCTGGGCTGGTGTGAAGGTGCAGGTTGGTTTTTCCTTTGGGACAGTGGTGACACAGGGCTGTGGGGAGCAGGGACATCCCTGTGCTGGGCTGGCTCACAGTGGCACAGGAGGGTTCCTGGCACTGGGGTTTGTTGCTATAGGATCCGAAAGAAAATCAGTGTACGCTGCTGCTTTTGAGGTGAAGGAAAAGGGGAGTTTATTTTCTGACTTTAGCATTTATAGTTTTCTAAAAGTGACAGGCGGATTGGAGGGTGACAATGACACCTCTCCAATGACACTGGTCCGACTAACAGTTTATCAACTTTCTCTTCTTCTAGAAAGGAATGCAAAACAGTGAGTTATTTACAGAAAGTGTGTGAGAAAATTCTCTACACTTCAACATCAGAAGGCTGAGAAAATCTTAAAAAACCTTAAAATCTTGAAAGGGTGAGAGGTGTTGAGCTGGGAAGGGTTTTTGTAGGGCCAGGTGGATTTGGTTGGGTAACCAAAGCTTGGGGGCTGCTCTGCTGCCCCTCAAACCCAGGAGGGGAATTTGGCTCCTTTTGGGAGTGGATTCTGCTTTCCTGGAGGCTGCCACGTGCTAATTAATGATGTGGAACCCCTCGTTAATCAGGGCTGGTGACATTTGTGCAGGGGTGGCACAGAGCCAGGGCTGGGGCACCCAGGGGAGCCCCTGAGGGACCCCGGTTCCCATCAGCAGCGCTGAGAACTCCAAGGGGAAATCAAAAATCAGATGCTGCAAAGAGTTGCCGTGAGATTGTGAGAGCTGGCAACACCCAATCGGGGTTTTTGAAATTTTTTTCTGGAAGCGTTTCATTGTTATTTAATGTCTTGTTTGTGCTTTTTTAAATGGAGCGGCTTGAGCTGAGCTTCTGAAAGGTTTTCCTTGGAAAATGCAGCAGCTCCAGGGCTGGGTGTGAGCGCAGATCGCCATGCAGGGAGGATTTACCTGATTTACCTGCACAGACACCCCTGGGCATGGCACAGACAGGGATGGAGTGGGCCCTGCTTCAGGCACTCACTGGAAGGGCCTGGATTCCTGGAGAAAAATTCAAAAAATCTTCATTTTGCAGGGCTTTTTTTTTTGCAAAATCTTCATTTTGCAGGGTTTTTTTGGCAAAATCTTCATTTTGCAGGACTTTTTTTTTTTTGCGAAATCTTCATTTTGCAGGGCTTTTTTTTGGGCTAAATCTTCATTTTGCATTTTTTTTGGCAAAATCTTCATTTTGCAGGATTTTTTTTTTTTTGCAAAATCTTTATTTTGCAGAGTGGTTTTTTTTTTTTTGCAAAATCCTCGTTTTGCAGGGGGGTTTTTTTTGGCATAATCTTAATTTTGCAGGGGTTTTTTTGGTTGGTTTTTTTTTTTTTTTTTTGTTTGGTTTGGGGTTTTTTGGGTTTTTTGTTTGTTTTTTTTTTTTTTTTTTTTTTTTTGTTTGTTTGTTTGTTTTTGGCGTGTGGGCAATTTTTGGCTTTCTGAGACCAAGAAAACCCGGAGTCGAATTCAGTTTCTCTGCAGCTTGTGTCTGTAACTGGACCCCTTGCAGCACTGGCTGTGAGAGGGGCGCAGCCTCCCCTGGAGCCCCTCTCAGGCAGGACCCTGCGGAGCCCCCATGATAACCACACACCTCTTCCACAAAAACTCGGGTTTCACAGAGGCCAAATGCCCCGGGAAATGGGGAAATATGGAAATACCTCCCCAGAACACAGCCAGGGAAAGGAACGCAAAAGGAGAATAAAGAGAGGAGCTGGCAGGAGAGGCTGTTCCAGAGCTGGGGGTGTGAGCAGGGGCTCAGCCCCTAATCCCAGAGAGGGGCTTTGCAGAGCTCAGCTCCAAAAGCTGTTTGCTCCAGCAGCCAAGGATTGCGTTAGCTGGGAGGTTTAAGAGCCCAGCAAAGCCCTGGATCATCTCTGCGGGTGGATAAGCAGTTTTCCCTGAGGATTTCTGCCCAGAACAGATGCTGAATTGGGATTATTTTTTTTTATATGTGTGTATTTAAAAATAAACGTCTTGGGTTCGTTCCAGTTAAGGGCCTTAAATTGAAGATTTTGCAGTGGGAGCAGCACAAGCCCACGCAGGACGTGGCACAAAGCAGCAGCTCCCAGCCTGGGGATCCTGCAGTGGAGCTGTTCCCTCCCTCTGGGGTTGGTTTAGTGAGTAATTTGATTTCACTGCTGATCCCTGGAGGAGGAGGAGGAGGGACTGACCCTGCCAGGGTGTCCCCAAGGGATCCCCACGCTGGGACAGCACCTCCAGCCCAGATTTTGGGGTGATTCTCAGTGATTTCTCTGTGTTTTCACACTGCTGCCGGAGCTCTGACCCTGCAGGGATGGAGCAGGAGGAAAATGGCATTAAAAGGTCCTTTTTGGACCCGAATAGGTGATGCCAGGTGGGTTTTGGCGATGCCAGCTGCACTTTGGTGACCCCAGAGGCGCTGCCCTCGTCCTGCACACAGAGCCCCGTGTGTCCTTTAAGGTCACTGCAGTTGAATCATTTCCTGTTTTCCTCAGAGCCTGAGGAGCTCCAGGCAGGCTGGAAATGTTTGCAGATAGGGTGAACTGCCTGCTCTGGGGCCATGGGAAAAGTGCATCAGGGTTCAGGGTGCACGGGGAGGGGATGGGGCTGCAGGGCTGCCCTGGTGTGAGCAGGCACAGGAGGGCCTTGGAGCCCCATCCTGGCTGGGCTGTCACTGAGACAATCCTTATTCCCCTTTATGAACCCATCTGGGGGTGAGATGCCAACGCCACCAGCTGGTTTTTAGTGAAGAACTCATTTGGTGAAGGAATCTCTGTAAAATTCAGGAGCAGTTTTGAGTGTGCCCCCGTGCCTGTGATGGGCACTGCTGGTGGTGACCCTCGTGTCAGAGCAGTTTCTGAGGAATTTGGTGGGTAAGGTGCCCCTCCTGTGCCAGAGGAAGGACACAATCCTGAGTGATGGGATCTGGGGAATTCTGCTCAAACAGGGAGATTGGATTTGGACGACTCTCAGTGGTTCCTTCCCTCCTGAGCCATCCTGTGTGCACAGGCTGCTCATTTTGCATCCCTGATTCTCCCTGGATGCTGGGCTTGGGCTGGTCCACATCTGGAGCCCTGGTCCACATCTGGAGCCCTGATCCACATCTGGCTGCCCCTGGACCCCTGGCAATGTCCCAGGCCAGGTTGGACAGGGACCTGGGACAGTGGGAGGTGTCCCTGCCATGGCAGGGGACTGAACATGGTGATCTTTTCCACCCCTTCTGGAATTCTGTGCAAATTCCATCCCCAGCACAGGGATCCCTGGTAGATCCCTCTGTGTGACCCCACTCTGTTCTCCTCTGTAAAACCCCTCCTTGAGGGGGTGAAGGAGTTGGGAGGTTTGGAGTTTCATGGTGCCTTTCAGCCAAGGGAGGAAGGAGGAGGAAATTGCTGCCTGGATTTTTAATTTGGAGGGAAAGGCTGGGAGAGATTTCCCTGGGAATGTGATCCCAGACCAATCCTCTCCGTGGGCAGGCAGGGAGCAGAGCTGCTCCTGCTGAGGAGGGTTAAAACTCATCCAGGGGGGAAGTTTTCCTTAAAGCCTGGGTGAAAATGAGCACGCTGGATCTCTGAGGTGCATTTGGCAGGGATGTGGTGCCAGGAGCTGGAGCTGCTGGTGGGAATGTTGTGGGTCCTGAGGAGCTGCAGAAAACCAGGAGTTGTTTCTCCCTGACTGCCCTGAGGAGCCATAAAGCATTTTCCATGGCATGGGGAGAAGCACTGAGCTCCTCCTGTGCCCCTGTGCTGTTCATCCTGCCCAGCTCAGCCTTCCCCAGCTGCAGGGAGCTCTTGGATGTTGGGGTTCATCCCCTCCCAGCAAGGAGGGACTGGGATGGTGCCACCGGTGGGTGATGCTGGTGTCACCGAGACCAAGGGAGTGGCCCTGCCTTAAATACCTGACTGAGGTCAATCCCAGGTCTGGCCAAAGCACAGCTGGGCCTTGGTTCCTCCCTGCCCAGAGCCAGGGCTTGGCTGCTGCTGGGAGGGTCCCAGCCTATGGGTGGATGAATCTGAGCCACTCCTGCAGAAGGAAATGCATTTTTTGTTTTGTTTTCGTTTTTCTGGAGTGCTTTTGGACAATTGGGTTTCGAAAATAGACTCAATGAGAGGAAATCCATTTGTTAAGCTGTCCCCAGGCTGAGGACGGGGGGCAGATACGGCGCTTCCTCGGGGCTCTATTTACGGTCACATCTGCCTGGAGCCACCCCAAATCCATCCATTAACCCCTGTGCCCTGTCTCCCCTACCCTGTCCTCCATGAAGCAGGACCTGAACGGGCAGAAGGAGCTGTGCCCACGCCTGTGCCACCTGAAGAAAGGCCCCAATGGCTACGGCTTCAACCTGCACAGCGAGAAGTCGCGGCCGGGGCAGTTCATCCGCTCCGTGGATCCCGATTCCCCCGCAGCCAGGGCAGGGCTGCGGCCCCAGGACCGGCTGGTGGAGGTAACAGCGAGGGGGCAGCAGCAGGGTGGGACCCTGGGCGAGCTGGGACAGCCCCCAGCCCGTCACCTTCCCCAGCTGATCCCCCTGTCTTGCTCTGATTGGGGTGCCAGGGATGGCACGGCTCTGTGCTCGCTCCTCTCCTCCAAGTGGGAGCTCTGGGGAGGATTACAGAGTAGAAATTTGGGGTTGTTCTTAGGCTGGAAAAGCCCTCCAAGACTGCTGAGTCCTGCCATCCCCCAGCTGTGTGTCCCCAAGGTGCTGTGCTGGCTCTGGCTGGCACAGGGAGGGTCGGGCAGGGGACAGTGGGCACAGGGCCAGGCTGGTGCTGCCCAGCTGAGCTGATGCCCTGCCAGGGAGTGCTTGGAAACATAGGGGAAGAGGCTTTGCAGAGATTTTAAGACACAAAATTATGGAAGATGGGGAAAAAGTGTTCTTGGAAGCATCTCGCTGGTTATCACGTGCTGGACAGCACTTCTTGCCAAGGCAGGGCTGGGAATTGCCCTCTCTTTGGCTTGTGTGTTGAGTTGTTCCTGGAGAAGGAGGTGCCCCCATCCACAGCTGCCTGTGTGGGCAGAGGGGCAGGCACAGCAGCCATCCCCCCTTTCCCTGTGGGAGCACATGGATATTCCCTGCTTGGGCTGAACCCCAAAACCACCCACAGGGACCTCACTGTGGCCTTCACAGCAGGAATGGGATTGGCACCCCTGCAAGAGTGTGAGCTGGGATAATCCTGCGGGCAGAGCTCTCTCCTGCTCTCCAGCCCCATGAGGAATTACTGCCCAGGCAGTGGGAGCTGTGCCTGTCCCCAGCAGCTGAAAGTTTAATGCTGGGACAGCGTGGGGCCGGGCCGGGCACGGGTGGCACTCCGGGCTGGTGTCACATCCAGGGGTCCCGTTATTTATTGATGGGCTTGGCCCGGGGCCTGGCACACACAAAGCAGCTCGGGGTGAGCTCAGAAACCCGATCCCCTCCCTGCCTGCTCTTTGGGGCTGGGATAAATATTTGATGCCCCCAGCTCTGTGCCAGGGTGGGGGAGAGCAGCCCTGGCATGGATTGGGGTGAGCTGGAGTGGCAGGACAGGGATGGAGCAGGGCTGTGAGCTGGCAGCTGAGGCTGGCAGCGCCTGGCATGAGGGGCAGAGCCTGGAAGGGGTTGGAAGGGGTTTATTCTCACCCCAGCCTTGCAGCTGTGCCCTGGGGAGCAGGGGAGCCTGGTTCCCTGCAGAGGGGACCCCAAGTGTGGAGCCCAGGCTCTGCTCGTCCCTTTGGATGAGGAGCAGCTCTGGGTCATGCCGAGGCTGTCGGGCCCTTCCCGGTGGGACAAAGGGTGATTCATTCACCGAACAATGTCCTGAGTCACCATTGTCCCCTCCTGCAGGAACAATCAGGATCGGGTTCCCTGGAGGTCCTGGCTCTCACGCAGGGCAGGGCAGGGCAGGGCAGGGAGGGATGAATCCCTGCCCCAGGCACAGGGACTCGCCCATCAGGGGCACAGAAATCTCAGGTTTTTCCTCCAGAGCGATGGAGGGTGGCACAGTGATGCCCCAGGACACGGGGGTGCCCCCAGCCCCCTGTGCCCACGGGGAGATTTGGGGCACATCCAAGGGAAAGGCTGGGCTTGGCAGCGCCAGAGGGGGCAGGCAGAGGGTTTTGGGGGCAGCCTGGGGTCTCTGGTTGCACACGGATGTGTTTGGGATGCAGCCAGAGGTGTGAGGTAACACAGAGGATGCTCTGGGGGGGTTTAGGAGAGGGAGAAGGGAAAAGCCTGTAGCCTCCCTGTCATCCCCACAGGAGGAGAGAAAGGAAAATGCCACAATGCCAGCAGGAGTAAAGAAAGGAATCCTTAGGGAAGGAGGGTTCTGGGAGGCAGGAGCAGCCCTGTGGGCCGGGTTTGGGCTGTGATGCCGTCCCTGCGCAGGTGAACGGGATAAACGTGGAGGGGCTGCGGCACTCGGAGGTGGTGTCCCACATCAAGGCCAGGGACAGCGAGGCCAGGCTGCTCGTGGTGGACCCCGAGACAGACGAGTACTTCAAGAAGCTGGGGGTGACCCCCACGGAGGAGCACAGCAAAGGTGAGACCTTCCCTTCCCTTGCCAGGGTGACTCACGGTGGGATCCCAGATCCCAGCACAGTCACATTTCCCTCCTGCCTCATCCCTCAGTGGTTTCCTGAGAACCACCCAGCTATTTATAAACTCTGAGAATACACCCTCCCCCTGCCAAAAAACACTCTGTGGCTTTTACACGGTGAATAATTAACTCTGGAACTCCGAGGCACTGAGGTGTGCTGGGCTTTGGGGTACTGGAGCGCGGGTACTTGCATGGATGTACCCAGCAAAAACTAACAGTAAGGGTAGGACTAAGCCCTTTGTCCTTGGGTGTGTGGACATCTTCAGTGTCATGATTTTTATCAGCTATGAGAACGTAAAATTTGGTGGGTTGATGATTGATCATCATCGCTGGGGGGACCCTTCAAAGCCAGGTTGGACAGGGCAGGGCTGTTCCAGTGCAAGGTGTCCCTGGGTGAGCTTTAAGCTCCCTTCCAACCCCAAGCACTCCACGATTCTGTGATTCTGTTGCTCTTTGCTCCAGTGAATGAGCCCAGGGGCACTGGAGAGTCCCTGTGCAGAGGGAAGGGCTCCACGCCGGCTGAGCAGGGCATGGCTGGGGCAGGAATTGTTCTCCTGGCTGGGGCAGGAGTCGTTCTCCTGGCTGGGGCAGGAATCGTTCTCCTGGCTGGGGCAGGAGTCGTTCTCCTGGCTGGGGCAGGAATCGTTCTCCTGGCTGCAGAAACCTGGCAGGGAAAGCTGCTCATCCCCTGCCCAGCCTGGCCGTGCCCTGCTCAATGCCCAGCTCTGTTTCCCAGTACAGCTGCTCCTTATCTGAGCCCCGGGATGCTCAATGGGCAGATTTGTCCCCAGAAATGGGTCAGGCACTGCTGGGGAGCCACAGGGTGTCAGATGCTGCAGGAGGAGCAGGACTGGCTGCTGGCACTGCCACAAAGGAGCCCTTGTTCCAGCAGGGCACAGGGGAGGGAGCCTGGGGGCTCCAGCATTCACAGGGAGCAGAGTTTGGCACCTGCCAGGTAACAAAGGGCTCTGGGAAATTCTGCTGTTTGCAGGGTGAGAGGAAATAATAATATATAATACATAATACATAATATATAATATATTATATATTATATATTATATATTATATATTATATATTATATATTATATATTATATATTATATATTATATATTATATATTATATTATTATTAACATTATTATTATTATTATCCTCTTGAACTGAGCTGCTTTGACCTCACACTGACACTTCCCAAGCCCTGCAGCTCACCCTGAGCACCTCAGCCTTTAACCAAATGAGAGGCTTTTAGATGAAGCATTTCTAGATGTGGCTAATTTGGTTTTGAAGTCCAATCCCACTTTTCTATTCCTTGTCATCTGAAGCTTTTTATTTAAATAATTTAAAATTTAGCTACTTATGATACCAGAGACATAAACATCTGTATGAGCTGACTCTTCTGATGCTCATTGCTCAGAGCTTATCCTGCTCTAAACACGAGTCCAGCATTCACTGCAATAAAATATTTAAGGATCCCAAAGCCACACAGAGGTTTTTGCACCAGCACACTCTCAAAAATCACAATTTAGGTTTATTTTTCTGCTTTGCCCCAGAAATTCCTGCAGTCTGCAGCGATGCAGCCCCCAGTCAGTCCCTAGGGAAAGCATCCATGCTTGACATGATTCAGTTATTAATCCTGTCCCAATTAACACATCTGTTAGTCTGGGACAGAGACACGGTAATGCCTGGGGCAGTGACTTGATCGTGGTGACTGGCAGCTTAAATGCATGAAATCGCCATTGTGTGGGCTATTGTTAGAGTAAATCATTGGAAGTGAGCAAAAAAAAAAAAAAAAAAAAAAATTAAATTCCAGAGTGCCTGGAGAGGGGATTGTGTGGCAGACACTGCTGTGGCAGCACCATCATGGGGATTTTGATGAAGGTTTTTGAGCTGGCTTTTAAGATTTTTGAATAAAGAATTTATGAAAAAAAAAAAAACTAACGGTAAAAAAAGAGAAAAGGGCAGGATGGTGGCTCTATAAGGAGGTTACTTGTTCCTCCTCCTGGCAGGTGTTTTGATCAAAAGGGTGAAGTGGAGTGAATTCAGGGGATGTGGTTGTAGAAGGGCACGGGAGGGGGGAAGGGCTTCTGTGTGGGCTGGGGAACAGCCCAGAGTGCAGGGACAGGGTGAGCTGGTGGCTGGGCAGGCAGGAAGGGGTGGGTGGGTGCCAGGTGCTGCTGCTCGGGGGGCTCACTGTGTGCTCTGTGTGTTTGCTGTGCCCAGGTGTGCCACCCCAGCCCATGACAAACGGATCTGCACAGACCCAGGTGAGTCCTCACCTGCCCCAGAGAGGGCAGGAGGGATCAGGGGCTGTCCCTGCTGATGCTCAGGTCCCCAGGGCTCGTTTAGCTCAGCCTTACTGCTGCCTGCTTTTAATTGCTGCCTGCTTTTAATTACTGCCCACTGCAGCTTCCATTCAGGGGTTGAACCGGGCCAGTTCCAGCCCCATTTAGTCCCAGGGGGAGAGGAGGAGGTGCAGTGTGCCAGTTCTGCTGGGGCTGGGGGGTTCCGTGGGGTTCCAGGGGCTGCCCTGTGTGCAGGGACCCCTCAGCAGCTCCATCCCATCCCCTCCCCTCCCCTCCCCGGGGGTTTATTGTGTCCAGCTCTGCCTGGCTCACACCACACTGACATTTTCCTTTCCTCCAGCTGAACGGGGGATCCACATCTTCATCTCACAGCGACCTGCAGAGCCCTGGGAAGGAATCCGAGGTAAGAACCCCAAACCAGCACCTCCTGTCCCCTGCACACCTCGTGTCCCCTCCATCCCGCCCCACTGGGCTGTGCAGTGATGAGGTTCCAGTTTATCTCCCAGATTTGGGTTCATTGTACCCACCCAGGCTTTCCTCTCATCCCTCGCACTGGGGGGCTCCCTGGCAGCTCCTTGGGCACTGATTCCTGCTTGGACAGTTTGGGAGGTGAAGGGATGTCTGCAGGATTTGGGGTCTCAGCTAATTACACTGATGAGCCACAGCAAAGCTGGGAACCCATAAGGAACACAGCTGTGAGGTTCAAGAGCTGCTAGCAGGACAAAAGGCAGAATTTGCTTTATTTAATATTTTTAAATTATAATTTTTTTTTAGTTTGGAGCACAGAGAATTTATCACAGTGTTTAAATGAAGGGAGGAGTTGTTTTTGCTGCCAGGCTGGGCTGAAGGGGTTTCTGTGGTGTGGCTCAGCACTGGAAAGGGGCAAAACTTGTTGGGCAAGGTGAAGTGGCAACCAAAAGTCAACACAAGGCGTAGATTGGCATTCTCAGGCGTTAATAATTCAGCAGGTTTTTTTCCTGTTAAAATAAGAAGTGAGGATTTGCAGAGTGCTCAGAAATTTGTCTTCAGCACAATGTTCTGCTATAAATAGAGCAGAGCGTCCCTCCAGGTGCCCAGCAGCAATGTGCCAGCCCCAGGTGCTCAGGTGGCCTCTGAGCACCCAGAGCCTCTCGGGCAGCAGCTGTGCCAGGCGCCTGCAATCTGCCCCTGTCCCTGTGAATAATGCATGGCCTGCTGCAGTGCTGTGTCCTGGGAGACCCAGGCTGTGTCCTGTGCTCTGGGGAGCCTGTGTGTGTCCCCTGAGCCACCCTGGCTGTCACCGTGCTCACAGGGCTCTGAGCATTGGGGAAGAGACGAGGATCTGACCCCGTGTTTCAGAAGGCTGATTTATTATTTTATGATATATATTACATCAAAACTATACTAAAAGAATAGAAGATTTTTAGAAGATCAGAAGGCTGGCTAAGCTAAGAATAGAAAAGGAAGGAATGATAACAAAGGCTCGGCTCTCTGTCCAAGCCAGCTGACTGTGATTGGCCATTAATTAGAAACAACCCCATGAGACCAATCCCAGATGCACCTGTTGCATTCCACAGCAGCAGATAACCACTGTTTGCATTTTGTTCCTGAGGCCTCTCAGCTTCTCAGGAGGAGAAATCCTAAGGAGAGGATTTTCCATAAAAGATGTCTGCGACACCTCGGGCTGCTGCAGGGTCACTGCAGCCCCAGTCAGGGTCCCTGGGGTGGAGAGGGTGGAAAATGGGCTGTGCTGGTGCCCTCCTGCCATGGGGACACTCTGGGGCTGCTCAGGGCTGTCCTGGCTGTCCCTGGGGCTTTCCTGGGCTCGGTTTGGTTGGTTCAGCCCAGCAAGGCTGGCTCTGTTATTCAGAGAAAGTGAACCCCAGAAATATTCTTGGGAAGGTGTGCCTTGCTTTTGTCTGTGAGGAGAAATGTGGGGCTGCAGGTGTGGGGCACGGCTGGGGGGTTTGCAGTCCCAGGGATGCCCTGAGGGGCCGTGGGCACTGTGGCATGGGGCACAGCTGGGGGGTTTGCAGCCTTGGTGGTGCCCCGAGGGGCTGTGGGCACTGCAGTGCTGTGCCATGGGGTGATCCTGGGGGTTTGCAGCCTCAGTGGTGCCCTGAGGGGCCCTGGGCACTGCAGTGCCATGGCATGGGGCACAGCTGGTGATCCTGGGGGTTTGCAGCCTCCCTGGTGCCCCGAGGGGCCCTGGGCACTGCAGTGCCATGGCATGGGGCACAGCTGGTGATCCTGGGGGTTTGCAGCCTCAGTGGTGCCCTGAGGGGCCCTGGGCACTGCAGTGCCATGGCATGGGGCACAGCTGGTGATCCTGGGGGTTTGCAGCCTCCCTGGTGCCCCGAGGGGCCCTGGGCACTGCAGTGCCATGGCATGGGGCACAGCTGGTGATCCTGGGGGTTTGCAGCCTCTCTGGTGCCCCGAGGGGCCCTGGGCACAGCAGTGCCTGGCCGTGCTGGCAGCTGTGTCCCTTCCAGGACGGTGACACGGACAAGAAGGACCCGTTTGAGGAGAGTGGGCTGAGCCTGAGCCCCACGGCGGCCGAGGCCAAGGAGAAGGTGAGGGCCAAGCGAGTGAAGAAGCGAGCGCCGCAGATGGACTGGAACAAGAAACGGGAGATTTTCAGCAATTTCTGAGCCCTCCCTCCCGCCCAGCTCGGACCTTTCTGAGGTGCCTACGCCTGTCCTTCGGTGTCCACGTGAGATGCTTTGTGCTCTGCTCTTCACTGGTTGCTTTTACAAGGCGTATTTTAAAGCCCTTTTTATTTTTATTTTTTATTATTATTATTGTTATTATTATTATTATTATTATTATTGTTACTCACCAGCGATTCTCATAAGAAAAATGTGACCAAAGCTCCTTTTCTTGCTTGCTCTGAGCCTGGCTCCGGCTGCCTGCCGTCCCTGTTCTATGAGAAAGGACTGGAAGAATTTTAACTCTTCTTTCTTACCTGCAGCATTTAGGCTTCTGTTACTTCTTTTTTTTGCTTTTTACGTGGGGTGTTTTGGCTTTGTGGGTGTCCCAGGCTGAGCCCCGTGGGATGCTCAGTGCCCCTGTGGAAGCATCTCATGGCTCCTGGTGGGGGTGCCAGGAACCCCCTCCCCAGCTCCCCAGCATCAGCTGCTCCCACCATGGGAAAATGGACTGTGGCTGGAAAGTGCTCGTTGGCTTTGCTGTTGAAGCAAAAATATTTGTTTTGTTGGGTTTTTTTTTTTGTTGTTTTTTAATGAAGTCCATGTGTTTCCAGTTAGTTTAGGAGCCTCCCCCTCAGCAGCAGCTCCTGCCCAGGCAGTAAAAGCCCATTAAAAGCCCATTTTCATCCCAAGCATCTCTGCAGAGGGGAGAGGGTTTAAAAGCAAGCCCCAAACCCTGAGAGCACAGCTCTCCCCAGCTGCAGCCGTGGATGTGGCAGGAGAAGGAGGAGCAGCAGGGCCAGCCCTGCCCCACGGAGCACCAAGATGAGAACCACGAGATGCTACAAACCCCTCTGGACAGGCCTGGCAGTGGGGCTGAGCCCACATCTGCTGCCAGGAGGGAGCCCAGAGATGCAGCTGGGTTGGTGTCCCCAGCCTGGCAGTGTCACCGTGGGAAGGACACCCTCCAAAGGAATCCTCCACAGGACACCCTCCAAAGGAATCCTCCACAGGACACCCTCCAGAGCCCGGGGTGTCCCTGGGGCTGCAGGTGGAGCAGGCTCTGCAGTGATGGCGTGGGCAGCACCCCTGGCCTCCTCCAAACCCACTCTGGCCATTCAGAGTGTATCTAAAGCACTACAGATGAGTCCTTTGATCTCTTTATTGTTCCCTCTGGGTGTGTGGGTGAAGGTGGCCCAGCTGAGCTGAGGGAGCAGAGCTGGGTTACAGGGCAGGGGCTGCCCCACTGCTCCCCTGCCCCTGCAGGACCCCAGCCCTGCTCTGGGGAGGGACGGGGGGCACAGAGCCCCTGTTCCCAGCTGGGGTCAGTGATCAGTGGGTGAGGGCTGAGCACAGAGCTGTGCCCTGCCTCCCTCAGCCCCTCTGGGATGGAGCCCCTGGCTGGGCAGGGTGCTGTGGGTGTGGGAATGGCTCTGCACGGATTTCCCAAGGAATCCCCAAATTGTGGAGCTAAAGGTGCCTTATGCCATGCTCTGCTGTCCTCAGCAGGGGCTGGGGCTCAGCGCAGGGTGTTGGGCTGCCCTGGGCAGCAGCTGGTGCCCCTGGCCTTGTGCTGCTGGCAGGAGAGCGTGGAGAGCCTCAGGGGTGAAGGAGATGAGTTCTCTGTATGAAAGTGATCTTTGAGGATTGTCGATGGGCTGAACAGGTTGCAAATAATGGCTTTGGAGAGGAGCTGGTGCAGGTTTGGCTGTGGGTGACGAGACAGGACATGGGGGTGATGGGGATGTGGAGAGGCTGCCTCCCCTTGGGGCTCTGCCATTAGCCAGACACCTCTTCCCCATCCCACTTCAAGCTACCTGCTCTCTTTTTGACCCCCCAAAATACTGTTTTCTCTGTCTGGGTGATGTTTGGAAGGAGCCCCTCTTTCCCATGCTGTGCCCACATTGCCAAACCCCGGCAGTGCCCGGGCTGTGCAGGGCAGAGCAGCCCCAGGACACCCTGGTGCCCATCAGAGAGCACAGACCTGGTGTCAACGCCCCATTCCTCAGCCCAGACTGCTGGACTTGAGGGGAGAAAGGAAAAAAAAAAACCTTGTGTAGTGTTGAATGTAGATCAAAAGAAATCAGGCGTGCAAATCCGTGTTGGTAAGATTGCAAATCTTAATCTGTCAGTGCAAGGAAACTGCTCCTGGTTGAAGCATTACTGCATTCCTGACATCTTGTTGTAGCTCGGTAGTAATTATTCAGTTCCTGTACATTTAACTTGGAAAAGAAAAATCAATAAAGTCTAAGGCTGGCAGCAGCATTGCAAACCCATATGTACGCTGTAATGTCAGTAATAAACTTGGTTTGCCATGTACCCAGCACTTATCTGCTCCTTCCTCAGCTGCTCAGGGAGCCCTGGGCGGAACTGCAGCCCTCCAGCACATTGTAAACTTTGCTTCCTCTTCGGAGAGGAGCTGGAATTACCCTTTGAAGCTCCACAATGAAGTCAGCACTGCCCTTTCTTTGAAGAACAAAACGCTGGGGTGGTGCTGTCCCTGCCAGCTCCTGGGGACACAGCCTGGCTCCCGTGGCTGTGTGACCCTCGTGGCACACACAGAGTGGCACTGCTGATGCTGTGCATCACCCAGAACCCAGGGATTGCTCATCCAGCAGGGATTCCTCTGCTCCTGGCTTGGGAAGGCTCCAGCTGCACCTTGGGATCACCAAGGCTGGAAGAGATCTCCAGGGTCAAGTCCAACCTGTGCCCCATTCCCTGCCTTGTCCCCATCCCTGCCTTGTCCCCATCCCTACCCTTGTCCCCATCCCCACCTTGTCCCCATCCCTGCCTTGTCCCCATCCCTACCCTTGTCCCCATCCCCAGAGCTCTGAGTGCACATCCAGCTCTGGACACCTCCAGGGATGGGAGCTCCACCACCACCCTCCTGTGCAGCCCCTTCCAGTGTTTAACAGCCTTTCCCATGAAGGAATTCCTGCTGCTGTGCACCCTGGATGTCCCCTGGCCCAGCTCCTGTCCTGTGGTAGGTCCTGTGGCAGGGCTGGGCAGGTTCTGCTCCCTGTTCTCAGCCTGGCGGGGTTGCCATGGCTCAGCCCTGCTCAGGTCACCCACGTTCTCCTCCCCTCAGCCAGTGCCACACAAATGCCAGCAAACTCGTGGGTGCAAAAAGCCCTCACCACCTTTATTAAACAGTATTTACAAGCAGCAGCAGCAGCTCCCTGAGGACAAAGCTTTTCCCTGCAGTGACTCAGAGTGGCACAGCTGGGCTGTGCTCAGCCATTCAGCCAGGCTGCAGCGTGCAGCTGTGTCCCAGCAGGATTGCTGCCTCTCCAAGCCCCTTTTCCCTCTGCAGAGCTGAGCCATGGCCAGGGGCTGTTCCTGGAGCTGCTGAGCAGGCTCCTGTCCCTGCAGCCACACTGCCAGCCCTGTGCCAGGCCCAAGCAGCTCTGTGGCTCTGCCAAGGCTGGATGGTCCCTCAGGGTCTCTTGGCAGCAGGGCAGATGTCTTGGTTGAGGCACTGGCTGCAGCGAGGGCTCACAGGCAGGCAGGTCTGCTGCCCAAAGCCCACCAGGAGCCAGTTGATCTCCTTCCAGAGGTCCCTGCAGAGGGGGGACAAACAGCACCATTGCCATGCAGCTTGGAAGGGGTGAGAACAGCCTGTGGTGCTAATGGGATCCTTTTTCCTTTCTGCCTGTCCCTTCTGAAGGTGAGTCCCAACCCTGCCGGCCCTGCCAGATCCCTGCTGGAACAGCCCTCCCAACCCTTCCTGGTCCTGCTGGGCTGGGGGGAGCAGTGCCTGTGCTCAGGCACGTGCCAGGTGTGGGGCTGCCCCTCTGTGCCAGCTGTGTTTGATACTGAACAACAACCACCAGTGAGGCCAGCATCCAGCCCTGCTGCTCTGGCCACTGGGCTCAGCAAGGAACAGCGCCTGGCCTGGGTCATGGTAAACCTGGCAAGGCAAAAATGAGGGATCAAGAGCTGCACTGGTGGTGCCTGATCCATCTGATAACAACAGAGCCAGCACACAGGTGAGATATTGCTGCTGTGGCTTGGGCAGAGGGGAAACACTGCGAGCCTGAAAGGAGCAAGGAGCCAAAATGCAGCCCCAAGCAGGGCTGTGTGCAGACACGGGGCCTCACCTGGGCAGCCACTCCTCCAGTGCCACCCGAGTCTGCTCGGGGCTCTTGGTCTCCTTCTTCACCCACTGGAGCCTGTTGGAGATCCTGTGCACGTGGGTGTCCACAGCTGGGGAGGGAGAGCCAGAGTTCAGCTGGGGCAGGCACAGAGAGAGACAGAGCAGAGCCCCAGGTGTCTGTGACAGCCCCCAGGACACAAGGACAGAGCAGAGCCCCAGGTGTCTGTCACAGCCCCCAGGCTGGCCCTGGGGCAGCAGAGCACCCAGCTGGGACAGAGCACAGGGCAGGGGGGGGCTCACTCCAAGAACAAACATTTTCTTCCCAGGCCTGCAGCCAAAAGCATTTGGGGTGGGTGTCTGTCTGTCCCTCCCCAGGCTCACACAGCCTCTCCCAAGGCTCCCCAGCCCCATGGAGCAGGCACAGGCCTGGCCCCTGCTCCCTCTGCACGTTCCCATCCTCCCAGAGTTTCAGCTGAGTTACGCAAACTGCGCTCTCTGCCCCTTCCTCTGCCCGCATGGAAAACACATTTCATAATACCCACCAGCAGAGAGGGCTTGGGAGGCTTAAAGCAGTGTTTATAATGTGCTTTGAGCTCAAAAGCTCTGCATGCAAAGTGTATTATTGTTAGATCAGCGGTGATAAACCTGTCTCTGGGGCTAATTGGGCAAAACCCAGGAAATCGCTGTAAACAGGAAGACTGAGCCTTGCCTCCCAAATCAAACCCGAGCACACAATTATTTGGAAAGCACTTGGCTGCTTTGGCTGCCTCTGGACTTCCCTCCCCCACAGCAGGAGAACGACAGACCCCAAGGGCTGCTGGATGCAGGGCAGGGGCCACAGCCTGTCCAGCTGATGGTCACCATTGGGGCTGCAGGCTCCAGCTCCCACCCAGCCGCTCCTCCTGCCTTTCCCAGGGCTCTCCCATCCTTCTGGAACACTCCTCTGTCCCCAGGGGCCCCAGGGCAGGACCTGCAGGTGATGGTCCAGCCCCATCTGGCACCAGCTCCCCAGGGCTGTGACTTCCCTTGGGGATGTCTGTTATCAGATGTGGGGAGGAACAGCAGCTGCTCACATCCTGCAGCTCCCTGGGTGAGTGCTGAGGGTCACATCACTCCCTTAGCCAGATACTGAACCAAAGGGGTGTTAGCAGGCTGCTGGGGCTGCAGTGCTGCCCCTCTGCCCAGGGATGGGCTGGGATTTAGGAGAGGGATGGGAGAAGCACAGGTTACCTATCCCAGCCACGCTGTCCCAGGCAATGTGCATGGCCAGATGGGCCATTTTGGGCCCAACTCCTGGCAGCTGCACCAGCTCCTCCACAGTGCTCGGGATGTCCCCTCCGTATTTCTGCTTCAGGATGGCCGTGGTCTGCTTGATGTACTTCACCTTGTTCTGCAAAGCCAAGGGGAGAGGCACGCAGTCCAAGCTGCCCTGCAACACAGGGAAAACAGACCCACAGCCCAGGAAAGCAACCATTCCTGAGTGTGTGTTACAGGTGAGGCCACACATGGGAGCTGTGGAGGAGACAGAGCCTCGGCTTCTACATGAAATGAAAATGCTGAGAGCTGGGAGCTCCAACCTCCTCCTGCACAGGCCCTGCAGCCAACAATCCCATCCTGCTGGCAATACAAAGTGCCAAAACTGGTGTCAAATCCAGCGTCTAGCCTGATTCCAGGGGAGAGAGGAGGGCATAGGGGCTCTGTGTCTGTGTGGCAATCCTGCACTCACCTGTCACTACAGGACATGAAATAATACAGTGTGGACACACTGCTCTTTTCAAGGCAAAAAGAGACTTAATTTTTGACTCTTAACATTTATAGACTTCTAAAAGTGATAGTGGATTGGAGGGTGAAAGTGCCACCTCTCCAATGACACTAGACAAATCAACAATCCATCAAATTTCTTCCATAAAAAAATAGAAAACAATACGTTATTTACATGAAATGTGAAAGAAAGTTCGTTACACGAATGTAACCATCAAAAAGCTTAGAAAACCCTAAAAGATCAGAACAGCACTGACCCTCCAGAAGCCCACGGGGTAGATGATGTGGCCCAGGCTCTCCTCATCCATCTGCAGCACGCTGTCCACGGTGAGGCCGCGCCGGCGCAGGCGCAGCATGGCAGCGCTCGTCACCTGGTCCTTGGTCTGGCTGGACAGCATCAGGGCCAGCAGCACCTGGTACCGCCTCACCTGGGGACACCGGGGACACAGGGGACACTGAGATACCCTGGGGGATCCATGGCAGCGCTCGTCACCTGGTCCTTGGTCTGGCTGGACAGCATCAGGGCCAGCAGCACCTGGTACCGCCTCACCTGGGCACACAGGGCACACAGGGGACACTGACACACCCTGGGGGGATCCAGCAGCTCTGCACCACCCTCAGGGCAGGGTGTGCTCCCACTCTTCAGCCCAGTCTGCCTCCAAGAGACTGGTAGGCTGCAACAGGAATAATCCATAACCAACAGGAATAATCCATAACCAACAGGAATAATCCATAACCAACAGGAATAATCCATAACCTTCTAATTCCACCACACAATAAAGGGAGAAAAGAAACACCTTCAAGCTCAGCTGTCAGTACCTGTGAGAGGGCAGGGAGCAGCTCTGCCTGCTGGAATACTCCTAAGACAGTGCTGAGCCACAAAGGGCTGGACATAGCTTTCCCTGAGGATGGCATTCCCAGGAGAGCCACAGGATGCACAGGCACAAACAGCCAATGATTTTTCATGCAATGTCTGCTCTAAGCAGCTTTTGAAAATCCCAACCCTTTCCCAGCAGGCTGCAGTAGGAACTGGTGTCTGGCTCCAGTGAGCTCCTCAGGGAACCAAATCTGAACAACTGGGATGACAGAGACTGGGAGAAGGAGGACAAATCCCAGGAATTCCTCTGCTGCTGCCACGAAGGGTTTAGCCAGGCCATCACCTCCTATTTCCCACTTCTTTCTTCCCAGATGTGATTCCATCCCACCAGAGTGAGGAGGATGATGCAGCTAACCCACAATGACCCTGGATAACGTGGGACACAATTCTCGCTCCAGCTCTCCTGCAAAGTTTGCAAAACCAGGTGCACCAGGAAAAATCCCTGCATGTGTGGAAACAGGATAATGTCAGGGTACAGAGAAATGGTGTGAGGAGCTGAGGGTTACAACATCCACTTTTTCTTGGAAGCAGCAAGGCAGCTTCCCCAGGGAAGAGAAGCTATTTGCATGTGGTCCCACAGCTGCCAGCCCACGCGGCTGAGAGCGTGCGATGCTGCCTGGTCCGGGGTCACAGCTCGTCCTTCTCCCCAGGGAGCAGCAAGGACAGCATTCCCTGTGCCAGGGCTGTCCAGCTGTGTCCTCCAGAGCCCTCCCTCAGAGCCCAGCACGTCCCACTGCTCCTCTGGATGATTCCCACTCCAGAGGCTCCTGCTGCTCCAAGCCCATGGGGTTGGATTAGTCAGTCTCCAGTCATTTCCAACCCTATCAATTCTGGGACTCTGTGATCCCCACATCCCCACTCCAGTGCCTCCCACTGCCCCTCCAAGCCTGCCCCACACATTCCTCTGCATTCCACAGCCACCTTGCTGGATACCTTCGCTGGACTCCTACAGAGATTTTTAAGGAAAATAAGAACATGGCTTCATGCCCTGCCAGCCTGCTCCATAAAGCAGCACTGCCCCTCACATTCATCACATCCTCTGGGACCAATCCCAGCCCTGATCCTGATCCAGTTTCTGTCCTGGAAACATCCCAAGTGGGACAGATCCAGGGGCAGCAGGAGGACGAGGGAGGCTGTATTCTCGTGTGCCTGCCAGAGCTGTCACCCATGGATGCTGTCACCCATGGATGCTGTCCCCTGTGGGAATGCTGTCACCCGTGGATGCTGTTACCTGTGGATGCTGCTCCCTGCGGGAATGCTGTCACCCGTGGGAATGCTGTTCCCCATGGATGCTGCTTCATGTGGGAATGCTGCTCCCTATGGGAATGCTGTTCCCTGTGGGAATGCTGTCACCCATGGATGCTGTTCCCTGTGGGAATGCTGTCACCCGTGGATGCTGTTCCCTGTGGGAATGCTGTCACCTGTGGATGCTTTTCCCTGTGGGAATGCTGCTCCCTGTGGGAATGCTGCTCCCTGTGGGAATGCTGTGACCCGTGGATGCTGTTCCCTGTGGGAATGCTGCCCCCACGGAATGCCTGGGTTACCTCTGGAGGCGCGCTGGTGTCGTAGCACCTGTGCACTCCCATCTCATCCACGGGAGCATCCCTGCCGCTCCTCATCTGGCGGATGCGCTGCAGCTGCTCCCGCCAGCGCGGCGGCTCCCAGCGCGGCTCGGCCCCCTCGCCCTGCCCTGCTTCATAGGCAATGGCCACGCTCTTCCTCCTCCTGCTCTGCCTCGGCACCGCGGGCGTGCCCCGGAGCTGGCTCCCTGCATGGATGGCAGAGATTCCAGGTTCAGGAGAGCTGCCTGCACAGAGCTCGGTGACAGCCCCATGTGCCACCAGTCGCCCAGGGGACCCTGAGCAGGGCGAGTTCCCTGCCCTGAGTCCCAACCCAAACACTGAGCATCCCCTGGCCCCAAGCAGAGCCAGCACAGCGTGAGGGAGGATGGAAGGACCTGTGAGACAAATGGCAACAGGTGACAGCAGTGGGGTCACATGTCACACCGTGGGGACAGTGTCCCAAACACAGGTGAGGCTGCTGGAGGTGCATCCCCAGCCCAAGACAACTACATCCCTCACTCCAAGGGGGACGTGACAAGGACACCCAGCCCCTGTCACAGCCATGCCGGGGCCTGGTGCAGCCCCAGCCACTCCCTGTATCCAGCACACCCCGATCCCCCCTTCCCGTACCAGCGATTCCCCCTCTCCCACACACCCCATGTCCCCAATCCCCTCTTCCCGTACCCCAGGAAGCCGTGATCCCTCCTTCATACTCTCCATTCCCTGTCCGTACACCCCATCCCCTATCCCCTGCCCGTACCCCCAGCCCCTACCCGTACCTCCATCCCCTATCCCGTATCCTATCCCCAGTCCCGTACCCCAATCTCCTGTCTCGTACCCCCATTCTCAGTCCCGTACCGCATCCCCTCCCCAGTACCCCATCCCCTGTCCCGCACCCTGATCTCCTGTCCCATACCCCATCCCTTATCTGTACCTCATCCCCTATCCCGTACACCATTCCCAGTCCCGTACCCCAGCCCCAGCCTGTACACCATCCCCTGTCCCGTACCCTGATCTCCTGTCCCATACCCCATCCCCTATCTGTACCCCCATCGCCTGCCCACACCCTGGTCCTCTGTCCGTACACACCATCCCCAGTCCCGTACCCCATCCCCTGCCCGTCCCCAGTCCCGTACCGCATCTCCTGCCCGTACCCCATTCCCAGGCCCCTACCCCATCCCCTGCCCGTCCCCTGTCCCCTGTCCCGTACCCCGTCCCCTGCCCGTACCCGCGCCGCCCCCGGCCGAGCGCAGCCGCCGCAGGCCGGGCCGGGCCGCGCTCATGGCGGCCCCGCGAACTACCGGGCCCGGGGCGCACCGCGGCTGCCGGAACGGGCGGGGCCAGCGCGGGGCGGGGCCGGCACCGGGCACCGGGCACCGGGCCCCGAGCGGAGCGGGCCGGGCCGGGCCGGGCCGGGCTCGGGGTGAGTGACGGGGGAGCCGGCCCCGGGAGGGGACCGCGCTTTGGGGGCCGCGCTGTGTCCCCGCTGCGTGTCCGGGGGCCGGGCTGTGACCCGCGGTGTGTTTGTTTGGGTATGGGATGTGACCCGCGGTGTGTTCGGGGGCTGGAGTGTGACCCCCGTTGTGTTTGTTGGGGTCTGGGCGTGACCCCCTTTGTGTTTGGGGTCTGGCATGTGACCCTCGGTCTGTTTGGGATCTGTAGTGTGGCCCCCGGTATGTGTGGGACGTGGAGTGTGACCCTCGTTGTGTTTGTTGGGGTCTGGGGTGTGACTCCCCTTGTGTTCGGGGTCTGGGATGTGTCCCCCGTTGTGTGTCCCTAAGCGCTTATGGTATATCCTGGCTTGGGGTGGGTTGTGGCATGTTTGGATTTGGGGTGGGATGTGGCATATCCCGGCTTGGGATGGGATGTGGCATGTTCGGGCTTGTTCAGGGGTCGTGGGGGACAATGTGCTATCGCCCGGAGTGGGTTAGGGTTGTGGGGGTCCCCAGGGAGGTGTACTCCAAGTGTCCCTGGGGGCAGAGGGCTGGGGGCTGCGTGTGTCCCCTGGTGACACTGGGCTGGGGTCCATGGTGTGTCCCCTGGTGACACTGGGCTGGGGTCTGTGCCGTGTCCCCTGGTCACACTGGGCTGGGTCCATGCCATGTGCCCCGGGATGCAGGGACAGGCTGTGTGATGCATCCCCAGGAGCAGCAGCGATTGCTGTGCCAGGCTGTGGGAAGGCCATGGGATGTCCATGGGGCTCTGGGGTTGTACAGGGTGCTGTGCCCAGGGCCAGGTTCCCCAGGGGACAGTGGGTCGGGCAGGGAGAGGCAGTTTCTGCAGTTGTTGTTGTAATGCCATCCCTGTTCTTGCCCCATCTTTCCCTTGCCTGGCAGCACTTGGATGTTCCAGCACTCAGATTTGTGAGTCCTTCCTCACTTCCACATTGACAGCCCAGCACAGTGTGCTTGTCCTTTGCTTGGGGAACAAGTGTCCCGCTCACACCCTCCAAAAAGTGTGTGCACATGGACATGCTGCAGCAATCATCCTGTGTGCTGGGCTGGGTGTTCAGAGCTCCCAGTAAAGGGTGTCCCAAAGGTCCCTGTTCCATGGGGGATGCAGGTGCTGAAGGCAGGAGCAGCACAAGCTCCTTGTGTTTCCTCAGTGTTGGGCTTCTCCCATGTTTGAAAAGGCTCAAGGCACCCAAGCTCTTTGAAGAAGCCTGGTGTGATGCTGTTATTGGGGTTTTCCTGCTGAAATATCCCTTACCAGAGCCCTGTTCTGTGTTTGCAGGGCCTCAGCGCTGGGCAGCCATGGCAAAGCCTCAGAGCAAGGATTCCGGGCTGAAGGAGAAGTTCAGGAACCTCCTGGGGCTGGGAACATCCCGGGGAAGCTCCAAGTCTTCAGAAGGCAAGCAGACAGAGTTCATCATCACTGCAGAAATACTCAAGGTGTGAGAACTGAGTGGAGTGAAGGTGGGGATAGTGCCTGGGGTGCCTCAGCTGAGGGGGTCCCGCTCCTTTCCTGTTTTTTTGGCACTCAGTTCCTCTCCATGATTCCCTCTCCTGATTCTCTAGTGAGCTGGATGTAGAACTCACCTACTTTGAAGCTCCAGCATTTGAGTTATTCCCTCTTTGAATGCTTTGGAGATATTTGTTATGTTGGGTTACAGGCTATTTCCCTGACCCCTCAATTTTTTATGGTCTGAGCTTGATGAAGTTTCTGTGGTGGCAGTTTCCACAAGCTGGGAACTGTTTCTGTTTTATGGAAACCTTACAGTGCTGTGGAAATGAAAAATAAAATAATTGATTCCAGTAATTGGTACCACAAGTCTTTAAGCAGAATCGTTGGCACATGAGGAGGAAAATGCAAAAAAAAAGGGAGAAGGAGACCAGAATTCCTTCTCCCCTTGGAGAAATGGAAAAGTGTTTCTGGTAAGATAAACTGTTAGCTTATTTCTCCATTTCTTTCCAGGAACTGAGCATAGAGTGTGGATTGAGTAACAGGATACGAGCAATCAGTCAAATCTGTGAAGTGGCAAAAACCAAAAAAATTGAAGAGGTGAGTTCCAAAGTGTTCAGTGAGTGTTGGAAGGATGGAAATGTAAGCAGCAGCTCTCAGACTATCGTAAGGGACTCCTGTTGTTTAGAAAGCTTTTTAGAATGGGTGATCCCAGAGGCTGCTTTGTGCTGTAAAAGGGAATTAGTCTGCCCAACACTCCAGCTCTGCGGCAGAGGTGATGAAGCTGTTGGGCTTCCTGCATCATCCTGGAAGGAGAATGCTGGGGATGTTCAGGACAGCTCATGGGAGATGATGTTTGGAGAGATTTCCTTATCTCCTGGCTTGTTAATAAGCATCCCCCACTTGGTTTTTAACTCATCTTGTAGCTGGGTGAAGGCTTCTGCACAAATATTCCCACTTGCATTGAGTGTGGAATGAGGAATTGCAGTTCCTGGGGTGTAGGGCTGGATTTGGGGTCTCCTGGGGTTGGTCTGAGTGTGTGACCAGGTGGGTGAGTGTCCCTCAGAGCAGAGAGCCCCGCACGTGGAACCCCTGGATCTTGGTCATGAATTGCCATCATTCATTGTGCCCTGCTGGCTGGAGCTCCTGGAGGAGCTGAGCTCCCCTGCCTCATGCTTTTGCCGTGGTTTTGGTGTTTGTTGTGCCCCCAGCACGCCGTGGAGGCCGTGTGGAAGGTGGTGGCTGACATGCTGCAGCCGGAGCGTCCCGCCGAGGCCAGGCACGCCGTGCTCCACCTGCTCAAGTCCATCGTCCAGGGACAGGTGACAGCAGCCCCACGGGGCAGGGGACACTGACCTGAACTGGGCTTTGTGCAGGGGGGAAAATGGGAGAAGCACCAGGGAGCTCTTCTCTACAAATGTTCATATTTGTCATTTTGGTTGCGTCTCATAAATGAGAAGAGGAAGCGTTTTAGTTTTAAGTCTTGGTTTGACCTCGCAGCAAAGCTTTTCATACAGCTCACAGAAAGCTGTTCTGGTTTGGGGTAACGCTCTTGAGAAAGAGGAAATACTTTGGGTTAAGTTCAGCATAATTCAGCAGATTTTATGTGGTCTTTGCCCAGACCTTCTAGTCCCAGTTTGCAGCTGGTTTTGATGTTTCAGGTATGCAAGGGGTTCTGTGTGAGACACTTCTAGCCTGGCCAAGTTCAGCACACAAGGAATTCTTCAGATTTCCCAACGTGTTGCACAAACATGGGGCTGAATCAGCCCAAATTTGTCATTGTCAGTGTTCTGAGAAAGCAGGGGTGGGTGCTTATGAAGGGAGTAGGCATCGATTCAACAAAAAGCTGATTTAAAGCATGAAGGTTACTGAGGTGTACCTTGCTGATGTCCAGGCCTTAACCCCTTCCCTTTTTTCATTTCCAGGGTGAGAGGCTGGGCATCCTCAGAGCCCACTTTTTTAAGGTTATTAAGGATTACCCCTCCAATGAAGACGTGCACGAGCGGCTGGAAGTGTTCAAGGCTCTGACGGAGAACGGGCGCTACATCACCTACTTGGAGGAGGAGCTGGGTGAGCACTGTCCCAGCTCCTCTTCAATCTGGGGGGCAAAATCCAGGCAGAGACACCCAGTGATAACACAAAAAGTAGCGGTGTCACTCCTGGGTAGAAGGTAACAGGGTTTTTTCCCTTTTTTAGCTGATTTTGTGCTACAGTGGATGGATGTTGGACTGACGTCTGAGTTCCTCCTGGTTCTGGTGAACCTGGTGAAATTCAATAGCTGCTACCTGGAAGACTACGTAGCTGACATGGTCCAGTAAGTTGGGTTTTTTAACCCCTACCTGCTTATTCCTGGTAAATTACAGAGAGAAAGTTACAGATCAATACACAGACAACTGGGATATTTTTGTCCCCATCTGGATCTGTTTCATCCTAGGTGATTTCTGACAAATATTTGATTTTCAGTTCTTGCGGTGTTCAGGTCTGTTTCAGCTTAACTAAATGTGCTTCTCCCATTCCCATTCCATGGGGTGGGTCTGTTTGCATTGCTTAGTCTCACAAGGGTCTGTGCTGTTGCATTACCTGAGCTGCATTTAAGTCTCCCTTTGACTTTACAAAAGAGATTGCAGAGCTCAGTGTCCCTTGGGCTGTCACCACCATTGCCCCAGGAAGGGCAGCGAGGAGTTACATAGCATGGCAATTAACCTGACTGCTCTGGCTCTTTGTAATTTGCCTGAAATCATGTGGAGCAAACAATTATAATTAAATGTTCTTTCTTAACAGCAAGATCTGCCTCTTGTGCATTCAGACTTCATCATCTATGGACATAGAGGTCAGTGATCTGAGCTTCTTTTAGTACTGCAGAACTCTTTGAAGTTCTTTGTAACTTCTACAAACAAAATCAGATCATCAGACTCTGGGTTTATTCTCATCTTTCAAGAGAGCTGATGCAATATTATGTTATTTGTAAGCCAGTAAATCTCATACACCAACAATTTATTCCAAAGCAAACAGAGCATTAATCAATTTGATAAACGAATCGACAGTGCTTTTTAGAAAGGAAAAAACCCCCAAAATATCTTCATCCATTTTGACTTCCAGAAGATTTTCTGGGTGTGCCAGGTGTGGATTTGACCCAGCTGATTGACTTTTGTCTTTCCCAAAGATTTCCTTGCAAGTCCTGGATGCAGTTGTTTGCTACAACTGCCTGCCCTCGGAGAACCTGCCCGTGTTCATCATCACCCTGTGCCGCACCATCAACGTGAAGGAGCTCTGTGAGCCCTGCTGGAAGGTCAGGAACCCTGCTTGCTTTCATGAATTCACCCCTGGATGAGGTGCCAGACTGACCTGGGCACATTTGCCGCCAGTTTCAGCTTGGTTTGAAGAGTAATTAAAATTAAAACTTGTTGAAGTACTGAGGGATCAGCTTCTCGTTAGTGCAAGTTGTGTTATGTCCATGGGATTCTCCCCTGGTTTCAGCTGCTGTGGCAGGGAAAGGCAGGTCATGTTTACTCAGAAGCATGGCCATTTAATGCATGTTTAGGCACTGAGTGTTTGAACAGCTGGGGATTGAGGTGTTCTCTCTGCATTGCAGCTCATGCGCAACCTCCTGGGGACCCACCTGGGACACAGTGCCATCTACAACATGTGCAGGATCATGGAAGACAGGTAAGGGAGCAGCATCCTGAAATCCAGGGAACTCAGTAAGGGCCTGGTGAGATGGATGGGGAGTCACCAACCTCAGCAGGACAAGCTGAAGGTTCTGGTGCTTAGGAATAATTTCCCTTTCTAGTTATTCTGCTGAAGTGCTCATTTAGGGCATTTCTGAATTTAATTTCCCTCTGTTTAAAGTTGTGGTGAATGATTTGCTGCTTTTCATGTTTGTCCATTGCTGTGCAAGGCCCTGATGTGTAACAGCTGGGAATTCCTGTTGGGACAGGGCATATTCCTATTGACTTTGTATGCTGAAATAATTGTGGCATCTTGCCTCCCCCCTGTCCTTAGATCCTACATGGCAGATGCAGCCCTGCTGAGAGGAGCTGTGTTCTTTGTTGGGATGGCTCTGTGGGGGGCTCATCGCCTCAATTCCCTCAGGAACTCCCCCACTTCAGTGCTGCCTTCATTCCTCAAGGTAGGATGGGATGCTGGGGCAACTTTTTGATTACTTGGAAAAATTCAAACCAAAACCATGGGCCCCTACACCAAGGAGATCTTTGTAGGACTGGAGGACGAGAGGAAGAAATTTGGTGTGGGGTGAAGCAGTAAAACAAATAAAACAAGAGGATTTGTGTCTGTAGCTGAGGCCTTCTCCTTGCACATCTCTGGCCAGAAAAGCAAAGTCTGAATCCTTTCTAGCAAATACCTACATTGTGGGTACTTTACCTTAAAAAAATAAAATACAAAGCAACAGCTTTCACTCTTCCCAGTGGGTGGTACAAAAAGTGAGGGAGGCTGTCTGCAGGGGCAGCCTTAGAGCTCTCAAAATTTCCTCATCTGGGTGCCTCAAGCAGGAATTACTGCCTTTAATCCCCTTGTCTGCCTGTAGGATGGGGCTGTGTGTGCCATCGGAGGCACAGCTGCTCGCAGGAGAGCAGAACTGCTTTGAGAAGGTGGTTCTGTGCTGTGTGTGCAGGGACCCAAATGGATTTATCTCAGGCCTCCAGGCTGATCCCCTAATTAACAAGGCTTGTTGCATTTGGGTGCAGAGGGTTTGAGGGCTCTGCTCCCCACCTGCTCACTGATGAAGGGCTTTGCTTGCAGGCCATGACCTGTCCCAACGCCGTCGTGTCCTACGAGATCGTTCTGTCCATCACACGCCTGATCAAGAAGTATGGCAAGGGGCTGCAGGCTGTCACCTGGGACATCCTGCTGGACATCATGGAGAGGCTGCTGCAGCAGCTGCAGGTGCGTGCTGGGCCTGCCTGCAGGTGCTTTCAGTGCCAGGGCTGTGCCGTAAACCCTTCTGCAAATTGATCTGTTTGTGCATTGGGGAAAGGGGAGCTGAGAAAGGCTTAGCCCGGTTCTCACTGCTGTGGTTCTCTGAGTTTTCTGTTTGTGTTTAAAATTAGCACTTTTTGGCAGGGTGGAACTCTTACAGGAATGGTTTTGTCTCTGTTCAGGTTCTGGAGAGCCAAGAACTGAAGTCCATTGTACACGATCTTCTGACCACAGTAGAGGAGCTCTGTGACCAGAATGATTTTCATGGCTCTGAAGAGAGATTTTTTGAGCTGGTGGAAAGATGTGCTGATGAGAGACCAGTAAGGCTTTATTATTGTCCTCCTTTTGGGTTTGTTCTGTTACAGCTGAAATTTGAGAGTCCTAAAATAGGAAATGGTCAGAAAACCCCAGCAAGGACTTCCATGAGCCTTATTCCATGGATGGGGATTGGGGAAATGGATTTATTATGTTTACTTATGCAATAAAAACATTGCTTGGTCTTTCCATGAAGGAATCTTCTGTGTTAAACCTGATAACATACAGAGCTCAGTCCATCCACCCTGCCAAAGATGGCTGGATCCACAACCTGCAGCTCCTAATGGAGAGATTCTTCAGGTAGGAAGTCATAACTTTGGGAACTTCTTAATTTAAGAAGCACTTTCAAGTGTTTCTTGCCACCTTGTCATGCTAGATAATTTTGTTTTCTGAAGTTCTAATGTTCTGAAGTTCTAAGTCAGTAAGTGGCTGCTGAGAAGTGTGGTAGTCCCAGGGCAGAGCACATGAAAGGACTTCTTTAACAGAAGAAAATCTTTCCACTGAGTTCTTTATGCTGCTTTTTTCTCCTTCTCTTTCATTCCATTCAATACTATTCCAATTAGCTTAGGCAGTTGTGTTCCACTCCACAGCACTTTGTAGTTCTGACACCAAACAAGATTTTCCTGTTAAGCATTAGGGTTGCATATGGTTATCCAGTATTCCAGTTATCTGGTTTTGAATTGGTGCTCCCTAAGGGATTCTGTGCTCTGAAACATCAACCCAGAGCAATAACAAACTTGTGTCTCCTCTGTGAAATGCTGCCAAAGAGCAGCTCTTCCTCAGTGCCATGTGTTTGCTTTTAAATTCGCTCACCAGAGCACTTGTTCTTCTGACATGTGCTTCCTAGTTTGGATTGGAAATGGGAAAGTGCAATTACAGGTCTGCAGAAGGAGTGAAAGCTGACCTGGGATTTGAATTTCCAATTGTTCTTGAATCTGATTTCAGGTGTAGAGACATTAACTCAGGGCTCAGCTGATCTCTCACAGTTACTGCTCCAACTCTGAAAAAGTTTCTTATTTTCCTTTAGTTTTACTTTTCCCCATTCCCTAAATACCAACAACTCTTATTTTATTAATTTTGGATTTGCTTTTCCTGTTTTAGGAACGAGAGCCGCAGTGCTGTTAGGATTAAGGTCCTGGATGTGCTGTCCTTTGTGCTGAGCATCAACAGACAGTTCTATGAGGTGTGTTTGCCTGGGGGCCAGGTGAGGTCTCAGGTGGTGGGAAAGCCTCTGGTAGAACATTGTACTGGGGGTTTCAGGTCCCCTCTGCCCGTGGGGAAGGCACAGCCCTGGGCTCTCAATCCCACACAGAGCTGTTTCTTTGGGATGCTTGTGAGGGGATTTGCCATTGTTTGTCCTTAGCTGGATACAGAAATGTGCAATTTGCAGTGGGAGCTGCAGGGTTCTGAGGACAAACCTTGTTGTGTCTTGGCTTCCCTGTTTTAAGGCTGTTAAATCCATGTCTGTTTTGTTTTGGAAGAATTGACAGTCGATGACAGAGTTTCAAAGCTGATTTAAAAGCTTTGTAAAAGGATGGGAACTGGACATATTGGGCAGTGACTGGTCTTGGTGCTTGCAGCTTAATTGCTGTCCAAGATGGAAACTCTGTGAGAGAGAAGTTGGGGATATCCAGGGATATCTTGATCTCCTCAGGATGTGCCCAAAGTGTCAGAGGGCAGGAAGGGGCAGAGATGCTCCTTGGGTTCCTTCAAGATTTGTGAAAACATGAAGCTGTTGGAGTTTCCTCTCTCTCTCAAAGAACAAAGGCCTAGAAATCCCTGTCTGTGTGAGCCTGGGCTGTCAGATCTCTAGGACAGACAACACCTAAAGCACTGAAAAGTTCAATAGAGTCACAAATATCTGGAGGGCTGGCAGACAGAAATAGCTGTGGGATGGAAGGGGAGGTGAAGGAATGAAGCAGTGGAGGAGCGAGCCTGCTGCCAGAATAGCTGAGTTCTTTTGTTTGCAATTGTTTCTCTAATGTGCTGAACATCTGACAGCTTGGGAGGGTCTGTCCTCTTGCAGGAGGAGCTGATAAACCTGGTGGTGATCTCCCAGCTGGCTCACATCCCAGAGGACAAAGACCACCAGGTCCGAAAATTGGCCACTCAGCTGCTGGTGGACCTGGCTGAAGGCTGCAACACTCACCACTTCAACAGCCTGCTGGACATCATTGAGAAGGTGAATTCAACCTCCAGGGCTGGCAGCTTTCCCAGCAGGGGTGACTTCCTGAGGCTCTGAGGCTTCCAGCATGGAAACAGAGAAAGGATGTGCTGCAGGTTTCAACCACGTGTTGCTTTTCTCTTTCAAAGGTGGCTGCACATTCTCTGTCATCTCCGTCTGAACTGGAAGAGAGGGACTTGCTGTCATATTCAGCTTCTCTGGAGGATGTCAAGACAGCAGTTCTTGGGCTCCTGATAATTCTTCAGGTAAATGCTGCAGAGCATTAAACACAGATTGTTCCTAATACTCTTCTGCAAGACTTGGCTTTTTAGATAACTCTTCTCCCACTCTAAATATTCTGACTTTTAACTATTTAATGTTTTAAGTCTTGTTTGGTGAGTGCTTTGATTTTGAGCGCTGTGAAACTGTTTGCTGAGTGTTGTATTTTCTTAACTCCCACTGCACAACCCAGCACATTTTCCTGTTTGGAGGGAGGATGTGGCCATAAATTAGCAGAAAGGAGGAGCTGATAACCTTGAATGGATTTAATAGATCTGTTGTGTTTGGGCAGCATGTCCTGGGCTGTGCTGAAGGGCAGGCTGTTCTCTGGAGCAGCTCTGGATCTTTGCAGATGTTCCTTCCAGAGCCATACAGCGAGGATGAAGCTTTTGCTGCATTTCTGCTGGAAGTGGCAGTGCAGCCCAGGGGTGTGACAGGGCTGTGTGTCTGTGTTTCTGTGCTGCAGACCAAGCTGTACAGTTTGCCCTCCAGCCACGCCACGCGCGTGTACGAGATGCTGATCCAGCACGTGCAGCGCCACTACAAGTTCTGCTACAGCCTGCCCGTGGCCAGCAGCATCAGGCTGCAGGTAGGATCAGCCCCTGTGCCCCCAGAGCTGCACAACCCGCTGGGTTCCTGGGTAGAGGTGGGGACTGGGTGCTCTGGGGCTTGCAAGAAGTAGAATTAATGTTCCTTGGCTCACATGGGTGTAAATGCGATGTGATGCCAGCAGTGATGCCTCCTGCAGAACAAGCTGTGGCATCTCTTAAAAATCCTTCTGCACCAGGAAAAATATAATGTAGGGGTGGGAGAGTGTTACAGTGGCTGAGGTTTGAGTGACTGCAGTGTGTTCCTTGTTGCAGGTGTTTGATTTCCTGCTGATGCTCCGAGCTGACTCCCTGCACCGCCTGGGCCTTGCCAACAAGGATGGAGCAGTGAGGTTCAGCCCCTACTGCCTCTGTGATTTTGTGTAGGTTTCTCATTGTGTTTAGCAAAAGAATCACATAGTGGTTTGGGTTGGGAGGGATCCTAGAGCTCATCCAGTGCCTCCCCTGCCATGGGCAGGGACACCTTCCACTGTCCCAGGCTGCTCCAAACCCCACCCAACCTGGCCTTGGACACTTCTTAATTTATTTTTATTTTTAAAATGTTGTTTTCCAAACTAAATTGTGTTTCCAGACTAAATTGTGTGCTGAGCTCAATGTTCCATCAGTAACAATCTGCAGTTTTTCTAAATCTTCCACATCCAAGAACAGTCTGTATTTACAGACTAGGATTGTCTGAACCAGTAAGGCATTGGTGAACTGTTCTTACAAATCACTTACCTGCAGAGCTCTCAATCTCAGACATGAAATTTAAGTTCCTGCTCACAAAGCTTCCCCCAAAAATGTGCAATTTTTTGCCTCATACCAGTTCCATGCTGAATTTGATTCAATGATTTGTACAAATCTGGCTAGTTTTAATTTTATGGCTTGTCTAAAGTTGTGTAACACACCCCAAAAGCTATCTTTCTAAATTAGATAGAAAAATCCTTTATTGATCAAATTGGCTGATTGCAGTGTGTCTGCTGAGCAATCCTGTGCTTTTTAAAATTGAAAATGCAGATTACATTGTTCAGTCTTTAACCTGACTCCCGAACAGGGTGGTGCTGTAGGTCACATGAATAAGCTGTAAAAATGACATGTATTTTTCTGTATTTTTCTCCCTTTCTGTGCTGCAGAGAGGCAGAGAAAAGGGCTTCTGAGAAAAAGCCCCCTGGCACCCTGTCCCCACCTTCAGGCAGCCCCAGTGTGCCTTCCCAGGGTGGCACCGTCCGGGTGGGACACCTGCCCTACTCCATGGTCTTTGGGGTCCTCCTGCAGTGTTTGAAGCAGGTATGTCCCCTCCTGGCATCCTTCTGTCCCCTCCTGGCATCCTTGTGTCCACTCCTGGCATCCTTGTGTCCACTCCTGGCGTCTTTCTGTCCCCTCCTGGCACCAGCTGCCTGTCAAATTCCAGCCCAGAGATCTTAAATAAATCCTGTAAAGCAATTTCTGCTCCTCCTGCTCAAAATCTGGGTGTGATTGTGCAGCTTCACAGCCACCAGTGGGAGCAGCAGTGCAGCTCTTCAGAAAATGAGCACAGCTTTCCCTGCACTGCTTCAGAGCAGGCAAGGGCAAAAGCTGAGCTTGTTAAACAAGATCCAAGAGGCCATCCTGCTTCTGAAAGGGCATTTGGAATTAAAACCTCTCCACTGCGAGTTTGTGAGGTGTTTTGAGGATTTGTGTATGTTTTATCAGCAATAAACTGTAAATAGGAATTGTTCCTGAGGGTGGCATTGGACACGGTTCTGTGCTGAGGGCTTGGCTTGCTCTGGGAGTTAATTGTTGCTGGTGCTTTGGAGAATTGGATTCTGGCTGTCAGATCTCAATATAATTCCTCTTCCAGTTTGTGGTGCCAATATTGCACCTCGAGCTGGGTGACAGACAGGGAGAAACTTGTGACTTCTTTTTCTGTATCAACCACGACAAGGCCTACATCTGCCTAGGAAATGACACATTGTCTGCAGTTTGATTGATCCTCCAAACTCAAGTGAAATCATGCAAAAATTTTCAAGCTTAACATTTCCTGTCTTTGCAGGAGACAGACTGGAAGGTGCTGAAGTTGGTTCTCAACAAATTACCCGAGTCCCTCCGCTATAAAGTGCTATTTTTAACTTCTCCTTGCAACATAGACCAGCTGGCCTCTGCACTGAGCTACATGGTAATGCCACTGAAGCACAGTCCCCAGCTCCTTGGCTTGCTTGGGAATTGCTTGGAGGGGATTTTTGAGTGGTTTTTTGTTGTCTTCAGAATAATATTTTAAAGATTAGCAGGCTGGTTGTCAATCCTTACTCACCCTCTTGTTTATGAGGGTTGTTCTAGGTACAGAATAGGTAATAATTGTTTCTTTTAATGCATGTGTATGGATATAGGTATACACAGGTCTTGGGGAGCTGTGGGCAGTGCCTTCTGCTGCCTTTCAGAGGGTGTTTTAGTGAGAGGTGCCCTGACTGGCTGTGTGATTTGTCAGCTCACAGACAAGAAGACCACGGACAGGCTCCACGGGACCCCCGAAGGCTTTTCCCGCACGGATCTGCACCTGGCTGTGGTCCCCGTGCTGACAGCACTGATATCTTACCACAACTACCTGGACAAAGCCAAGCAGGTGTGGGGACACGGGAGGCTGCAGGGAGGGCAGAGCCTGTACAGCATGGTTTAGCCTTGGAGCTGGTTAGGAGACAGGAGTGCAAGGTAACACTGCCTTTTGTTGGTGAAAAAACACTTTGGTGACTCCATGTAGGATTAACTGTGGGTTCACTCCTCACCTCTCCCCCCTCACAGGTCACTGAGTGATTCTACCCTCTTATAAACACAAAATTTCTGTTAAATCAGTAACTTTAAGTCTCAACTACCTACTTGATTTGAGTTCCCTGATAAGAGTTTGGCCTGGGGTATCTGCAGCGTTATTTAAAGCTCAGTGTTAGCACTTGGCTGTGTCACCCAGCCTTGCAGCAGGGGTACCTTGCAGCAGAGGTACCTTCAGGGTGTTCTGGGGTGCTGCCAGGAGTCAGGGGGTGCTGTCAGGGTGTTCTTTGGTGTGCTGAGTGTTTCCCTGCCCTGCCAGCGAGAGATCGTGTACTGCCTGGAGCACGGGCTCATCTACCGCTGTGCCAACCAGTGCGTGGTGGCACTGTCAGTCTGCAGCGTGGAGATGCCCGACATCATCATCAAGGCACTGCCCGTCCTCATTGTCAAACTCACCCACATTTCTGCCACGGCCAACATGGCAATCCCTCTGCTGGAATTTCTGTCAAGTAAGTCGTGATGTTCTTCTTTTCGGTGTCTGTAGTTGTGGATTCTGTGTGGAATGAGGGGATGTTGGTCATATGGAATGCACTGTGATGCCCTTGCTCAGGTTATAAATGTTGGATCACCTCATTTGTTACAAGTTTTCTGTATGAAGCTCTTGCTCTGAAGAGAGAAACACACTCTGTGTTGTGCAGCCATACAGAAATACCAGCTGCTTTCTTCTTGCATGATGTGATTTAACTTCCATGTCACTAATCATTCAGAAAAAACAAAAAATTTAGAAATTAAACTGAGTTAGGATGTTGAAGGGTTGTGTGGAAGGGCTGTGTTGAGGGCTCACCTGTGCTGGTTTTGCTGTTGGACTCTTGCAGCTCTGGCCAGGCTGCCTCACCTGTACCGGAACTTCGCGGCAGAGCAGTACGCCAGCGTCTTCGCCATCTCCCTGCCCTACACCAACCCCTCCAAGTAAGGCCACAGCAATGTGCTTCTGTCATCTGTGAAACTCAGAGCTTGGAAAGCCTTTTCTTGTAGTTCTTAGTTCAAGGTTATTCATAGGATATTGCTCATTCTGGTGTCACCAGGCTTTTCCTGAAGAAGGGATATTTCTGCCCTGTGAGGGTGGGGACGCCTTGGCACAGGTGCCCAGAGAAGCTGTGGCTGCCCCTGGGTCCCTGGAAATGTCCAAGGCCAGGCTGGACAGGGCTTGGAGCAACCTGGGACAGTGGAAGGTGGAACTGGATGATATCTAAGATCCCTTCCCACCCAAACCATTCTGTAATTTCCGTGATACAATTCTAGGTCATCATCACCTTGGACAAAAACCTGTTTTTCTTGAAGAGAATTTTTGAGGACTTTTTTTTCCTTTACACTCTGAGTAGGTGAAGGAGCAGTTCAGTGTGCCAGGGTGAGCAGGGCACACTGAGCTGGGGTGTCTCTGCTGCTGCAGGTTTAACCAGTACATCGTTTGCCTGGCCCACCACGTCATCGCCATGTGGTTCATCCGCTGCCGCCTGCCCTTCCGCAAGGACTTTGTCCCCTACATCACCAAGGTAATGGCACTGCTCAGCCCAGCAGCACTCAGGGGACCTGATCCAAACTGAGCTGAGATCTTTGAAGGTTCTCTTTGAAGCCTGCAGAATTCTGGTTTTCTTGTCAGCATCTCTGTGAGCTCTCGTGCTTTGAGCTGCAGATTTTGAGCTGCAGATTTTGGGCTGCAGATTTTGGGCTGCAGATTTTGAGCTGCAGATTTTGAGCCACACGTTGTTCATGTTGTCACCTCCTGTCCCTACACAGGGCCTGCGCTCCAACGTGCTCCTGTCCTTTGATGACACCCCAGAGAAGGACAGCTTCAGGGCTCGCAGCACCAGCCTCAATGAGAGGCCAAAGAGGTAAATTCTCTTGGAGCCCAGCAGGGTTTGGTGTTCTGCTCTGGTGCTCACGCCCTGCCCTGCGTGTCCCTGAGGGAGGCTGGGTACTGATCCCCGTCTGGCAGTGCAGTAAGCAAGCAAAGTAAACCTCTTTAGGTCAAAGACTAATGGGGTTGCTGAGAGGCTGGGATCCAGCCAGGCTGGCAGCCTGGTGGGGCAGCTGAGGCAGCACTGCCTGTCCTGCAGGCCTGTGCAGCCCTTTTGGTGCTCACTTCTGAAAATCAACACTTGTGTCAGGTTGGGATGTGTCAGTGCAGTGTTAGCAGAGATGAGAGAAGAGGGTGATACCAGAGATAACAGAATCCCATGTTCATGTGGATTGTGTGAGCTCCTTTTGATGATTGATCTGTAACGAGTCATTTTCAGATGATTGCCAGAGAAATGGTTGTGATCAACGACCTGGATAAATTAGAGAGCCAGTACTGTGTTTTTCCATGGTGTTCCCAGCCAGGTCAGTGCACTGGCTGGCACACAGCTGCTTTCTGTCCAATCCCTTTTTTATTTTTTGAATTTTTGAAGCCATCATGACAGTTTTAAGCAAAGCCTTCAGAAGTCAGAGCTGTTCTTGCCAGCAGTCATTCAAAGTAACATTTGCCAGGGGACAAAGATATTCCTTGGAAGGCATTCAGGATTTCTCCAGTGTCCTTTTACCTGCAGGGGTTACCTAAACTGGTTCACTTAACTTGCTTCAGTGTTGTGAGCAGTGAGCACATGGTGGCATCTGAGCCCTGGGGAAAGTGCCTCTACTTCAGCTGCAAGGCTGCAGCAGTCTTGCAATGCAGAAACATCATCCCTGCCCTACTGCTGCAGCTGTAAGCCTTGTGTTGTGTTTCATCTCTCCCATCTCCTCCTCTTTCATCCAGAAACTTGGAAGAGAAGGCTTTTGACACTCATCTCTCCAATTAGAATTCCAACTAATCTTTTTTTTTTTTTTCTTATTTCCCCCTTAAAAAACCTGTTAAATTCTACCAGGTTGGAATACTACTGTCTCTAAAGGCTTTTGCTGGATCACTTTCCACAGAGATCTCTGCTGAGGAGTGTGGCTGTACTCAGGCAGTGCCCAAAGCACTGGAATGGCAGGATGCCACTGCCTCGGGGCCTGGCTGAGCATGGATTCTGGCCAGGGCACAGAGGAAAGGCCTGGAGCAGATTCCAGTTTCCTTCCTGAGAAGTTTCTGAGCTTGGTTTTCAGTCCTGAAGCCCAAAGAAGGTTTCCCAGCCATAGCTGAGGTGCTGGGTGTTCCAAGGGATAAGGATCCCAGCAGTTCCCAGGGCTGCTGGGTGTCTTGATGTTGGTGTAGGGGATGATGCCTGAACATGAGCCTGGGCTCTCTGCAGCAGTTGTGGCCAAAATTATCTGGGAAAGGTTGTTGGGAGAAGGACAAAGAAATTCTGATCCCTGCAGGTGGCAATCTGAGATGTAAGAACTCACTGAGATGAGGATGGCAGACAAATTGTGCTTAGAAAGAGCCAGAAGGGTTAAATTAGTGCCTGCATTTTATCCCTGGGGATGGGAGCTGCTGGACCAACTGTTCTGCCCAAATTAGCCCGAGCCTGGCGTGCATCTCAGTGACTAATTAAAGTGCCTCTTGGATCTTAATTGGATCTTAATTGCTGTCATCTCCCACGTGTTCCTGGCACTTGCCAGTGTGCACAGTAATTTCCTTTCTGTGCCAGCCCAGAGCCCAGGGGGTTCCCTGGAGCCCGGGCTGAGGCACAGGAGCATCCCCAGGGCTGTTTGCTGGCTCTGCAGTGTGGCAGGGTCTGGAACAGGGGCTCAGTGTCCCCAGGGCCTCGAGCTGGGCTAAAGGACACCTCTGGGAGGCCCTGGGTGTGCTGTGACTTGGGGGAGAGCTCAGCTTTGGGCCAGGCTTAGTGAGGACAGAGAAGGGTGTCATGGTCCCTGTCTCTTATTAAAAACTGCTGTGACCTAGTGCAGGTAAAGCATTTTAGGATCTGTGGAAGCCCTCAGGTATTGAGCCATGGTGAGTTGGGGCAACACAAGAGGGGGTTGAAGTGCACAAAACTCCTCAGCCTTGAGGAATTTGTGCCAGGGAGCCCTCAGGTGCCCTTGCCTTTGCTGAACAGCCCAGTATTCCAACTCTCATTTCAACCAGTTTTTTTCTTTTAACTTGTACTAATTTCATTTGTTTTGTAGCACATTTAAAATCTTGTTTTCAAAATGTGGTTTGTCTTTTTAAAGCTTTCAGCTCTGCTTGTTTGTATGTTTTAATTTTTGTTTCCCTTTTTTTTTTTGGCATTTGTTTTATTTTCCATCACCCTCCGGGATCCCCCAATATTGACCCTGTGACTGTGACCTTTCAACCTACATCCCTACAATGGTTTCCTCCCTTCTGTGACCTCTTTTGGGGCTTGGTGCTTCTCCACATAGTAGTTTAAGACTAGCCAAAAATGCAAAGCAAGGCTTGAATAACTCTCCTCCAGTGAAAGAGCTGAAAGAACCCTCTGCAGTTGATGCCTTCCGATCCCGCAGCATCAGTGTGTCTGAACATGTGGTCCGCAGGTAGAGGCACTTTGGATGGGGACAATCCAAGAGCAGCTGGGCCCTTGGAGGTTTTGCTGCCAGGGTGGGTGGAAGCAGGGTGGATTTGCATGTGGGATGCTTGCATGACTTGGTTATCCCATGAAAAGCTGGCCTCGGGCACAGGCGAGGGTTTTGGGAAAGCATCCCGAGGCTTCCCAAGGCCACGTCACACCCTGGGTGTCTGTGCTCACCTGGCCACGTTCTCTGGTGCTTTGGCAATCAAAAATTCTGTTTTCAAAGTAAAGGTAGTGAAGGGGAAAAAACCCCAAACAAACCCACACACAGAAAAAGGAAAAAGGTTGCATTCTGCACAAGTGAGAATCCTGGGTACAGCTCACTAAAACATGAGCCTCTCAAGCAGGGGTTTGACTCAGGAGAGGCTCTGGAAGCTCTGCAGAGTCATGGAGAGCCTTCCTTCCAGTCTAGTTCTGGCCTCAGTTTAGGATTTGTTCTTCTGAAGGAGCTGGTGAAGTCTCCTGGTCTCAGGAATGATGCCATGAAAAACCTGGATTTGTCTTTCCAGAGAGCAGTGAGGGCTGTGCTCAGCCCATATGAATTGTTGCTTTCACAGCTAAGGAAAACAAGATTTGATTTCAGAGATTGATTTGATTGACTGACAGGTTTTGATGGCAAGCATTGATCTGCTCCAATGAAAGATCTGAAATAATTGATGCCAGTTTTTAAAACATATTTCTGGATCACTTCTCTTGAGTGTTAAACTGCTGAACCTGAAGATTTGTACCTTAACCTGTAGGATTGCTGTCAGTGAAACTTGATTTGGTTTATTTTTTTTTATTTTTGGCTCTATGTAGTGTTTGGGGGAGAGAGGCTGAAGTGACTGAATTGCAATTCTAGTTCTGACACTTCATGTTATGGGAAAAATCTTTCCCTGGGAGGGTGAGGAAGCCTTGGCACAGGTGCCCAGAGCAGCTGTGGCTGCCCCTTGATCCCTGGCAGTGCCCAAGGCCAGGCTGGACAGGGCTTGGAGCCCCTGGGACAGTGAAGGTGTCCCTGCCATGGCAGAGGTGGCACTGCATGGGCTTTGAGGTCCCTTCCAACCCAAACCCTTCCAGGATTTTCTGATTTCCCCATTAATCATGAGGTGATTTTCTTCTCTTGCTTTTCCATGTAAAGGGTAGCAACAAAAAGTTCAGATAATTGCCCTTAATGAAGCCGAAGAAGTTGCCACGTGATAACAATTTTGGCTGTGCCTCAGCTTAGTTTGTATTACAATGACATGAGGAATTGTCTTTATAAAATATTGCAGTCCAACCTAAAACAGAAATGGTTTTAAACGGCTTTGCTGATTTGGCTGATTTGAAGGCAGACCTTCTCTCTATTCTTGTGCCAGTTTCCTGTTCAGAGTGCAATGTTTTTTCCTATTTCAAGTTAAATTAGGTTTTACGTAGCTATTGAATTTGGAGGGGAAAAAACAATATACAGAAGAGATGCAACAGAGAAAACAGCAAAGCACAGGATTGTAAAGTGAAGTGTGGAGTGCCCCAGTTTCTGGCTCATGGGCAACCTGCTGCCTGGGAAGCTGGTGCTGGTCATGGGGTGCTTGCCCTCAGCATAGATTAGGAGCTCAAAGCTGCCACTCTCTCCTTGCTTGGTGCACTTGCCCATGGGCCACCAACGTCAGAGGGCGCTGGCACTGGGATCTCTCAGAGAAAACCCACTCGCTGCAAGGACAGCCTGGGAAGCACAGCACCAGGCTGACCCCAAAATCTGTTTCCCAAGGCCTGGGTGTGCTGGCTGGCACATGCATGCACAGCAGGGGCTGCATCCCACCGTCTGTGAGCATAGGGACGTGGTGCCATCTCATCGGGCACCTGGGGACTTTCTCTTCCAGCCGCATCCAAACCTCCATCACCAGCTCCAGCCTGGGCTCTGCAGATGAAAACTCCATGGCTCAGGCTGATGACAACTTGAAAAACCTGCACCTGGAGCTGACAGAGACGTGCCTGGACATGATGGCTCGATACGTCTTCTCCAACTTCACCGCTGTGCCCAAGAGGTCAGTCAGGGACGCACGGGTGGGATTCAGGTTCATTTTTCACTTCATTGGTGGGAAAATGTTGGGATTGTGGCAGGCTCAGGCTCTGAAGCCTTTCCTCACTGATAAAATCTTGGCTAAAAAGGAGGAGATGAGGGAAGACTGGAGATGGGAAGGCTGTGGTGAGGTCTCAGAGCCCCTGAAGGGACTCCAGGAGAGCCAGAGAGGGACTGGGGCAAGGGGTGGAGGGACAGGACACAGGGAATGGGTTCGCACTGCCAGAGGGTAGGAATAGGTGGGATATTGGGAAGGAATTGTTCACTTTGAGGGTGGTGAGACCCTGGAATGGATTTCCCATAGGATGCCCCATTCTTATAAGTGTTCCAGGCTAGTTGAATAGGGTTTGGAGCAGCCTGGGATGGTGGAAAGTGTCCCTGCCATGGGGGGGGGTGTTACTGGGTGGACTTTAAGGTTCTTCCCAACCCAAACCATTCTGTGGTTCTGTCAAATCCACTGGAGCAGGGCTTTGCTCCCTGTCCTTGCAGGATAATCCCCGTGTGCTGCAGCAGCTCATCCATCATCCTGATGGATAACAGGGATGTGGGCAGCCAGGGGGGGTGGCACAAATGCTGTGTCAAGGAGAGCAGGCAGCACCTCCTGCATGGTTAATGGCACCAGCTCTGTTCTCTGCCTCCTGAGGAATCTTCATCCCAAATGTGCTTCCAGGTCTCCCGTGGGGGAGTTTCTGCTGGCTGGAGGAAGGACCAAGACCTGGCTGGTTGGTAACAAGCTGGTGACCATCACTACAAGTGTTGGAACAGGAACAAGGTCCCTGCTTGGCCTGGACTCTGGAGAATTCCAGAGCACCCCAGAATCGAGGTAGGTGTTGCTCCCATTTCTGGAAATCTCCACCCGACAAAGTCACCTAAACCACTGCTAAATCTTTGTAGCATAAGAGGAATGTTTTATTTGTCCAGCACGCCTGATTCCTCCCTCAACATCACCAGTATCTCCTTTCCTACAGCTCAGACCCTGTTTTGCAAGTGAGACAGACCAAGGAGGCTCCAGCCAAGCTGGAATCCCAGCCTGGGCAGCAGGTTTGCAGGAGCTCCCGCAACAGAGTCCGATCCATGTCGGGTGAGTTCCCATCCTGGGCTCTCTCCCTGCCACAGCTTGAAGGTCTGGGTGCCTCCTGTGTCTGAGCTAATTGGAGATTTGGAGCTGTCTGGTGTTTAATGAGGAGCAGGTAGCAGGAGCTGTTGGCTTCAGGTGTGGTGGGGCTCCTCCTGCTCCCCTCTCTTTGCAGGAGACCTTTGGTAATCACATAAACTGGTTTATAAAGAACACATGGAACATCAAATTCTCTTTGTGGTTTAGCCCCAGCTGGCTGCTGAGCCCCACCCAGGTGCTCACTTTGTCCCCTACAGGGAGATGGAGGAGAGAGTTGGAAGGGGAAAAGTAAGAAAATTTGTGGGTTGAGAGAAGGGCAAGTTTAATAATTAAAATTAAATAATAGTAACAATAATAATTGTAATGACAAGGGAAATAAAACCAGTATATTGTGTATGCAGCTGATAGAAGAGGTTAAAAGCCTCATTCCTGAGATACTTTTGGGGCTAACTAAGCATGTCTCTCCCTTGAACTGTGTCTGTCCTGCCAGGTGGTCATGCCTTACGTGTTGGTGCCTTAGACAGCTCAGCCTCCCACTTTCCCAGTGGCTCAACATCCCAAGGGACACAGGGCCCTGCTCCTGCTGCAGCCCGCCCAGACAAGGCCAGTCCTGCTCCACAGACTGCCCTGCAGAAGGAAAAGGCCAACTTGGCTGCCTACGTGCCCCTGCTGACCCAGGGCTGGGCAGAGATCCTGGTGCGCAGGCCCACAGGTGGGTACCTGAGTGTGGGCTGGATCCTGGGGAGAGACCAGAGCCTGGGGGAAGGAGAAAAATCCACATTTAGTTGTAAATGAATCTGTTTATGGCTTACTGCCTTTTGAAACTGTAGAACCATGGGATGGGTTCCATCCAGTGCCACCCCTGCCATGGCAGGGACACCGTCCACTGTCCCAGGGTGCTCCCAGCCCTGTCCAGCCTGGCCTGGGGCACTGCCAGGGATGCAGGGGCAGCCACAAGTCTGGGCAGCTCAGTTGTGTTTGCTCTTAGGAAAGGAACAACAACCTGTTCAAGGTCAAAATGCTTGAACACCAATGTGTTCCACGAGATTAACAGGAATTGTCTGTTTCAAGTGAAAGCTGTTTCATGAGAAAATAACTGACCTGGTCTTAATTAGGACACCTGAGTGTTTTGGATGGCTTTGGGAATCTGCTGTAGCAGTGAGTTACCAGGGTGGGTTTTGAGGAGCTTGGGGTGAAGTGCAGAGCACTTGCAGTAGCAAATTAATTGAGTTATTCTGGTGAAGAACCCAGAACTTGCTCTGTTTGGATTTTTTACCTGCGTATTCCAGAACAATGTGAGCATTTCCAACAGGAGCTGGGAGAGCTGGGAGTACTGACCACTTCCCTGTGACTGTGTTCACAGGGGTCTATGTTAAGGATCTGACTCCATTTTTCAGAAGGCTTGATTTATTATTTTATTATATATATTACATTAAAACTATATTAAAAGAATAGAAGAAAAGGTTTCATCAGAAGGCTGGGTAAGCTAAGAATAGAAAGGAATGATAACAAAGGTTTGTGGCTCAGCTCTCTGTCTGAGCCAGCTGACTGTGATTGGCCATTAATTACAAATATCTAAGATGAGCTAATCAAAGGTCTACCTGTTGCATTCCACAGCAGCAGATAACCATTGTTTACATTTTGTTCCTGAGGCCTCTTGGCTTCCCAGGAGGAAAAATCCTAAGGAAAGGATTTTCCATGAAAAGATGTCTGTGACACTTCCCCCCTTGTCTGGTGCAGGCAACACAAGCTGGCTGATGAGCCTGGAGAACCCGCTGAGCCCGTTCTCCTCAGACATCAACAACATGCCCCTGCAGGAGCTCTCCAACGCCCTGATGGCCGCAGAGCGCTTCAAGGAGCACCGGGAGACGGCTCTGTACAAATCCCTGTCCGTGCCCTCCTCCAGCCTGGCCACGGGCACGGCCAAGCCCTCGCTGCTGCAGCGCTCCAACACAGGTGGGGGCTGCGGGCAGGGCGGGCCAGCTCCGGGCTCTGCTGGGTCCCTGCGGGGCTGCCACAGCACCTGGGAGTGTCAGGGGGGCCAGCACTGAGAAAGGCAAGCGGTTCTTGTCCCTAGAAGGGAAAAATTCCCTTCCTCTTTGCTTCTGCTGGCGTGTGGGGGAGCAGGAGGCTGGGGAGTAACGGAGCTGCTCTGGAGGAGTCGTGTGGTTGGTGTGTTCCCCAAATGAAAATGAACAAAGTCATGGATCTGTTCCCTCTCCCACTTGTTTGGGGCTGATCTGGGCATCCCACTTGTGGATGGATCTTTCCATGCAGTGTTTCCATTTCCATTTGTCTTCAGTTTGGGAGTCTGTGTCGGGCACTTGGAGCTGCAGCTTCCTGGGGCATGGCCTGTCCCAGCCCTTGGCAGCCAGGAGGAGTGGGCTGCCTCTGGCTTTTACAGCAGAATGCAAATCCTCTTGGATTTACCCACCTCTGGAAAGGACTGTTCAGCCTGCAGTTGAACCACTCGAGTTTCATTTGCTGGCTTGATTTAACACAGTGGCCAAGGATTTTCACTCTATTTAATGTGGTGCTAGTTCCTCTTAAAAACTTGTTAATGTTGGGAGATTGGTGTTGACCAACAGCTGCAGTTTTTAAAGCTTTCTGCAGTCCCTGCTCGAGCTCTTACCAGTGATATCCAACACTGAGGCTCTGAGCACTGCAGGCACCATCAGAATTGAGCAGTGGTACCAGCAGACCAGGCTTTGCTGGGGAAAATGGGATGGATTGTCTGGAAATCTGGTTAAAATGCCAGTTTTCAGCTTTCTTTTAAGCAGGGCAGGGTGTGTTTTAGTGTTTTAGAACATGTAAACACAAAATTGGAGCCAAAATCAAATTATCACCTCTTACAAACAAACAAAAAAATTATTCTCCGTAAACACTTTTGTGACTCTAAAAATTTGTGGTATGTGGAGCTAAGTGGAGAGCTGAACCCATGCCACCTGAATGCCACTCCTGTGCCAGTCTGGGAGTCATTTGGGCCCCATCCTTGTTAACCAGACTTGCTGGAGCTGGCTGGGCAGTGACTGGAAGAAGTTTTGCTGTCCCACTGTCACATGCCTGTTCTGCCCCTTTAGAGGTTAAACCTCTGTGGGTCTCTACCCAGATTTTTCAGAGTCTTCTGTGGGTTTAAAAGTGACCTTGTGCAGGTCAGGAAGGGCTCAGCCTGGTTTCCTGTGTGTGCTGGGATATCAGGAAGGGATTTTCTGTTCTTAAACCTGACAAAATGCATTCTGCAAAGGGAGCAGTTGGAGCCTGCACTGTTGGATGTGTTTATTCCTCCTTATTCTTGTTGAGACCTCGTGCCCTTAAAGTATCCCTTTGGCATCTGGTGAGCTTATCCCAGCTTGTTCTTTCCTTTGTTTCATTTATTTATTTGTTTGTTTTAAACTAGGCTCTTGGTTACATTTTAAACTCTGTGCTTTTTAATTTTTTTATATTTTTTTCATATAGTCTCTCCTTCCTTTTGATGTAGCTGCTCACTTGATTTCCCTTTGCAGTGGCCTCTTTCTCTTCCATGTACCAGTCCAGTTGTCAAGGGAAGTTGCACAGGAGCATATCCTGGGCAGGTATATTTATATATCTTTAAGGAAAAAACCAACCAAACAGTATTGCCATAGAAGAACACCTCTGATTCATAGAAAATGTATCCCTCATTCCTCATTTTCCCCTTCCATGTCTCCTGTCTGTCCCCAGTCTCATCACTCTCAACAAATGGGATCTTGACTAGCATGAAGAAGTCCAAGCCAGATCCAACATTTGCAAGTGCAGACAGTTCCTCAAAGCAACTTTTAGCTGGGGTGGCTTGTGAGTCATGAGGCCAGTGTTAAATGACCTGTCAAAACGTGGCTGGGTTAATTAATCCTTCATTTGCAGCTTCATTTTCCAATTGGCTTTGTGTTGTGCCCAGTGGAAAAGCTCCCAGCTGTGAGGAGAGCAGCGTGTGCTGCAGGACAGGCTCCCCTTGGAGCTGCTCAGCCCACAGGGATCTGCCAGAATTGGGCACAGAAAGATAAAAGCAGCTGATAATATGTATAGATTTCATATATGGATAATGTTCAGCCAGCATGGAGCCTGGTTAAGAGCTTTTTAAATAAAAAAAGAAATATATTTCAGCAGAAAATCTGCTAAATTTTACCTTTCAGAAGCTCTACAATAACGTCAAATCTTTCTCCATTTCAGTAAAATTTATTTCATAATTAAATGAAGTGGAGATCAAATTACACACTTTATGAGCACAACACCTGCATTGCTTTGATAACCTGCAATGCTTTGTGATTTTAATTAGAGGGTTCAAATGTCTTTCTGCCTCTTTCCTTCACTGGAAAGCTCCCAGCAGAGCAGTGGGGTGTTCTGAGCTGCTGCTGGCTGCTGTCAGAGGCCTCTCAAAGCAACACAAAGCTGCTGCAGTTCAATATTTTTCTGTACTTCCCCCTGTTCCTGTTATTCTCTTCCCACCTAAGGAATAATTAGTGCTTGGGCTGTTTCAAAGCACCAGCAATCTTGGCAGTGGTGTAGGAGGGGAGCTTGGCAGCACTGGGTATCTGCAGGTGTGTTCTGGCTTGGACAGCTAACCAGATCAGCACGTTGTTTTGGTTCCTTTTGGTTTGTTTTGTATTTTTAGAAGGTTTGTGTGTGCAATGCTAACTCTTAATTGCTTCTTTGAAATAACTTTGGTCCTGCGAGCTGAAATCAATCCAGGAAAAGCTGCTTTAGTGATTTTTTTTTCTTTGTATATTTTTTTTTAATTTTGCTGATTTTCTTTATACTTTTTGTGTGTGCTAATTTTTTGGTTTTATTACTTTTATCGTTATTATTTTGGAAAACAAATCTTGGGCCTTTCAGATTGGTCTTCCAGTCCCTTGTGTGCATAATGGGAAGCCTCCTGTTCTCCAGCCTTTTCCTCAGGACAAAAAGCAAGGCCAGGAGGAGCCTTTGGTCAGACTCATCCCTGTGGTCAGTGCCTGGAGTAGATCCAAGGTTAAATCCTCCACGTAGGCAGGGCTTCCATGGAGCTTTTTTGTCAGTGTGGTTCTACTCTCTGTGTGTGTGAGCAGATGCCACCGGTGCCCCTGTCACCCCTGCTCTCGTCCTTCCACACATGTTCAGGGCTGAATTGTTCTGCTTCTCCTGAGATGTTCTAGGAAAGCTGCCAAACTGCAAGGAAATGGCTCCTAGGAAAATTTCTGATCTCCTTGTAGGCCTCGAGGCTTGGGAGCGTTGCATTTCAGTACAAGGAAAGCTCCCTTTGAGAGCTGATGTCTCCAGTGAGCTTTTATCCCGTACTTTCCTACACCTCTGTAGTTCCTGTCTGTCCTGGTAACCCACGTCCAAGGTCCCGTTTCCTCATCCCATGCCCTGTTGTCCATCAGCAACAAATTGGAAAAAACAGCTGCACTTCCTTGGCCCAAAAGGCAGGCTGTGAGGGAGAGGTGATTTATTCCCTGCAAAAAGGGCAGCCAGGAGCGAGTCTGACGTGCCAGGAGATGCCAGGGCACTCACTGGGCATGGCCTTCCGTTGAGATCCCTTAGGGAAAAGGCTGGTGCTTGAGAGGAGAGGAGAGGAGAGATGGGGGCCTGTCCCCGTGTCCCTCTCTCAGCTGCCGTGCCCGTGTCTCCCTAGAATCGGCCGTGGTGCTGGAGGAGGGCAGCCCGGGCATGGACATGGAGCTCAGGGAGGCCGAGTCCCCTGCCGAGTCCCCCGAGAGCGAGGACGCCGAGACCTCGTGTTCCGAGCACGTGCTGAGCGAGGAGAGGTTTGGAAAAGCGCAGGACTCGTACAGCAGGGTAAGGACAGGCCCAGGGTGAGACAGCCAGGGGGGGATTGGCCATGGGCTCCCTCATGGCGCCCTCAGGAACTGATCGCTGATGGCGCTGGGGGCGTTCAGGGGAAAATCCTCATTTATCAAGGACTTCCAAACACCTTTCCTTGGAAGTGTTGGTGTGCCTTGAGCCTTGCTGTTGTCATCTTTTATTCTGGCTGTCAGGAGAAGGAGGGAATCAGGCCCTGTGAGGGTGGGTGGGCAGGCCCTGGCACAGGTGCCCAGAGCAGCTGTGGCTGCCATGGATCCCTGGCAGTGCCCAAGGCCAGGTTGGACGTTGGGGCTTGGAGCAGCCATGGTGTGAAAAATGCCAATCACTTGTTTTTAAAATTTTAAAAGTTTAATAGTAGTAAAATGGTTGTAAAAATAGTAATACAATTAGAGTAATAATAATTTGGAGATTTTTAATTAGGAAAATATGAGGCAATAGAGACAAAGAGTTATGGACATCTGGGTACCTTTTTCTGGGCAGCACAAGCCCAAAAAAGGCTCCAGGTTAACAGAGGATTAACCCTTAAAAACAACAGCCTGTTGCATATTCATACACCTCATACATGATGCATAAATTCCATTCAAGTACAGGATTCTGTCTGGTCAGTGTCAGCTTCTTCCTCTAAATCCTAACAGTGCCTTCAAGGCGGGAAGAAGTTCGTTTCTTTTGAAAGAGGGCAATAAATTATTTTTTGCTGAAAGATTGATATGTTCTGTGGCTGCTATCTCACTGCAAGTCCTTTCTTTTAAAAAAGTACTCTGCATAGCCTAGTTTCTATTTTAATATTTTGTTATAACCCAAAACTATATTTAACACACTATTTAAGAGAATCAATGCAGCATTACTTTCTAACACAACACGTATAATATTCAATTCAATATTTGCGAAATGCCAGTCATAAAATACGCATTTTTCAAAGAGCATTCAGGTCTATCCCAACGCAAACCGTTCGGGCGTTCTCTGATTGCATGAAAACTGTTAATATTTTCTCTCTTTTTTTTGGGGGGGGGTTTTTTTTTTTTTTGGTTGTTTTTGTGTTTTTTTTTTTTTTTTTTTTTTTTTTTTTTTTTTTTTTTTTTTTTTTTGTTTATTTTATTTTTTTCCCCCCAGTCCTCCTCCACGTCCAGCCAGGAGGAGAAGTCGCTGCGCTCGGAGGAGCTGTGTGAGGGCGGGATCCCCATCGGGCGTGAGGAGGGCCGCGCGCTGGAGGAGCTCTCCTTCCAGCCCTCACAGCCCCTCAGCAAGTCCAGCTCCTCGCCGGAGCTGCAGACGCTGCAGGAGGTGCTCAAGGACGCCAACGGGCGGGAGGTGCCGCGGAGGCTGAGCACGGAAGTGAAATCCAAATCCCAGTCGGGGAACCTGGAAGGGGAAGGCCTGGGCGGATGGCCGGGCCGGGCCGAGGACGGCCGGGCCGCCGGGCAGGGCGGCGGCACCGCGGGTGCCACCTCGCCCCGCTCGCCCTCGGGCCACCGGCCGCGGGGCTACACCATCTCCGACTCTGCCCCGTCCAGGAGGGGCAAGAGGATCGACAGAGACGCCTTCAAGGGCAGGGCAGCGGCGTCCAACACGGAGAAAGTCCCTGGGATAAACCCCAGGTGGGTGCAGAGCCCCTGATGCTCCATCACGGCTCCTTCGGGGGGCTGTACAGTATCCCATTAAATAATTAATCATTCAAATTCTCACCTCTTAAAATAAACAAATTATTCTCCATAAACACTTCTGTGACTAAAAATTTGTGGTATATGGAGCTAAGTAGCCCATGCCACCTGAATGCCACTCCTGTGCTAGTCTGAATAAAGCTCCTGCTTTATTCAGGAGCTGATACAGACCTGTTGAGCACACTACCATGAAATGAACTTAGGGATTAGGAGACAGAGCTCCAAAATGGTGAAAGAAATAGATGGGTAGTTTCCTCCTGTTCTTAATGTACTTAATTAGGGGCTGTGGTTTGACCATAGGTTACACAGAGTTAATTTTGCTGTGAATGATGTGGATTGCTAGTTTTGCATTTTGACAAATAGAATGTGCAAAATCCTAAGAAGAAAGAAAAGAAGGGTTGCAATAGAACCTGGGTATTGTTAGCTGTCCAAAATTGCATGATGAGACAATTTTCATCTGATTGAGGGCAGGTAAAATGCAAATGTCTGCACAATCATGTGTCTGAGAGCCTAGAAATGTCCCCAGAGATGTGGAGGGCATTCCTGCTCCTCCATTCCCTGCCTTTGAGCAGGGAATTTGTGTGGCTGCTGCTGTTTGACGCAGCATTGTTCTTCTGACAGGGGTCTGTTGCAAACTGCAGGTAGTCCAGGCACTCAGAGTGTCTCTAAAAGATGAATAATACCCTGTTAGCATTTTAATTCCTCCCATTTTTTCTGCTGTACATAACGTTCTTACCTCCAACAGATCAAAACTGACATTATTTTTTATGGTAACAGACTTTTCCCTCCTTCTCTCCTCCAGCTTTGTGTTTTTACAGTTGTACCACTCCCCCTTCTTTGGTGATGAAAACAACAAACCCCTCTTGTTGCCAAATGAGGTAGGCAAGGAGTTGTATAAATCCTTAATTTTTTTAACCTCGTAACTTTCTTGGAATGCGGATGATAATTACAAATATCCAGCTCAGGTGCTGTAGTTTAAAGGTGTTTCCTACCAGCAGTGCCACAGGTGGGAGATCTCTGTATTGGGGTTGTGGAGGGGATTGTTTAAAGCTGGCAGAATGCTGGGATGGTTTTGGTTGGGAGGCACCTCTCAGGCTGCTCAGGTGGGGTCTCTGGTTTGGTTGCAGACGTTTGAGAGGTCGGTGCAGCTCCTGGATCAGATCCCATCCTATGACACACACAAGATTGCAGTGCTCTACGTTGGGGAGGGCCAGGTGAGTGTGTGTAGGGGTCTGGATCCTTGTGGGGTGTTAGGAACCACTCCAGCTGTGGGGTTTCCCTGCTCCAGCTGTGGGATGTGCCCTGCTCCTGCAGCAGCCTTCCTTTTCCTTAATTTCCTGTGCTAAAAATGAAACCCTTCTGTGGGGGCAGTCACCTGATCCCAGGAAGGGTCTCTGGTGCTGGTGCAGTGCTGCTGGCACTGAGTGTGACACGTGGCATGTCCCTGTGTCCCAGAGCAACAACGAGATCGCCATCCTGTCCAACGAGCACGGCTCCTACCGCTACACCGAGTTCCTCACGGGCCTGGGCAAGCTCATCGAGCTCAAGGACTGCCAGCCTGACAAGATCTACCTGGGTGGCCTGGACGTGTGTGGGGAGGATGGGCAGTTCACCTACTGCTGGCACGATGACATCATGCAAGGTGGGCTGGAGGGATGGTTTGTGTCTCCTCACCTTAACTGACCTGCATCCTCACTGTTCCTTCCCAGGAGAATGTGCTGGGCTCTGATCCCCTCCTGTTCTCTCTGGTAGCTCTGCAAGCCATGTGAGAAAGCTCAGGCCGAAACATACCTGCCTTACTGAACAAAAAAACATCACACCAGTTTATAATGGTCTGCTCTATAAAACACTGTGCTCTGTGAAAAGATCTGCTCTGTAAATCTGTGAAATTATCAGCTCTTTAAAGGCTGGCAGGGTTTGGTTTGCAGATTTAGCTGCTGTCCCCAGCTGCTGTAAAAGCTCTTCACTGAGGGTGGTGTCAGTTTTGCTGTGTTTCACTGAAGAGTATTTCAGAGCAGAGGGTGTCGCTGCAGTGTCACCCAGCTCCTGCAGCACCAAGCAGTGCAGAGATCATCCAGGATCCAGCAGGATATGGTGAACTTCCCAAATTTTTCAGCACAGCTCTTTGCTCATCACATGGAGTCCAGTTCCTCCTGGGGCTCTGCAGGGTCAGTTAGGGCAAGTTCTGGTTTAAGCTCTTTTGCCTCTTTCCTCCCTAACCAGGGTCTCCTCCCTGTGCTGCTGTGGTCCTTCCCACTGGCTGCTTCACTCCATGCTCCAGAGAGTGCTGGAGCATCCAGTGGGACTGGATTCAGCTGTCACAAACGGGGACAAACCTACTGAAGGAGCACAGTTTGTATTTTTATTATTGGCATGTGACCATTGCTGCTTTCCCAGCCCAGCCTAAGGATCTGTGTGTTCCCTCTCCAGCCATTTTCCACATTGCTACTCTGATGCCCACAAAGGATTTGGATAAATACCGCTGTGACAAGAAGAGGCACCTGGGGAATGATTTTGTTTCCATTGTTTACAACGATTCTGGAGAGGATTTCAAGCTGGGCACAATAAAGGTAGGGGATTTTCCTCGTGGGTGTGTTACAGCAGGAGCACAGGGTTGTACCCTCATGTGTGTGGGTGTTACCCTAAAAGCTGTGTGGGGATTATGGGGGGAGCTGTTGGCTGTGGTGGGTTCACTGCTGTGTGTTCATGGCATTCTCAAACCATGATGCTGCCAGGGAAATGTTTCTGACTGGTGCATTGGCTTCTCCTCAGGGGCAGTTCAATTTTGTGCATGTGATCATCACCCCCCTGGACTACGACTGTAACCTGGTGACGCTGCAGTGCCGGAAAGGTGGGAGTGAACCTCAGCCTTTGCTGTGCTGGGGGTTTGCGTTGTAAAAGTTAAAACTTCCAGGAGAAACTCTCTGGAACCAGTTTGCCCAGTTAGATCTGGGTTTGCCCTGCTCACGTACCCTCTCTGGATTGCTCATGCTGTGTTCAAGCCCAGGACCCAGTGCCAGCAGCAGAGCAGATCCCTCCCTCCAGCAGGTCTTTGGAATGCTGGAGGACATGGGGGGTTCAGCAGTGCTGGTGCAGGTGTTTTACCAAAGGTGTTTCTGGCCACACTTGGCTCATGTGAGAGCTCACAGGCTCTCCCCAAACCTTTATGGAGCAGCCAGGATTTGAGAGCCAGTTGTGTTAAACTGCAGAGCAGGTTCTGTTAGAGCGGGAGCTGTGGAGGTTGTGGGTACTTGGTTGATACAATTCCTCAGGTTTATTTGACTTAGATATTTAGTTACTGGCAACCTTTTGCTTCTTAACTGTCTTACAATATTTTTTTCTTATTCCTTTAAACTAAAGACATGGAGGGTCTGGTGGACACGAGTGTTGCCAAGATCATCTCTGACAAGAACCTGCCCTTTGTGGCCCGTCAGATGGCCCTGCATGCCAACGTGAGTACCCCCAGCTCCCTGAGCTTCTTGGCCCATCACCAGCTTCCAGGGAAACAGGCAGGGCCTGCTAAAGCAAAGAAACAACTTTTCCACTTGACCTTGAAGCCAGAGTTGGCACCTGAGCAGTCCTAACTCAGTGCTGATTGCAGTTGCTGTCAAACTGCTCTGAAAAATTTGATTAATTTTATTGTTGAGATTACATTAATGTGGCTCCTCTCTTTCCCTGCTTCTCCCCACCCTTCCCATCCCAGATGGCTTCCCAGGTCCACCACAGCAGATCCAACCCCACGGACACCTACCCCTCCAAATGGATCGCGAGGCTGCGCCACATCAAGAGGCTGCGGCACCGGGTGAGTGCAGCTGCCCTGAGGGTGGGACTGGGCTGGACTGAGCCTCTGCCTGCAGCTGAGGCAGGTGAAACCAGCTGTCAGAGCTGGCAGAGTGACAGGGGGGCTGTGTGTACAGAGCTTAGAATCCAGCTGGTCATGGAATCACAGAGTTTGGGTTGGAAGGGACCTTAAGGATCATCCAGTTCAAGTGTGGCAATGTCAAACAGTTTCACTGGCAGTAAGGGCTTTGGGAAGCTTTATCCTGGAATCCCAGAATCACTGATATTGGAAAAGCCCTCCAAACCCATTGAGTCCAATGGATATCCAATGCCCACCTTGTCCCCAGCCTAGAGATTGCCACCTCCAGGAATTCCTTGGGCACCTCCAGGGCTGAGGACTCCGAACCTCCCTGGGCAGCCCCTTCCAGTGCTTGACCACCCTTCCCATGGGGAAATTCCTCCTGGTGTCCCATACCTGGACACAGAGTGGCACTGCCACAGTGTCCTGGTAACCTGCCCTGCCCAGATGGAGATTTGGAAGAATTTTGGAGAGAATGGAGCTCACCTGCTCTCTGTTGCCTTTCAGCTCCGTGAAGAGACACAGTACCAGAGCCCTGGCCTTCCCCTGCAGCTGCACCCCTCTGCCCCCACAAAGCCCCCTCCCCAGATGCCCCAGGACCCCCCTCCCAGCTACGAGACGGGGCAGAGGAAGAGGCTGATCTCCTCCGTGGATGACTTCACTGAGTTTGTGTAGGGCCAGGCTCAGGGTGTCCCTGCAGGGACACTGGGGCCATGGAATTGTGTTCCCTGCCTGCTGATCCCTGCACCTGCATGGACACAGGGATTGGAGGCACAGCCTGGCTGCTCCTTGCATGTGGACTTGGCAGTGAACCTGCCAGGAGCTTTGAGTGCCCCTGAGGATGACACTGGATTCCCAGCAGAAGCTCCCAGAGGACCAACCCACTGTGTTTGGTTTGATTTGAGCTGTTTCAAAGCTTCTCTGCTGGGAAATTCCCTGCAGAACCTTTCCTTGGACTCCTTCCACAGCAGCTCCTGGTGGAAGCAGACAAAGGATGATCCTCTGCAGATCCTCATGTGAAGGTACAGGAATTGTGGCATTTTTGAGGACTTTATTGGGAATTAAATATGAAGTATTGAAAATCCAGTTGCTATTTCTGAGCACCCCAGAATCCCAGCTCCTCCCTGAATCTCAGGGCTGTCAACACTTGGACTCTTCAGGCTCTGACTCATTCTGCTGCCAGCTCTGGAAAGAGTTAATTTGCATTCTCTCTTGCTCAGAATGCTGCTTAAGTTCCCAAGATTTGTCTTCATTTTGGCCATCTGCAGAATTTCCCTGGCTGCAGGAATGCTGGGGTGTCTCACCCATCCCCATGCACCTGATAAATCCCTTTTTGACTGCTGCCAAGTCTTGGGCATCATCTCCCCACGAGTTTTGCCTCTTCCCTGACAGGGAGGCTCTCAGGGGAGGCTGAAGCAGCTCAGTTGGAGCTTCCAGGGCAGGTGGGCACAGCTGGAATGGGACTTGCAGCCCATCCTGAGGCAAGGAGGGCACCAGACACTACAGCACCCAACTGGGAGGCACCTCATAAGCTGGACTATACTGTGAGAACTTCATCTCCTGCTTGCTCCATGAGGGGGAAGCGTGGCTGTGGGAATGGCTGCCAGCAGGGAGATGAAGTGCAATGTGCACAAAGTGGGACTGTGAAGGGACAGGTGAGGGACAGAGGGACAGCCCTCACCTGTGCAGGTGTGTGGGAACACCAAGTGTCCGTTGTGTTTGAGTGTTTATGAGTCATACAGGAAATAAAATATTTGTCTGATCAGTGCGGTCTTGATATCCTGGGGAAGTTCCATATAAATCCTTCCTCCTATCGTGGTTTAGTTCCCAGCCTGGTTTGCTCATGGACCACCCCCTACCCCTCGCAGTGTTGGACACACGGATTCCTGGCTGTGTTCCAGTCCTGGACTGGGATATTCCCTCTGTGCTGGGGAGGGGACTCTGTCAGCTTTGTCCTTGTGCCACCCCCAGTACCACAGGTGAGCTCATTCATTAACACCAGCCCTGACAGGCTGGAGGATTTTAGGAAATGTCTTGTGCTGTGCAGGAGACCTTAATTAAAATTAAGCATGCAGAGAGAATGAGGGTGGGGTGGAGAGGAGCAGCTGGAGCAGGACAAAACCACCTGAGCCAGGTTTTAGCAGTCAAGTGTTTATTTGACTTTGTCATTTTGTAAGAAACATCCCCACAGTTACAAAATACACCATTTTTGTTTGCAGTGAAATGCTGACCAGACAGGCACTGTTGGCATTTTGGTCACAATCATTGTTCTTTTAAAAAAACAAAAATTAGAAAAAATAAGGCACTTACAGAAGTCCCTCCCTCTCCCTTGGAACGAATGGATGGGGGTCTCATTTTTCATTTAAGCAGCTTGATCCTGATACATCACTGTGAGATTCAAGGCAATAAATAAGACACCATCTCTCGGTGACTAGACACAAAAATATACATTCGGGGGATTGATGGGCTTTGAGTCAAAGTTATTGCTGTGAGGGTGTAACTCCATGGCTGAATCCCCTTAGCTGGGACATGGAGGGGAGCCTGGGACCCTGCTGGAGCCGGCACAGGAGCTGCTGGAGCAGAAGTGAGAGTGCTGGAAGCTGTGGGTGCTGCCCACCACGCAGGGCTGGGCTTTTCCAGGGACTGTGGGGGCACAGCTGCTCCCCGTACTTCAGGGAAGTAGGGCAGTTGTCTGATCCCTTCCTGCTCCCCTGGCATCAGGAGGAGCACTTGGGAAAGGCACACACACCGAGTCACACCCACACACACACAGAGGGCAGGGAACAGGCACTGGGAACAAAAATCCAGATGGATTTGGGGAGCATCTTTGTTCCAGCTGCCCCTTAGCTCAGGAAGGGCTGCTCGGAAACATCTGGGACCTGCTGGCCCCTCCTGCTCCCAACCTCTTCTAATGAGGATACTCCGGCTGAGAACTGACCATCAGGAATTGAACTTTTTGGCTCTTCAAGACACTTCCAAGACCTGCTTGGTTTATTTGGGACGTTTCAATCACTGAATATTCCCACAGAGCCCGTGGGGTGGCTGAATCTACACCCCTGGTGCTCCATAGAGGTGAGACGGGCTGTGCCAGGGCAGGGCTGTGGGGAAAGGAGCTTTGGAGCTGGAGAGACTCCAGCGTGGGCTCTGGGGACATCCCAGCTCTCTGGGACACCTCACCACTGCTCCTCTTACTGCCTTGCTCTGGGAACATGGCACTGGCCCTGTCACCAAAAAGGAGTCATGGACATGAGCCTCGTGCTGTGCTGCCTGGGAAGGTAAAGGAACAAAAAACCCAAGGCAAATAGTGTTCTATCTGTGGCTTGAAAACCAGGGTTTTTTCTGAGCACAAAGCTGACCAGCACCTGGTCCCAGCCCTGGGCTCAGCCTCCTGCCTGCTGCAGGCACCTCCCTGTCCCACTCCTGCCTTCTGGGCCCCTCTCTGTCCTCTCTCCCCTTGTCCTGGTTACCAGGATTGCATTTCTCCCCTCTCTGCACTCCACTTCTCTGTGCTCCCTGCTCTCCAACACCTCCATGCTGACCGAGCACCACCTCATTTGTCTTCTCCTGCCCTCATCCCTCTGCAACCTTTCCACAACATCCGTCCTGCACAGCACCTGAGCTTTCCACAGGTAACTCAGACCTGTCCCAAAGGCACTTTAGAGCCGCCAGTGTCCCCTGCAGCCACCCTGACTCACACAGCCAGGGGAGCACAGGGACACTGGAATGAAATCTTCACAAGTATCCAACACAGCTGGGGGCTGGAGGGGAGGCTCAGGAGGCCATGGAGCAATGGAAGTGCTTTAGGAGCCCCCTCTCTCCACCTGGAAAAGTCTCCCTGCCCTGGGAAGGTGCTTCCAGGCCCACCAGCACCAGAGGCAACTGAACCCAAGGCCCCTGCCCTGCAGCTCTGCCCCCTCATCCTTCCTTCCACCATCTCACTGTCCAAAGCATGGAGCAGGTTCTGGAACACACAGAGGAGCCCACTGGGGGCTCTTCCCCATCCACCTGTGGCCACTGCCCCGAGCCAGCCCAGGAGAGCACACACACCACACACACACAGACACCCAATCCTTATATACACGGGACATTCCCAGGAAGAAGCACTTAATACATCCTTTAAATAACTCTGACAATAGTGTTCTGTCTCCTATCTACATGTTTCAAACACGGTACCGATGCTATGAAAATATAGCAAACATACAAAAATATATACATTTAAAAACCAAACAAACCCCGTATAAATTACTTACAATAGCCATAAGGTGAAATGGGGCTAAGGAGGGCAAGGCAGCCCCTGGGGGGCTTCAGGCACCCCCAGGCTGAGATCTGGGGGGCCCCATGGCACAGGCCAGCTGTAGCCCAGCAGCTGTAGCCCAGCACATGGTGAATCCCAGCTGGCAGGGCTGAAGGGAGCCCAAAAAAACTCCCTCAGGGCTCCACCTGCCTCCTTTGTGCTCAGGGAAGGCGCTGGCACTGCTGCCCGAGCTGGGGCTGCGCTGCCCTCCTCCCTGCCCATTTCAGTTTATGATTTAAACAAACAAAATACTGCTTTTGTGATATATTATCCCATTCTTAGCTCGCACGTGTCACTGGTAGCCGAGGAAAGCCTTGTTTAAAGTGCTGGGCAGTACATAGGAACAAGTAAACCAAAAAAAAATACATATACTTAGGGCAATACATTCCTTGGGTTAGAGAAGCCAAGCAGCCAGCGGCGCCTGCACCCCGGGGCCACAGTGGGGGGACAGGGCAGGTGGGGACCTCAGTGACACCAGCACGTTGGGAACCCCACAATGGGAGTTTGGGAACCCCACACTCGGAGGTGGCTGAGGCAGCCCAGGGGTCTCTTGTCCCCAGCTCGCTGCAATGTCCTTTGTTTTAAATATTGGATTTCTTTAAATACAAATAATAGTACCAATTTCTGGAGGATAAAAGTAGCCAATACTGGAAATTAACTGCTCTGGGTGTAGATAGCATTTCTCTATATATCTATTTATGCTTAAAAAACAAGGAGGGTTAAATACCGTCTCGAAAGCTGTCGCTTTCCTCCACAGTGCGTCTGGTCGACAAAAATCCAAGACTTGGTTCAAACCTTCAAGGCCTGGGGCTCTCCTTTCCCTTTCCCACCTGGCACAGCCAGCAGGGAAGGGGGGGAGCTTTATCCCGTCCCCCTGTGCCCACCCCAGTCCCACCTGTGGCCGGTTGCAGCCGGGGCCGTTGAACACCCTGTGAGCCAGCAGGGACCTCCTGCACCTGCTCACGCCCCGGGGAAAGGCTCGGCCTTCTCCCCATCCGTCTCTCCCCCTGGAACGCTCCCTGGGGCCGTTTCTGGAGGGCCGGTGGCCGTGCCAGCGGCGTGGCCGGAGCCCCCTGTGCCCGGCCGGCCCAGCCGCCGCGGCAGCTCTGGGCAGGCACAGCCCGCCCAACAAAGCCCTGCCAGGGCATCGCTCCCACACCCCGGTTACTTGACTGTGGGGTGCACCCGGTTCTTGGCCCGCAGGGGCCGTTTCCTCCTGGCCGTGCAGGGCTTGCCCGCCGTGCCCGCGGCCGCGCTGACCCCGCGGCTGGCCCGCAGCAGCCGCCCGGGCACGGGCACGGCCCCGGCACAGCGCGGCGACAGCGGCTCCGTGCCCGGCGCCTCCGGGGACGGGCCCTGCTCCGGGCCCCCCTCGGGCCCGCGGTGCCTCCTGCGGGCGCGGCGGCTGCGGGAGAACTCGAGCAGGTGCTCGATGCGGGACACGTCCTCCGTCACCTGGTTGACGCGGTCGAACTGCACCAGCAGCATCTCGAAGAGCGAGAGGAGCCGCTGGATGTCGGCGTCCACCTCCAGGCTGTCGCGGGCGCTCAGCACCAGGCTCAGCCCGTCCAGCTGGCTGGAGGACGTGGAGGTCCTGGAGCTGTCGGAGGCGGCGCTGGGAGTGGGGCCACGGAAGGACTTGGAGTCGCTGGAGTCTCGCGAGGGCAGCGGCTCCATCCCCTCGAACCTCACCTTGTGCCGGAACTGGGGGGGAGAGGAGAAAGGGCAGCGTTACGGCAGGAAGGGGGAACACTCCAAACAGCTCCAAGGCTGCTCCAGCCATTCCTGGTGTGACAGGCACGGGCTGGATCCCAGACAAAGCCACGTGGGACTGTGGGGCTGAGAATGGGCAGCTGATGCCTGTGCAGTTCCCATCTCTCCTGGGCCCCCAGGGGTGGCCACTGCTCCTACCCTTGCCTGCCAGAGAAACCCATCTGCAGGAAGGAGCCAGAGGCAGGAAAAGGCTAAGGATGGCGGGTGCTGCTCTGTGCCACCATGCCCCTTCTCCACAGAGCCCCCAGGCTGGCCTCACCTCCTTGGCTTTGCTGAAGCCCATCCACATCTTGAGCCTGCGCATGAACAGCTCGACCATCTCATAGTCCTGGGGCTCGAAGGCGGGCCGGTAGAGCTCGAAGCGCATCTCGCGGTAGCTGTGGATCAGCACCACCGCCAGCAGCCGCAGCACGACCCACGCCTCCAGCACCACGTAGGAGGTGCAGAAGAGGCAGCAGAGCCCCGAGGCCTCGGGCAGGCAGGGCCGCAGGCTGGCGCTGCCCCGCAGCAGGGCCAGCAGCAGCAGGAGGCTGCTGCCCACGCTGCGGAAGGACTCGGAGGAGGAGGAGAAGAGCTGTGGAGGGACAGAGGAGATGTGTGAGAAGGGAGCACAGCAAAGTGTTCTCCTGACCTTCAATATGCCCTCCCACCTGGGTCCTGAGGGGTGGCCCACAAATGGGCTGGGGCAGGGACAGCCCCTGGCCAAAGGTGCCAGCGGCAGGACGGGCACAGAGTGCCCAGGGGGCCCAGGGGCTTTGCTCATGTCATGCCAGGGAAAAGGGGCAGCAGGAGCACCAGCAACCCCTCTGTGAGGGAGGAGGACAGAGGTGCTTACCAGGAAGCCGAGCTGGGCGTAGGCCAGGAGGAGGAGGGCGAAGGCCACCCCTGCAGCCATCAGCTCCTTCACGGACTTCTGGAAGGTCTTCCCAAACACTGACCACTGCCGGACAAAGCGCAGCTGCTGGGCAGCCTGGGAGGGGAGAGGAGGCAGTTACAGACATACCCCCAGCCCAGGAAGGGTGAGAAACACGTGAGAAACCCAAACCCCAGCAGAGGGTTCCTTGCACAAACACCCCAGCCTGCAGGTTCCTTGCAGACAGAACCATCTGACTGAATTCCCCAAGGGAATCAAGGGCTCAGAGACTCAAAGTGCCCAGCACAGACACAAGTGGCCTCCCTGCCACCCCCTCCCCTGGCAGGGCTGTGCAGGGGTGACAAGCACAGCAGGGCCAAAGCACCCAGCACCCGGGTACGTGCAGCTCCCCCAGCCCGCTGTACCTGCACGGTCAGGAGGAAGAGGAGGGACGCGGCCAGGCTGCTGAAGACAGAGCTGAGGAAGGCCACCTGGTAGAAGTTGGTGAAGCCCCTGCGGTTGCTGAGGTACCTGAGCCACTGCTGGTCAGCCAGGGTAGCCTGGCTGAGGTGCACCAGCACCGTGCACGTGGTGAGCAGGATGAAGAGCCACTGGCTGTAGTTGCCCCACAGGGTGAAGTAGGCTCTGCCTTCCTTCTTGATGGCCAGACACTCTGACACCACAAAGTAAACTACAAACAGCATGAGGAACACCTGGAGGAAGAACAGAGAGGTCACCAGGAGAGGTGATAGAGACATGACCAGGAGAAGAGGAGTGGGGAAGGTAACAGGAGATGAGAGGACAAGCCCTGACTGCTGTACTGCACCCAGGACAGCAAAATCCCCCCAAACCAGGCCAAGTTCCACCACTGCATACCTGGGGCACCCCCTGCATCCTGCCCTGCCCTCCTCGCTCATCCAGCACCCCAATCCCTGCTGAAGGCCCCCAGTGCCCAGACCCAGTGGCCCTGTGGCAGGGTGGCAGCACCCAGGGGACGAGAGCTCTGCTGACACCCACCCAGGCAGGGTGACAGACATGGGGACAGGCAGAGCAGCTCGAGCCCACAGTGCCCAGCTGGGTGAGGGTCCCCAGAGCCCCCCAGCAGAGGGCAGGGGGTGCAGGGGAGGCCCCACACTGACCATCATGAGCAGCTGCAGGGTGACCCCCGTGCTGAGGCGCAGCAGGGGGAAGGGGCTGATGGTGACAGCGGCGATGGCCTGGCCGGCCCCAGGGAACTCCAGGCGCAGGGTCAGGGCCACGTGCAGGTCCACGCTGGGGTTGTACTGCAGCAGCTCCACAAACACTGCCCGGCTCCTGCAGGGCACAGCACCAGCTCAGGGGCCACTCTTGGGGGGGACACGGGTCCTGTGGCCCTGTGACACCCCAGCACCACTGCTGAGAGCCCAGGTGGCAGCAGGACACTCTCCCTGCCCTGCCTCACTCACATGTTGTCGATCCACGTGTGCTGCTGCAGGAACTCCAGCTGAGCCCGGCTCTCCTCCAGGGAAGGGCCCAGCTCCTGCACGTAGCCACTGCTGTCGTAGAAGGAGATGTAGCCCCAGTACCAGATCCTGCAGAGGAAGAGGAGCTGTGGGTGAGGCTGAAGGACACTGGCTGCTCTCCTGCATGGCAGGCCAGGATGTGGTGTGCAGATGCAGACCCTGCCCCTCAGGATTTATTTCACAGGACAGATTACAGGGGTGCATTGATCCACCTCAGTGCTCCCAACCCCAGAAGAGCCCCAAGCCCTGTGGTGGCCCACAGCTGCATGGAGATGATGGCTCTGGGGACAAACTAGAGAAGAAACCAAGTGTGATTTATGTCCTGCCCAGGGTGAAGGACAACCTGCTGTCACCCCTTGAGCAGAAATCTGGGCTGCTGGCTTCCCCTGCCCTGCCTGTGCCCTGGAAGGAGCAGAGTTGATCCCCCGTCCCTGGGCCCCAGAACAGCACAACGCAGCTGCTCAGGCCATTCAGAATTTCCGTGTCCATCCCCCCTTTGCCAGGCTCAGGGACTGAGGTGAGGGCTGGGAACAACTCAGGGCATTGTAAAGACCTTGGAGAGGTGTGCAAGGGTCCCTGGAGGAGGAGCAGGGCTGGGAGCAGGGCTGGCAGCAGACAGGGCAGCCTTACCCTGCCAGGTCGGGCGCTGAGTGTGCCCACGCCGCCGTCCCGTTCCCAGCTGGGCTCTCCCAGCCCACACCATAGTCAGCAGTGGCAAAGCTGTGCTGGTCAGTGCAGCTCCTCTGGGCACTGCCCATGCCCTGCAGGATGTCCTGGGCACTCTGCTGGCACTCAGCTGCAATGAGACCACCCTGTGAGCCCAGCATGGAGCTCAGCTTCCCTCCCAACCCTTCCAAACCCATCCCCACCAGTGCCCCAGGGTGAGGGAATGGGCATGCACAAAGTCAGGGATTCAGGAAAGGATGGATATTAATAATAAAAATAGATGTCCAATTTAGGAGTCATGATACAGCCATGCCTCCAGGTCAGAGTGGATTAGCTGGGTACAAGTGGAGGAAAACAGAGACATCCCAACTGGCCTTGGGTAACCGGGGACCTGACCTCTGGATACATCACTGGCTTCAAACTGCCAGAGGGCAGGGTTAGATGGGATATTGGGAAGGAATCTTCCCTGGGAGGGTGGGCAGGCCTGGCACAGGGTGCCCAGAGCAGCTGCGGCTGCCCCTGGATCCCTGGCAGTGCCCAAGGCCAGGAAGTGTTAGGTGTCCCTGGATGGACTTTAAGGTCCCTCCCAGCCCAAACCATTCCATGATCCACTGTCCCAGTTCATGTGTGCAGAGCAGAACCACTGCCTGCCCAAGCTGTGCTCCTCCCTCAGCCCCACTGCACCCAGAGCTGTCCCTGCAGGACTGTCACCTGGCAGAGTGACAGCAGTGCCACCCTCCCTGCCCTGCCCTCCCTCCCTGGTACCTCCGTGCAGGCGCAGCTGCCGCAGCCGGGCCGTCCCCAGCGTGGTGCTGTGGCTCTCCTGGCCAGAGCCATTGTTGTACAGGTAAGGGAGGAACACCTGGGACATCCACACCCAGAACTGATCCGACCTGCAGGGGCAAGGTGTGACATTGCTGAGTCGAAGTTCCAGGGGCTTTAGGGCATGAACAAGCCACACTGATGTGCACTGAGAGCCCAGGGCTCTGCAGGGGCACAGCCTCAGCCCAGCGATCCCAGTGCCAGGCTAGGCTACTGGGAGCTCCCAGGGCTGTGGAAAATCAGCTGGGAATATTGATTCCAGTTAAACTCATGTGCAGAGTGAGGAAAGGCAGACTCTGGCCAAGATGCCATTTCTGGCTCTTGTGGCTGTAAATTCTGGAGACAGAGAAACTCTTGTGCTTTAGAGCAGCTCCAGAAAGATCAACATCAGCTCCCACAGCCCCTTCCCACTGGGGAAACCACTAAACCTCAGAGAAATGAAACCTCTCAATCCCCAGAGGCCCCTCTGCTCTCCAGGGGAGCAGCAGAACCACAGAGACAAACAGGAGCTGCTCACTGCTGCAGAGTGCCCAGCTCCCCATGGGCACCAAGGAACCTCCTAAGGGACAGAGTGTGGAGCACAAGCCCAGGAGCCGACCCCCCTGACCCCCCCAGGGGCCGGCAGCACCTCTTGATGAGCAGGAAGTCGTTGCTGCCCAGCTGCTGCTTGATGGAGCTCTGCAGGAGGAAGGCCCGGCTGGTGCGGGAGGCGTCCCCGTAGTTGGTGAGCAGGACCACCAGCAAGAACATCATGTAGATGAGGAAATTCTGGGAAGCAAAGGGTAAAAATGGGATGGCATGGAAGGGCTGGATCCCCATCCTGCAGCAGAGCAGTGCTTTCAATGGCAATGCAACTGGATCAGACCCAGAGGCTGAGAAACTGAGGCAGGAGCTGGAGCCAAGCACTCAGAGCATCCCAGCATGACTGGGAGGGCCCACACTCAGATGTGTCTGAGCCCTGGGCACCAGGCAGCAGCAGATGTCCCACCTTGAGCATCCTGTGCAGCAGCTTGACCTTCCTGGCCTCCTCCTTGGCCTGGAAGAGGGCAAATCCCTGCGGGGGCCGGACCTTGCTGATCCTCTCGGACACGTGCTCCACGCAGGGCTGCTCCACCAAGGTGTCATCCTCCTCTGGGTGCAGCCTCTTGGCAACCAGGGAGAAATAGAGGGCTTCCAGCAGCACCTGGGGCACAGGGAGAGAGCTGAGCCTGCAGGGAGCTGGGCCACCAGCAGCAGCTCCCTTGGCACAGCTAGCACGGCACAGCTCCTACCCGAACCTTCAAAACCACGTGCCACCAGCCCTGCCACAAGCCCTGCCACCAGCTCTGCCTCTGGTGTCCACATCCCACCCATCCTGAGGGATGCAGGGATGGGAGAGACCATTCAGTGCCCACTCTGACCCCATTTCTTTGTGCAAGGCCTTGTCAGGCATTGGAAGGGGCTGTGGTGGATTCACCATGCCTGGAAGTGCTCAAAACCCACATGGATGTGGCACTTGGGGACATGGGTTAGTGGCGAACACGGGGGTGGTGCTTGAAGGCCCTGGTAACTTTAAAGGGCTTTTCAAACCTCATCAATTCCATGACTGCGACCATCAGCTGGACAAGTTAATCCCACACTCAGGTCAGTGCGCTCGTGCCACGCTCACCTTCAGGGGCTCCCAGACCAGGAACGATGCCAGAAAGCTGAATATCCCTGAGATGAGCCACATGAGGGCCACGCTGGAGGAGAAGCCCACCCCGATCCACACGGAGACGCCCGCGGCGGCGGCCAGGAGCAGGAGGCTGATGCCATGAGCCAGCAGGGAGCACCAGGGAGGGAGCAGGCGCTTCCTGAACGTCTGCTCTGCAACTGGGGGCAGCAGGAGGAGCAGGGAGAGCGGTGTGAGCATCACTGCGAAGGGCCCGTGGGCACAGGAGGGGCTGGGCTCAGCGCTCATCCCAGCACAGAGCTGCCACCAGCCCGGGAGGGTTTGGAGGGACCAGCCCACGCATTCTGCAGGGAGCAGAGCAGAGCTCCCCAGGGACACCGCAGGCACTGGCACAGCACGGTGCTGGCCCAGGCCTCACTGAGATCCAGGCTCCAAGAGAAGCTGACAGGAGCAGTGATATCCCAGGCAGGGAGCAGCCCTTCCCAAGGCTCTTTTTGTGTTTTATTTCCCATTTACCCCACAGAGCTGTAGTGCGGAATGGGCCCTGTCCCCTCACACCCCAGGGCACACCCTGGTACCTGTCCAGGTGGACTTGGCTGATCTGCTCACTTCCCTGGCAGGAGGTGCCACGCTCTGCCCTTTGTCGTTCAGCCTCTGCATCATGACAGCCTCCACCTTCTCCCCAAACACGCTGGACCTGCCAGGCACAGGGGGAACTGCTGAGAGCTGTGTCTCTGCTGGCCCTGTGCTGAGCAGGCTGGCACCAGGGGGGCTGAATGCCAGCGCCAGCACCAGGGCTGGGACATCACACACGTCCCAGGGCACAAACACTGCTGTGCGTCTCATGGACAGGGCCTGACTGTCCCTCCCCGCCCCTGGCTGGCCACTCTGCAGTGCCTGGGGGCTGCCAGCCCTGGGGGTGCTGGTCAGGGTGCCCAGCAGGGTATCCTGGGCTTGGTAACACTACAGGGATTTGGGGAGAATTCCCTTCTCCCTCCCATCAGTGCCACGAAGGGAGCCCTCATCCCAGCACTGTGCCCAACACTGCTGGAGACACAGCTGTGGCCTTAGGGGAGGCTCCAGGTGGCTCCTGGAAGGGTGGCAGTGAGTTGTGGCTGTGGGGGCTGCAGGAGCCATGGCCAGCAGGGACAGAGTGACCCGTGAGAGCATCCCAAAGGCAGCTCAGCTCAGCCCCCATGTGGCTCTGCTCCCCAGACACTCACAGGCCTGAGATCAGATCTGTTTCTGCCCTCATGTACGGCCCCAGGTCCTGGGAGATGCCGCTGGCTCCATCTGCCAGGATCTGGCGGATCAGATCCTCATCTGGGAAGAGAGAGCACAGACAGGGTTGGCAGGAGCTCAGAGCTCAGTCCCCAGCACCACCCCAGGGCATGGCTCAGCACCTGCTGGAGCTGGGGACGAGGAAGAGGAGGAGGAGGGTCACAGCCATGTCCTTCCCCCAGGACAGCCCTCCCCTGCTCCCTGTCCTCCAGCTCCTGTCCATCCCAGCTCGCCCACAGAGCTGGGCAGACAGAGCTGCTTCAGAAGGCCAAGTTTTCATCCACAGCCTCAGGGCCACCCTGTGGCTTTGAAACCAGTGAGGCAGTGCTGGCTGCTCGCAGCATTCCCATGGGTACACACCTCTCCTGGCTCCCACTCTGCTGCCCAGTAGGATTTCTGTTTTTCCAGACTAAAAGCAGACACAACCCTCTGCCCTGCCCTCTGGGGTGCAGCCAGTGCTGATGCAGCAGCTCTGCCCGGGCCAGGGGCTCACCTGAGGCTGAGAAGTAGCGGGGCTGGCCCTGGTGGTGGATGCCCAGGGACAGGGTGTCCTCCTCGGGGGCCAGGGGCGCCTCCAGCCCCAGGTGGCGGCTGGCCCGGCCTCTCTTCAGCCTCTGGATGGTGTTGCCCATGATGGAGGGGTCACTCAGCAGGTCTGGCCAGCTGAGCAGGGCCTCGCTGGAGGGCCAGGGCACCAGGCTGTGGGGAAATGGGAACAGTCAGGAATGAGGGGAGCAGAGGAAAGGAACCTGGTGGGACTGCAGAAACAGCTGTGGGAGCCAAGCCCAACCCAGCCCAGCAAAGCACAGACTGGAGCCCTGCTTGCTCCATCTCCAGAAACCCACTCACCTCTTGGAGTCCTCCAGGAACAGATCTGTTTTGGTTTGCTCAGAGAAGGCCTGTGGGGAACAGGAAGGTTTCAGGAGCAGGACACAGGTGTGTGCCTGGTCAAAGCAGTGGCTGGGAACACCAGGGGTCACTGAGCTGCTCCTAGCCCTCCAGGAGCCCGCCCAGCTGCGGGGAGGGAAGCACTCACCTCTGCCTGGAGCCCGGGGAAGGTGGGGAAGGAGCTGTCAAGGATTGAGGAGTCCAGGTAGTTGTCGATCTCCAGGGACTGCTGGTCTGAGTGGGTCACGGTGTGGCTGATGGAGACCTGCAGGGCACACAGGGGGCACAGAGGTGACACTGCCACTGAGACCAGCCACATGCCATCTCCTCTGCCCCCCAGACACCTGCAACCACACATGCCACAGCCAGGGCCACCCAGGCTGTCCCAGCTACAAGCCCCGAGTCTGAGAGCTTTCCCTGTGCGCTCTCAGCAGCATCAGCCCCATGAGCTGCTCACCAGCCCCCAAGCAGCTGGCTGCAATACTTAATGGGGCTGCTAATTGTGCTTAACTAGTCGGTAAATAAATCCCCAGCTAATCCCTGCCCAGCTGAGCTTTGCCCAGGGCAGGCATCAGAGAGGCTCCACTGAGCAGCTCCTGGCTCCTGCCTCAGGCATTTGGGTGCCTAAACAGCTTCTAAAATCTGTCTTTTGGTGCCTGGGCACTGACAGAGGCCAGCAGTGATCTGAGCTCAGGGGACAGAGGCCAGGGAAGGGTCTGGCCCTGGAGCAGCACAACCAGGCAAGTGCAGAGCTCAGCTGGAGGAGAAAGGCCCCAGGAAAGGCAGAATTCAACCTGGTGCCTCCCACCCACCTGAGCAGCCTGCAGCCATCCCCCCTCCTTACCTTGCCACGAGCCATCCGGAACAGAAAGAGAATGACCAGGTAGAGAGGGTACACCACCACGCTGGACACCAGGCCCACAGCCACCGTGTCCACACTGACAGGGAGCAGGCTGGACACGGCCACGTTGCTGCAGGGAGGGAGCACAGACAGGGTCAGCAGCAGCCCTGGGGCTGCCCGGCAAGCAAACAGCAGACAACAGTGCACAACCAGGAATTCCAGATGTGCACAGAGGAAACGGGCCTGGAAACCAAAATCAGGCTGGTTTGGGTCATCCATCATCCATGTCCTGGTCCCAGAGTGCTCAGAATGGAGAGGGCACACCCAAGCAAGGAAGCTCTTCCCAGCAGATGGAAAATGTGTCCTGCCCCAAGGGGACAGGCAGGGTGGGACTGGCTGGGGACACCCCTGAGATGGACACTGCCCACCACACCCTGCACACACCTGAGGTGGACACTGCCCACCACACCCTGCACACACCTGAGATGGACACTGCCCACCACACCCTGCACACACCTGAGGTGGACACTGCCCACCACACCCTGCACACACCTGAGATGGACACTGCCCACCACACCCTGCACACACCTGAGATGGACACTGCCCACCACACCCTGCACACACCTGAGATGGACACTGCTCACCACGCCCTGCACACACCTGAGATGGACACTGCCCACCACACCCTGCACACACCTGAGATGGACACTGCCCACCACACCCTGCACACACCTGAGATGGACACTGCCCACCACGCCGTACCACACGGCGTTGGCACAGAGGAAGAGGAAGATGAGGAGGCAGCAGCAGGTGGCCCTCTGGACGCGGGTGAAGCGGGAGCGGGGCGGGTGGTCCCACAGGGACAGCCACACGTGCTTCTCAAAGAAGCCACGCTGCAGCTCCGCCACGAAGATCCGCCAGAAGCTCCTCAGCTCGCTCTCACCTGGGGACAGAGGGACACGCTCAGGGTGGCTGAGCTGGCCACATCCATCCCAGAAGCTCCAGAGTACCCACACTCCATCCACAGGGCTCCAGGTCTGAGGATGAGGGGCTGGAAAAGCTGCCCAGCAGAAAAGGATCTGGGGGTGATGGGCTGAACATGAGCTCAGCTGTGTCCAGGTGGGCAAGAGGCCAATGGCACCTGGCTCGCACCCCAGGGCAGTGCCTGTCCCTCGTGCAGGGCATTGCTGAGGAACCTCCAGTCCCGGGGTCAGTTCTGGGAACCTCACAAGAGGAAAGACCTGGAGGGGCTGGAGCATGTGCAGAGCTGGGGAAGGGGCTGGAGCACCAGGAACAGCTGAGGGAGCTGGAAAGGGGCTCAGCCTGGAGAAAAGGAGGGGCCCAGGCAGCAGGGGTGAGATGAAGCCAGGGTGTGTGGGGCACTCACTGGCAGCAAACACCTCCCTCTCCACCAGGCCATCGTTGTCCTCGCTCTCCACTGACAGCCAGTCGTTCACGAGAAAGAAATAGCTCTTGCTGCTCTGCAGGTCCCGCACGATGACGTGCTGCAGGTACCACGAGGGGCTCAGGCCTGAATGGGGGCACACAAAGGAAATACTGCATGGCACACATTCCCTGAGTAAGCCCGTGAAGCTATAAGCACTGTCACAGGGACAGTGACATGACTATCATTGGTGGGCACCGCACAGCACCCACGAGGGAAGCGTGGCACAGCCACCTCACGCTCACCCTGAGGTGACATTTATGGTCACAGTGCACAGCACAGTGCATCCTCTGTGCCTGGGGTGGCACCTGGCCAGTCAGTGAGGAGTCCCCCCAGAGTGTGCCCCCAGTCCAGGGGCCAGCTGCCCCAGTGCAGGCCCCTCCGTGTCCAACCTTTGTTGTCGTGCCAGATGCGGATGCGGCAGACGCTGCCCAGGCTGCGCTCCGTGGCGATCTGGAACACGTCCAGGCTGTTGCGGTGGAAGGCGTTGTCCCCATCCAGGTGTCTGTGGCCACTCTTGTTGTCCACCCCGTAGAGGGCGATGCCCACGTGGGCCGTGGTACCTGCAGGGAAGGAAGGCGCTCCCTCAGGGAAGCCCACCCGAGGTGCAGCTGCTCCCCAGCCCTGCCTGTGACAGCTCTATCTACAAACCAGACCCTGAAGGGAAGCTAAACTTGGTGCCTGCCTGCTGTTGGGAAGGATTCAGAACAAAGTGATGGGTCCTGGAGGACAGCAAAAGGAGCCGTGCAAAGGGCCAGCTGGGCAGGAGAGGGTCAGAAGTGAGGAACAACCTCTGCCTCTGCAACCACAGCCCAGTCAAGGAGGACAGGATGGGGGGATTTCTCTCCTGGGTGGTTCCTTCCAGCAGCAATTGCTTGTCCCACCACAATGGCCAGTGGTGGAGCAGCCTGGGCTAGTGGAAGGTGTCCCATGTGAGGAGTTTGGAACCAGAAGGTTTTTGAGGAACCTTCCAACCCAAACCATTCTCTTGACCTGCCCCATCATCACACAATAAACCCTGGGAATGCTGTGGGGAGCCCTGGCCTGAAGCTGCAGCTCTCGGTCCTGCAGGGAGTGTGAAGTGCTGAGATGGGATCTCAGGTGAGCTACAGGTGTCCCTTTGGGAAGCAGACACAGGAGCAGGCTGTGGGCTCACCTGAGCCTCTGCCCCAGCCCGTTTTCACCAGGATCTCGTATTTGTACATCCCGTTCTTGCCGCAGAAGGGGATCACCCCCACGCGGTGCAGGTCGATCATGTCCAGCTTGTGCACGATCAGCGCGGCCACCGAGTAGGTGACAAAGCACACGGCGCACGTCAGCAGCACGATGTAGTTCAGCCCTGGGCCTGGAGCCTGCACAAGAGAGAAGTGTTGAAAGGCCAGCCCAGGAGGATCCCGTTCCCATTCCCATTCCCTGCCTCCTTCCTGGCCATGGCCCCACTCACAGCCGCGGCCCCGCAGCTGCCAGGAGCTCCCTGCTCCTGCTCACGTCACAGGGACACAGCCAGGTAGGGCTGGATGCCCCTGGGAAGCAGGGAGCAGCTGGCAGGTGCAGCTCCCTGGGATCAAACAGTGCTGGGTGACAGCTGGGAGGAACCTTTGGCATCTCCCCAGGATGGGAGCACAGCGTGAGGTGTCCAGGCCGGGGACTAAAGCCATCTGCAAAGGTCTGTTTCCAGCCAGGATTCCCAACCAGGGGACACAGCTTCTCCTGAGCTGTGCCCATCTGCACCTCCCAAAGGCTCCCAGATGCCTGTGCTGGTGCCAGCTTGGACGTGAAACCAACAGGAGCCTATGGCTTTGCTCCAGGTGACAACAACCTGTCCTATGTGTGACAGCACTGCACTGCCTCTGCTTTGCTGTACTCACGGGAAAGATGAACTGGACAGAGTTTGGGGGCACAAACAGGCTGGCCCCAAAGGCTGTGAGGTGCTGGGTCAAGCACACGGCCTGGTCTGGCCTGGTCTCCTCCAGGGGGACAATTCCTTCTGTCTTCCAGCGCTTCTCCTGCTCGCTGAAGTACTGGCACAGGGACGTGTACAGCCCCAGGGTCACCTCCACTGCCGACCAGCTGAAGTGGTTGGTGATGTTCAGGTAGTATTTCTGGATGGGGTCATCCGTTCTGGGGAAAGGAAAGAGCAAGGAGATTACTCCCCTGCCTCCTGAAGGGACACCAGCCCCATTCTGGTGGAGGTGTGACCACATAAAGCTTCCAGCCACAGGGGCAGGGATGCACTCAGAGAGGAGGAAAAGCCCAGTGAACGTGGTGTAATTCACACCCTTTGGCTGTGCAGGTACTCAGGGGCTCCACAGACCACCTGAGCACCCCTCACACGCATCCACAGCACAGCCTGAGGCTGACAGGGAGGCTGCTCCCACCTGGGTGAGGTGAAGAAGGTGTAGAGCTTGTGGTCACTTCCAGCCAGGGCGTCCAGGCTGATTCTCTTGGAGGCAGAGCAGTTGTGCTCGTTGGGCTCGGGCTCGTGATGGAGATAGGCCATGATGAAGGGCTCGGGCTCACTGGCCAGGTAATGCTCTGTGGGGAGGGGAAGGAACAGAAAGGGCGTTTCTGGCAGGCTCAGCCACAGGTCTGGGGCTCAGGGAAGAAGGAATGTAGAGAGCTGTGGGAGATGGTATTCCAGACTGTGCTCCCTCAGTGTGCACCTCAGGGGATCCCTGAGCACTGGGTACCACTGGGCCTGCACCCCAATGCCTTCCAGGGCTAATGTGGCTCAGCAGAAGGGCTGGGAAAAGCAAAAGGCTTCTCAGGGCCAGAACCCACGAGCAAGGATGACACTGGGCATGGAGATTTTCCAGGACACCAGAACCTCGACCATGCAGAGTGAAACGTGCTGCTGGCACCCAGCATCCTTCCCACACTGGTTATCCCTCACACCCAGCCCTCCCCTCCCTCAGGAAGGACCAACAAAGAGATGGATTTGTCTGCCCTACCATTGAGGACTCTGTAGGTGAGCTGAAAGTGCAGTCCTGCTTCCCTGTTGTTGCTCTCCATGATCACAATCAGGTTCACGGACGATCTCGCCTCGATGACCTCAGTGCCAGCCACGAGATTGTCGGGCTCTGTGCTGTTTGAGACCATCACAGTGATGGCTTTCTCAGAGTCCAGGCTCCCGATGGGGATCTGCACCCCGTTGTGTGTCTGGAACTCCATGGAGGCCACCTTGGTGGACACGGTGTAGTTGCTGATGTAGCCAAAGGGGAAGGGATTGGAGTCCACCTGGAACATGACTTGGATGACATCCGTCAGGTTGGAAAGGGTGGAGTTGAAGGCCTGGGGGATGGAGAACTGGCAGTTTGGTGTGTTTTCGTAGCACAGCAGATTAAAGGGGTCAGACCTCTTGCCTGTGGCCTTAATTTCTCCTCCCACCAGCTCGAGGGGCTCTTCGTTCAGCACCCGGGATTTCATCAGGATCCGCATCAGGCTGGAGGACAGGTTGTAGGCTTTGGGAGCCAGCAGCAAATTGTGGGAATCAGCCAGCAGCTCCTGGGGCTTGGATTCTTGTGAAACTGTATTGACAAGGTGGATCAGGTCACCTGCCAGGAGAGACATGAAGAGGAGGTGGTAAATGGCCTGGATAACTGCTACAGTCAGAAGCCCTGACACCTTTCCAAAGCAATCAGACAAGGCTTTCCTTGCTGTCTTCTCACTGTTCCTCTGCACATGACCTTCCTCACTGGAGTGTTCATAGCCCAGAGCTAAAAGCAAAGCTGTCAGCAGCTCCTGCAGCCTCTCTAATCTACCAGGTTTGGTGAGGAATACTTAATCACCACACGCTTGATTTCCCTCCTGTGTAATGAAGAGAACCACAGCTCAGGAAAGAGGGAGGGAATGGATAAAAGAAACATATGTTCCCAAGCTTCTTCACTATAAAGTGCACAACGCTCAGAAGGGAGTGCAGAGGTAACCAGGGGTGCAGAGAAGGTGTCTCTGCTTCCCCCAGGTCACCCAGGTGGGAATTTCCACACAGTGCTCCCAGATGCCCCAGTGAGGTCTGACAGCCTCCTTGGACTCCAACCAGGAAGACAGGCATCTGGAAGCCATAGCTGTTACTCATTGTTTACTAAAAAGAGAATCCCCTGGAGTATTAGTGAGCTTATTAGGAGTATTAGTGGGTTATATTAACAACTGTCAGATGGAAATGTCCACAGAGCAGCTGCCAAAGCCAGGACAGCCCTGGGAAAAGCGCAGGGAGCAGAGAGGGCTGGGATGCCACACTCCAAATGGCAGATGCCACTTCCTAAAAATCTGTGCCAAAGCCCAGATGGCAGAGGAGGGAGCCTGAGAGCTCCCTCAGGCTGCTCCTACCCTGTCCCTGTCCCCACCAGAGGCCAAGGCTCACCTGTGATGTTGAGGATGTTGTCGGCAATGCCGGTCGGGGTCACCGTGCCCTGCGTGGTCTCCCCCTGCAGAATGGTCATCATGGTCTCCAGCTTGTTCAGGGTCCTTGTCAGGCACGACTTGCACACCAGCTCCTTGCTCGCCACCTGCAAAGGGACCAGGGTGTGACAGGGCAGGAGCAGCCCAGGGAAGGGAGTGGCTCTGCCCTCAGGAGAGCTTTCCCTCTGGGCAGGGGCCAGCAGAGGCTGCCCTCTCACACTGACACTGTCAGCAACCTGTTGGTGGTCCCAAGACTCTTCCACCTGCCCCCCACGACACTCCAAAGTGCCAGTGTACAGGCAGGCAGAGGATGCTTTTCGGTTGGGAAGAGGAATAAAGGGAGGAAATTGCTGCCCAGAGAAGCTTTGGCTGCTCCATCCCTGGAAATGTTCAAGGCCAGGTTGGACAGGGCTTGGAGCACCCTGATCCTTCCAACCCAAGCCACTGCAGGATTCTGTGATTCTAAATTCATGTTTTCCCTGGTGTGCACACCTCCTCTCTGGGACCACACACAGCAACCAAGCAGGAGGAGCTGCATGGGATTCCTCCATCCCCTCCACGACCTCCAGTGGAAGCAGGATTTAGCCACAACCAAATCCATTTCAGTGTCCAAATCCTCCTGAAGGCTGTGGGAGGAATCCTGCCACTCAGGCATGATGGATGTCCCTCCCTCTGCTCCCAGATGTGTCCAAGAAACAGAATGTTCCAGCCATGGCCTGGAGCTCCCTGCACTCTCCAGGGCTGGATGGGAGGGACTGAGGAACACATGGAAGCTGTTACAACCCCCTTCCTCGCTCTTATTCATCTTTTTTCTTTTAATCATCACAGGATTCAGCCGTGATTCACCATATGTTTTGGTGAAGAATCAAAACAGCATCTGCAGGTCTTGAATTCCCCCTTTTCTGCTTTATTTGTAAGCTCTGAGAAGCCAGGACAGACTGTGTGAATTGGAGTCAGGAATCAGGGAGGTGGGGATGACACTGGGTTATGGGGAGGAACCACCCAAGGGCAGCTCCTACTCAGGGAGGAGAAATAACCAAAAAGTCCAAGATTCCTTTTTTATCCCTCCAGGAGAAACTAATTCTGATTTTTCTTCTCCCTTGTAGGTAAAATCAAGAATGTACCAGCCCTGATGGACACTTGTGCAGGAATGTGTGAGCTCCACTTGTCCCAGCCACCTGGGAATTTCTGGAGTTCTGTTTTCCTAAGCTTTTCATTCCAGCCCAGAGCACAGAGTAATGCTGGAATGTCAGCTTTCCCCGTGGAATAAAAATTCTATTTCTAGCCCTAAGCTCCCACAGCAAAACCAAGTCACGAGGCAGGAGGAGGTGGGAGAGGCAGAAACAAACTGCTCCAGCACAGAATGGGATGTGCTCAACCCCAAACCCGGGCACCCACAGAAAGAAGGGATTTATGAGGTTTGCAGGCTCAGAAGTGGGGAGGGAGCAGCTCAGGACTCTCTGTTCAGAAGAAATTCTGTATTTCTTCTGAAATATAGAGTCAGATCCACGTCTCTTCCCTCATCCTAAGACCCCTGTGACCACCGTCACAGTACCGGGCAGTGACACCTGTCCCTGTGTGTGTGGGCAGAGCCAGGTGAGCACAGCAGCCCTGAGGAGCTGCAGCAGAGGTGGGGTGGCCGTACCGTGCACTGGGCCAGGGCAGCTGAGATCTGCTGGATGTCATCCACCGTGTTGACCTTGAGCGCGTTGAGCGTCTCCGTGATGGTGTTGCGGGTCCAGGTGCGCAGCTCCAGCTCCTGCCCAGCCTCGGGCTCCAGCAGCTCCGACCGCTCGTACTGGGGGTGGAAACAGCAGCAGGAGGTGAGCAGGGAGGAGAGGATATAACACAGTGAGTGTTGGGGAAGATGGAACAGGAAAGCCTTATCAATATGATTGCCTGGCAAAAGATTTTGAGAATATGGAAACTATAAGTGAGATTGAAATGAAAGCAAGCCTTGAGATACCTCGGTTACTGAACAACTGGAAAACAATGGCATGGCCAGCTGAAGGTGATCCCCTTTTGATGGAACAACACCCTCTGCTTGCAGACAGGCCCAAGGGTCAGAGCAGACCCTGCAGCTTGGCAGAAGGGGCCCAAAGAGGAGTTTGTAGGGTTTAAAATGTAACACAGTGTGGTAATGTAATGATTCTTACAGGCTGTATGTAAATGCTGTAGGATTTGTATATTGTACTAGATTGGTTAGTGAGAATGAGAATATTCAGCACAGAAGATTTATTGTATTGGAACGGGAACTTCACGCTCTTACTCCTTTTACTCCCTTATGCTTTTGCTCTCTCACCCTCTCATCCTCTCTCCCCTTCTCTTCTCTGGGCCTGCTCTGAGCTATGGCAGCTCCCAGCAGGGCCCTGCACCCAGGCCCTGTGCAATAAACCCCAAATCCCAGCAGGGCCCTGCACCCAGGCCCTGTGCAATAAACCCCAAATCCCAGCAGGGCCCTGCACCCAGGCCCTGTGCAATAAACCCCAAATTCCACGACCTGGCTGCAGAGATCTCTCGTGTCCATCCGTCCCAACCATCCTACCCCCCGATGCTCCTGCAGTGAGGAGTGGTTTCAGAGGCTGCTGAGCTGAGCTGGAGTCGCCTGTTCCCTGCACTCCACATCTCCTGCCTCTGCTTCTCCCCAAAGGGATCTATCTAACGAGCTGGTTTTCCAGCAGAACTTCCTCACTATCACTTCTGCTCTCCTAGCAATTATCTGAACAGCCTGGCACTCAGCAGCTCACTAGTACCTGCAGTGCAGTCCTTATCCAGCTAAGCAGGGTGCCTGTGCCCAGGGGGACCATCCCTGCCTGGCTTCCAGGTGTACTGCAGCCTCTTCCTGGGCAGGGAAACAGGAATATAGCCCCGAATTCCTGCCCTGCCTATAGAGATCGTTGTACAAAACCTGGCCCAAAAATTCTCCTGGTGATTGCAAAGATCTCTGGAGGCCCCTCTTGGGCAGAACGAGCTGTGTTACCTCATTTAAGATGGTGATGAGGGCCAGGGAGTACTCGATGACCTGCTGAGGGTCCCCTTGTTTCACCAAGCCCTGGAGCACGGTGTCAGTCTGGTTGTAGAGCCAGTGGGAGAGGCTGGGGAAGCCCTCGGGGAGGCCGATTTCCATGGAGCTGCAGGGAAAGAGGATCTGGGTGAAGTGCAGGCTGGGCTGGGAAGGGACAGGAGGGGAGGCAGGGGGGTGACCCACAAAGGCAGCACTGCTGCTGCTGCTGCCCTGGTGCCCCATCTGCATGAGAAACACCATGGACCTGCAGCCTGGCTCCTCTCTGACCCAGCCCTGGGACTGCATGACCCCAGGAGTCTTTCCCACTTAACAATTCCATGAATCTATGAAAGCAGTGCGAAAACCTCCCTGTCAAGAAATGATCCACAAAGATTTTCTGTGTGCACTTCTGCTGAGCCTCCCCTCCCTCTCCTGCCAACAGCCTCTTCCAGGAGGCCACCCCTTTGTCACAGACATCTTCTATGAAAAATCCTTTCCTTAGGATTCTTCCTCCTGAGAAGCTGAGAAGCCTCAGGAACAAAATGTAAACAATGGTTATCTGCTGCTGTGGAATGCAAAAGGTGGATCTTTGGCTCATGTGGTTGTTTCTAATTAATGGCCAATCACATTGAGCTAGCTCGGACAGAGAGACCGAGCCACAAGCCTTTGTTATCATTCTTTCTTTTTCTATTCTTAGCTAGCCCTTCTGATGAAATCTTTTCTTCTATGCTTTTAGTATAGATTTAATATAATATATATCATAAAATAATAAATCAAGCCTTCTGACACATCAGAAGAGAAGTCAGATCCTCGTCTCTTCCCTCATCCTCAGACCCCTGTGATCACTGTCACAACCCTTCACCCAGGACAGGGATCCCCTTCACCTGGGACGGGGGATCCGAGGTCGGGCACGGGCTGAGGGCCAGCCCAGCCCGCCCAGCCGTCCCTTACCGGTTGACGGCCACCACGGTGGCTCCCAGCTGGTCCTGCACCAGCACGGCCACGGACACCTGGAAGCCGCTCTCGTGGAAGCCGGGGGGCAGGAAGGCGCCGTGCTCGGCGCGGCTGCCCTTGTACACGCACAGCTCCTGCCAGTGCCCGGGCCGGCGGCGCGACGCCAGCAGCGTGAACACCAGCGGGGCCTGCGCGTCCTCCGTGTCCCGCCAACCTGCGGGGGAAACCGGGGAGCTGTGACAGGGCCTGGGGAGCTGCAGGCACTGCCCCTGCCCCGCCAGCCTGCAGGGAACACAGGGAGCTGTGACAGGGACCTGAGGAGCTGCAGGCACTGCCCCAGAGGAGCTGGCACTGCCCCTGCTCCTGCTCCTGCTTCTGCTCCTGCTCCTGCCCATGCCCCTGCTCCTGTTCCTACTCCTGTCCTTGCTCCTGCCCCTGCCCTGCTCCTGCTCCTGCCCCTGTCCCAGCTCCTGCCTCTCACAGCTTGAAGGGTCCCATCCTGCTCAGCCCCGCAGCACAAACAGGGTTTGGAGCGACCCAGACCGGCACTGCCACTGCGTCTGTCACTTCAGCTTAAAAACAATCACTAAGAGCTGAAATCCCCACCATTCCAAGGAGGAACTGATTCCAGGGTTATTCTGGATAGCTCAAAACACACCAAAGTTAGAACCCCAAACCCTGAACACGTTTCTGCTGCTCCCCCAGTCTGGTGCCCAGCCCTTGGAGGCAGCAGGGCTCATCCCCTCCCAGCGTGGCTTCCCGGCACTGTGTACAAACAGCTCTAATCTCCACCACGGATCATTTGGGGAAATCTGGTTTCCAGAGGCACTTAGTCCTTGGCCCAAGGCTACGGGACATCGGCCAGGCCACTTTTCCAACGCCGGGCTCGCTGCTGCTGTCTCTGCAGCTGGTTGGGAAGGTGGCTCTGGTGGGAACATCCAGCCCACACAGCAGAGACAGCCCCACTGCTTCATCTTCTGACTCTTCCCACATACTGTGACTCAGTTTTGGGCACCATCTTCATTCTCCTGCACTGAAATACCCAGTCCCTTCCACAAGAACTGGCCTGGCCTGGATACCATCATTCACTTACGTGGGTTAGGAATTTTTAAACTGCCTGCCTGCTCTGGGGAGCTCCACAATTGGGGCACACAAAGCTGCTCATGGTCCAAACCACTGCTGAGCCCAGCCCTGGCCAGCAGCACCCCGGGGCAGCAGTTTGGGGTGAAGGGAACCTCTGTGGCAGGGGCAGGGGGTGCTGAGGAGCAGGGGCTCTCACCTGCACACTCGAAGTGCACCTTGGTCTCCAGCGCCCGCAGGGGCCCCTCGGGGGACAGGCGGCAGGAGCCCCCCACGGGGGGCTGGTTGGGCAGCAGGTCGATGGAGGCAAAGCCCTCCTCCCCCGTGGTGAGGTCTGTGATGTGCAGGGTGAAGGTGTAGCCCTCGCCGTCCCGCAGGGCTCCTGGCCTCAGCACCAGATTCATGCCCGTGTCGCCGGTGGAAGTGGTTGTTCTGTCCAGGATGAGGGACTTGTTCTTGAAGCTGTGAGCTGCCCACCTCTGCAGGGGGAAAGACACCAGAGGTTCGGTTTGAAGCTCAAGTCATGTCCTTAAAATGTTTTCAGATTGAGTCTTTTATAAAAAGTAACAGATTTCTAGTGGGAGCGTCTGCCAAATTTGCAGTTGATAATTCAGCTTTAGTCTTGTGTGCTACAGCAACAAGAACTGGAACCTTTCCAAAATGTCTGGTGGGAATATTTCCACTGTGAGATCTACTTCAGTTTCTGGAATTACATCACCCTCCAACAGAATATTTCATAATACAGAGTACAAAACACAGGAAATAAATGAAGGGCTGGTGGAGTCTCCACGGGATACCGTGTTTTATGTGCTTCAAGCTGAACGTGGCCTGGGTGGTTACTGTTAATAGCACAAACCTACAATTGTGATAACAGGAGAAACAGTGAGATAACCAAGCAGAAAATGCCAAGCAAGGACATGCTGGGCTTTCTGGGAGCAACAGGACTTCCAGTTCTGAGACTGCTTCACTCCACAGGCTGCAGGGGAAGCTGGAATTAGAGGAGGGCACAAGAGGGGAGACTGAACCACCTTTGCTTGAACCATCAGAATAACGGGCAAAATGCCAATCAGCAGGGAGAAAAACTACTTTACAGATCTCTTATAGGAAAAAAAAAGTGGCTTTTGTGTGGAAAGACCTGGTCACTCATGGCTTTGGCTTAGAATGACTCCACAAGGACTCAGCCAGGCCCACCTGCTGCTGCCTGTGGCCAGAGATTGCTTCCCCTCCTTGTCTCCACAGCAATTTAGGTCCAGGACCTCACTTCTCTTTCCCTCTCCACCTCTGCCTACCCCTTCTCCCAGAGCCCCCAGAGGTGAAGCAAAGCCTTGTGACTTTACCCCAAGCTTGGAGTCGTTGTGACAGTTCTGGCAGGTGCCCTCCAGGTACACGTAGGAGCTCTTGCTGACCTCGTAGACAGACTGAGCCTTGCAGGAAACGCACTCCAGGGACACAATGGGGACTCCTCCCCTCTTGATGAACACCTGGGAAGGCAAGAGGCTCCATCAGAAGGTCTGACACCAAAGCACACACACCTAACAGGTAAGGACACACCCCAGCACCTGGTGCTGCAGGGACGAATTGCTCTGCACCAGCCCAGTCTGTGCTAAGGAACAGCAGGAAGGGATTCCCAAAGGATCTGGGGTCAGATTTAAGCTGCATCTCCGCTCTCACACTGCCCAGTTCCATGAGTGGTTTGCCAGGGCCACCCAACACCAAGTTGGGCCGATCTAGGTTATTCTGGATTTATTTATTTACACTTTTAAACAACATAAATGACTTCTGAAATGGCCCTCTGGTCCCTGGTGCTGAATTCCCAGCAAACCCTGCTTGTGCTGCCAGGTGGGGATGGAAGGACCACCTTTTCCAGGGAGCAGCACGTTGTTCCAGGCTTCCAGCTGGAATCCGACTGCACATCTCCAGACATCCACCACACCTTCCTGGCAGAGCACTCGAGGAGCTCCAGAGGCACCGGTGGCTCAGACACAACAGCAGCTGAACTCTGACTCCTGCGCTCTGTCTAAATTCCTTTAATCCCTGAAGAAATGGGCTTGTCCAGCACTGGACTGAGCCCTCTGCCCTGGCATAATGAGTGTTATGAATTCAAAGACAGTAATGAAGACCTTGTTTAACATGGCAGACCCTTAAAAGGGGATGAATATTCCCCAGCCCTGCGCTGGAGCCCTGCTCATCCCGCCAGTATCTGCACATTTCCTGCGACACTGGGAGCGTTGTTTTGTGCTCCTGCATGGAAACCAGATAGTACGGAATGTCCTTGAAAGACTATCAATTTCATTTTTTTCTTTTCATCCCGCAGCTCTGGTTTCAAACCCGGGCTGTAAGAGTTTCCACTTCCAGCCTGAGTCCATCTCCAGTTGCCAACTGCACCACGATGGATGTTCCCGACAGAACTGAGCGGGTGAGCTCAGCCCTGGGATTTGTGGGACACAAACAACGTGCCCTGAAAAAACCCTCCCCTAAAAGAGCTTGGAAGGTGAGAAGAGAGGAATTATTGACAGTAAAACTGAGCCCTGGCTCTTAGGAAGCTCTCTGGGTAAAATGAGGGCAGAGCCTGTAGCATGTGAAGAGCTGGGAATGCTGAAGAGTGGGATAGGAAGTTTCCTTTGTCTATAGAAATTTCCTTGGGAAAGGGACTAATTCTTCCCTGTGAGGGTGGGCAGGCCCTGGCACAGGTGCCCAGAGTAGCTGTGGCGGCCCCTGGATCCCTGACAGTGTCCAAGACCAGGCTGGACAGGGCTTGGAGCACTCTGAGACAGTGGAAAGTGTCCCTGCCATGGCAATGGGTGATCTTTAGGGTCCTTCCACCCCAACCATCCCAGACTCTGTGCCTCAAAGGTGGCTGTCCCACACAGAGAAGGTGACAGCTGAGTGTGGTACGTACCGTTTGGTTGGTGGCCTCGGGACTCATCCCTTCCTTCCTGACGGTGAGGTCGAATGTGTACTCCACATCTGCCTCTAATAGAGCTTTGGAAATTGTGACAATTCCTTCCTTGGCACTGAAATTCAGAGAGCACCCTGCAGCCGAGCTCTGCTTGCAAGGAGAAAAGAACTTTCAAACCCTCCTTGGTAAGGGTGCACATCGGGTTAGTCCACAGCCAAAACATTCAGGTCCACACAGAGTCACTGTCACAGACCTTGCTGTGCAGTGCCACCACTAGGGTGGGAGAAACAGGGCGTGTGTGGACAATAAAACACATTATCCTACTCTTCAGGTTAGTAAACAGTAGTTGGAATACTCCTGTATTTCATCTGAGTTTCACATTTGTAGTTTACAGCAATTAATTCTTCATTAAATACCTTACAAACATTGCCAAGCAACACAAAAAGCTCACATTAAACCAAAAAGTCCAACCCCCACACACTTCACATTTGAGACAAAGATAGAAAACATGACATTGTACAAGCAAAAGAGTTCCACATTCAATCAAAAATGCTGCTGAGGTGGATTCCCATGGGGATTTGCCAGGCAGGTCTCCCTTGCCCTTCCATCAGTGCAGGGTCAGATCACTGCAGCACGAGGACAGTGACCTGCTAGTGACCACAAGCTATGGTCACTCAACCTCTCCAAAGTCTAACTTTGTCCCCTGATGGCATTAGAGACATTTAACTGTTAATGGGAGAGGAACCAGAGCCCTGAGCTCCCAGGCTGCATCAGCAGCTCCGTAACACTCTCAGTGCACAGAAACAGCATCAGTGACAGCGGGGACCAGAGGAAAATGCCATGGAAGCAGCAATGCCCATGTCTCCCTCTCAGAGCCAGCCCTTCTGCCCTGCCCAGGGGCACTGCACTGCACCACACCTCACACCAATTTCTGTATCATCATCCTGAGCTGGGAACTGAACGTTTGCAACCCTCCTGCCAGAGCAGCTCTGTTAGAGATGCTCACAAAAGCTTCCCGCGACACCATTTCACCCCAGACATGTTTGTGGAGGAGCTGGAGCTCCTAAATGGTCACTGTGGCTGGGCAAGGCTGCTCTTACCTTGGAGGAGGATGTGCAGGACCACTCATACAACAAGGGGGTTTGTTCCCCATCATCCAGGTTCGGGTCGTAGGATTTCTCCCCATCCAGGATTAAGTCCTGGGTGTTGGACCATACACGGTACGAGCCCCCATCAATGATTGGGACCAGCTTGCTCGGGATCACAGTCACGTTGGCAAAGATGCTTTTGGACAGCGGGGTGTCTCCAAAGGAGACAATAAACATGAAGCAGTAGTTCCCAACTTCCAGGCCGAGCTTTGGGATGACCAGCTGGGGCCTGTTCACGTCGACGTTGGGCAGCCGGATCCTGCTGGAGTCATCCAGGTTCATGCAGCTGGGTGCTCGGTAGATCTCCCACAGGTGCTCTGTCTGGTACTTGAAGCACCCTCGGAGGTCAATCTGTGCCTCCAGGTAGTTCCTCTGGGATCTCTTCATAACCACCTGTGGTGGCAGGGCCAGCTCCACCTCGGGCTCCTCGCACTCCAGGACTTTGACGGTGACAGTGAGCTGGGCTATGAAGAAGCTGATGAGATTGGTGGCATTCACCTCCACCAGGTAATCCCCAGGGCTCAGGTAGGAATAGTTGGCCACTGCAACCCTGGTGGTTTGAGTGGAAGAGCCATCCCCAAAGCTCCACAAGAACTCAACGCTCCTGCTGCTGGGCAGCACCACGGCTTCAAACAGCGCCGTCCTGTTGACAAAGGCATTGGTGGCACTGAGGGACACCTGCACTATGGGGTCCTGCACCTGGATGGTTCTGGTGATGTTGACACTTCCCAGATCATTGAAGGCAGTGAGGTGGATCTCCAGCAGCCCTGCAGCTTCTGGAGCATAGGACACTCTGTCTCCTGACGCAGCAACCACGGAGCGGCCTCGCTCCTTCCACAGGCAGAACTGCCAGGAGAAGGACACGCGGGAGCCGCTGCCCACGCGGGCACTGAAGCTCTTCTCCGTGCCCGTGGCAATGCCCTCCTCGCAGCAGTTCAGCAGCCTGACGCCCTGGATGGGCTCCAGGACAGAGATGAGCACCTGGGCGTGGGCGATGCTGATCTGGTTCTGCACGGTCACGGTCACCAGGTAATCGCCGCTCTTGGTGAACTCGTGGCTGTACCTGGAGCTGTTGAGCACCACAGAGTAGTCGCCACTAATGCTCACCAGGTAGTTCACAGAGGTACCTGACAGCATCCTGATCTCAAAGGTGACCTGCTCTCCTGGCTCCACCACCTTCTTGCTGGCGACGACTTCCAGACCTTGAATCCTGTCCAGCACGGAGATGTTCCTGCTGGCCAGAGCCCAGCTGATGTCGTTGGAGGCATTCAGGTGGACCGTGTACCACCCCGCCGTGGGGAAGGCGACTGCCACGGACTGGCCACTCAGTGTGCCATTTGGCACCTCCCACAGCCAGGTCACTTCAGTGCCCCTCTGCAGCTCCCCCTCAAACACCACCGTGGAGCCTGAGGAGACATACCTACAGTCCAGCTCTGCTGTCCCTATACTCAGCCCCTCGATGGCCTCCTCCACACACACAGAAACAGTGGCATTGGTTGAATTCAGCTTGTTTTCTGCTCCCACAATGACCTCAATCATCCCAGGGCTTTGGAAGGAGTGTATAATAAAGGGTTCAGAGGTGACAGGAGAGGAGCCATCCTCCAGGTACCACACGTACATGACGCCAGTGCCACTGGTTATGGTGGCACTGATGTTCACAGAGGCATTAACAGCAGCTGGGTTGGGGAAGGCATAGGGCTTTAGGACACCAAGGCTTTCAATGAACTCCAGTGTCCTGTTAGCAGTGGCACAGCCCAGCATGTTGGTGGCCTTCAGGTAGACAGTGTAGTTCCCAGCTTCCAGGATGCTCAAGGGGAAGGTTTTCCCAGTGAAGTTCTGCACAGCACTGCCATCCCTTTGGACCACCCAGCTGTAGGAGATGTTTGTGCCCTCTCTCACCACGGCCTGCAAATGCAGTGTTTTGTTGGTTGGGAAATACAAGTCCTCCACCAGGTCGGTGCTGGCCACCTGCAGGCCCTCAATCTGCTCCAGGACGCAGACAAAGATGCTGTCCTGCAGTGAGCTGATCTTGTTCTCGGCCGTGACAATGACGTTGAAGTTGCCCACAGAGCGGAAGGTGTAGGAAATGGTGGAGGAGCCCTGGATGGGAGTACAGCGGTCACAGAGGATCCACGAGTAGCGGATGGCAGTGCCAGCCACCAGGGTGGCCACAAAGCTCACCGAGCCATTCAGTGGCACCACCGTCCTGCTGGCATTCACAGTCAGGCCAAAGAGCCGCCGCTTCACCGTGACATCAATGGTGGTCTCGTTGGAGCTCACGTCGTTCTGCCCCATCACTGTAATGCTGTAGCGCCCTGTGCTGTTGTAGGAGTGGGTGGCCACCTGCCCAGGCTGGACAGTGCCATCCCCAAAGTCCCAGCAGTAACTCACTTTGGTTCCATTCATGCTGGCAGAGAACAGGTAGATCTGGTTCAGCTCCAGAACATCCGTCCCGTTATACTCAATCTTTGCTACCCCAACCGGCTCCTGGACCTCCACAAAGGCCGTGTCATTGTTGAAAGAGACATTGTTGGAGACGGTCACTGTGACCAGGAAGACCCCTGTGTTCTTGTACGTGTAGGTCACCTCAGTGCCACTGGACCTGGTGGACTCGTTGTTGCCGAAATCCCAGCGGTAGCGGTACTGGTAGGGAGGCACAGCACTGACCTGGAAGGAGGTCTCTTCCCTGAGCCTCACAAAGCGTTTGGAGGGCAGGAGGGTGACGTTGAGGATCTCTGGCTCCACACAGACACTGGTGAAGTAGTTAGCCTTGTTAAAGCTGCTGGAGAGGGTCAGGGTGAGCAGGAACGTGCCACTCCGGGTGAAGTTGTGCATCACCACAGGGTCCCCGCTGACTGTGACATTGGAGGAGCCATCCCCAAAAGTCCAGTCAAAGATGTACTCCTCAGGATTCCCCGTCACGTAGGCGGTGAGCTGCACGTCGGGGTGCTCCAGGATGCAAGAAGTAGGCTCTATTTTGAGTATTTCCAGGACAAATATCCGGACAGGAACCGCCTGGGAGACGGAGTTCACAGGATTCACGGCTGTCACGTTCATGGTGCAGTTGATGTCCTTTATGTACACGTGTTCCACCACTGGCACCTGACTCCTCAGCACTGTCCCGTCGCCCATGTCGAATATCCAAGTGATGCTGTCCCCAGTGTGCACGGAGGCGTTGACGGTGACAGGTGCCCCCTGCTCTGCAGCCTCGTCAGCAGAAACACGCAGCCCCGTTATCTCCTCGAACACCTGGTAGCACTCCACGGTGCCCACGCTGCTCACGGTGTTGTTGGCTGTCACGGTGACGTTGTACACCCCTCGGCGGGGGTAGCTGTGGGCGGCTGTGGGCTGGGGCTCTGTGAGCAGCGAGGAGCTGTCCCCAAAGTCCCAGGTGTACACCACGCCGTACGGGGACGGCAGGGCGGTGGCTCGGAAGGTGACCGGCCGGCCCACCACCAGAACATCCTGCTCTGCCTCCACCTGCACGGCAACCAGGGGGCTGTGAACCTGCACTGCGCTCAGGTGGGTGAGGTTCTCGTACTGGTTGGACACAACAACCATCAGGGCGTATTCTCCTGCGTTGGGAGAGAGCAGAACGAGGGCAGGGTGAGGACATGCCTGACAACAGTGCTGTCATGGGGTGGGGAGTGTGACAGGGGCTGCAGGGGACACTCTGCTCCTGTGCTGTGCACACTCTGGGCTGTCCTGCTCCAGCCCAGAACCAGCAGGAATTACACCAGGTCGTGTGTATGGGGACCAGCATCAAGAAAGGAGCCAGTCCAACAGGTAGAGATAAAAGATTTTCTTACTGCTCACCCACAGAACTGACCCCTCCTGCTGCCCACCCACCCCACCAGCCTGGGGGTTGCCTGCCCCTCATCCTTCTGCTGAGACTGCCCAAAAAGGGGCTGAGTGTGGTGGACCTGCTGCTTACAGCATGGCCAAACTTCCCTGGGAAACAGGGTTAGAGAGGATGGCAACTGCTGGAGACACTCAGTCACTCTGGCTGTCTGCTCAGGAATCAGGCAATGATTTACAAGCCCTGGGTGTTTTGGAAGTGTCTTGTACACACCCCTCAGACCAAAAATGCCTGAGCCCCTTCTTCCCCAAAGAGCCTTGCTGAGCATACCTGGGTCTTGGTAGATGTGTGAAACGTTGTGCTCAATGACAACCTCATGGACACTGGGATCAGGAACAAGGAAAGACTTGTTGTAGGGAGGTTTGAACAGGTATGTCTCCTGGACACCATCTCCAAAATCCCACCTGGAAAAACAAGCAAACCACGTTACACTGCACAACAGGAGAATCCAAGAAATCCCAGAGCAATCCTGGCTTGTCTTTCAGGTCAGGACTGGGTTCTCCAAAAAAACCACAGGAAACAGAATGCCAAGTACCAAGCAGCTGTGCTGAGAGGAGGAGGAGGAGGAAGAACCCAAATTAAAGCAGTGTCGTAACACTTTAAATGGAAACGATTTCAGCCTGAATTACAGGTGTGTGACTGACCCCCACTCACAGAGATTTCACATAACTAAACAGCAGCTGAGAGGGACCAGCTGGCCCTGGGAAGAGAAACTGTGCAGGAAAGGTTAGATGTGCACAGAAGGATCCTAATTTTGGGCAAGCAGCACAGGACTCACAGGAACAGAGCCTCCACAGCCGAGTCCACGTGAACGCGGGCGCTGAACTCCACGCTGCTGTTCTGGGGCACCACGGGCAGGGCCCCCACCACGGTCAGGTTCCTCATCCTGTTCATCATCTCCACCGTCACGTTGTAGTTGACTGTGAAGTTGCTGACGTGGTTGGAGGCGGTGAGCTGGAGAGGACAAGGGACAAAGAACGGGTTTGGGGTCCCCTTGCTGCCCTCAGAGTGGGGTTTGCTAGATTGAAGTGAGCAGGTCAGGGCAGAGAGAGTGGCCACGTATTCAGCTCTACAGCCAGTCTGAGGAAGGGCTGGTGCTACAGCAAGAGGACAAGGAGAGGAGCTTCTCATCCTTTGCCTCTGAACGTGCCAGCTGCCCCTTTGCCTGCTCCAATGTGCCCTGCAGCTCCAGCTGCTGAGCACAGGCACCTGCTGCCACCAAGGGGACAGGAGCCACCCAATTTCCTCAGGAGAGTGGCAGAAAATGGCTTCAAGCACAGAGCAGGGAGGGGAGAGGCTCATAAAACCAAGCACAGCAAGGGCAGCTCCAGGATCCTGGTGTGGTGGGCACAGAGAGGGACAGAGGCTGGGCAAAGGAGGGAAAGAGACACAAGAAGAGACATGACAGAAATAGAGCAGAATCCTCATGGTTTTCTAGGCATGTAACACCGACAGAGCAGCCTCACCTTCTCACCTGCAGCAGGACTGAGCTGCTGGTTTGAGTGGCTCAAACCCACTGGGACAGACCTCCTACCCCAGCAGGGAGGAGCAGCCCGTGCCTGGGCTGCTGTGGATGTGCTGCACTGAACCCAGAGCCCCCCAGGCCAACAGCACCTTGGCAGCTCTGCAGGTGAAAGCAGCCCAGGCCCTCAGCACAGTGCTGCACCCAGCAAATTAGTGCTGCCCTCAGCAAATTAGTGCTGCACCCAGCAAATTAGTGCAAGCATGGCCTCAGGGCTGGGCTGGTGTCTGCTCAGGAGGCCAAGGGACACCCTGAGAGCAGACCCAGCACCTTGCACCAGAGCAGGGCAGGACACACAAAGTGCTGGCCAGAGCTCAGCTCCTGCCCCACAACACACAGCTCCCCTGGCCCAGGCTCTGCTCCCTCCTTCAGGGGCCGTGGCAAAGCCAGCACTGCAGTCTGCACCAGGAGAAACAGAGCAGGACAGAGAACACAGCAGCTCGTGGGAGAAGCTCTGGCCTGCCTATGGAAGTCTCATGATGCACCCTGCCTCTGCCAGGCTCTGAATCCAGATTTCCTGCCTGCCAGAGCAGGGGCTCCCTGCTCATTCCTGCTGGGGAAACACAGACACTCCATGAACAGAAAGGGGAGCTTGGAGAAAAGAGGAGAAAGCACAGAGGAGGAGCACAGCACAGCAATGTAGGAGTACAAGAAACTATTTGCATTTGCAAGAGCAGCTCCATGAGAAACAGCAAATGAGCACAGTGAAAACCTCAACTCAACTCTGCCTTCTCTCCCTGCTGCTTTTCCTGAGGAGTTTGTGGGATGGGATGGAAAGCCAGGGGTGAAATGGTGTCATGGGAAAGGCCTTGGCTTACCGAGAGCTTGTACACAGCTGGGCTTTGGTAGATAACGTTGAAGACAACATTGTAAAAAGTGAAAGATGGCTTATCATCTACTGTCCATCGGAAAGTCACATCTGAGCCAGCCTCCATCACAGGGATGTAGCTCTGAAAGGCACGAGAACATTTCACACTAGTGCAAGAGAAAAGCATGCCCAGCACTTCCCAGAGACCTCCAGCTGAACTGGAGAGGGAGCAGAGCCAGACTGGGAGGCTCCCACAGCTGCAGTGCCCTCAGGGCATGGCACAGAGGTGACAGATCATCTGTGGCTCTGCTGCTGATGGAGAAATGCAGACCCTGACTCCATTAATCCCCAGCAGAGCTGGGAGCAGACCCCACACTCCCTGCTCCCACAGCCCAGCACTCTGCTCTTGTGATCAGGTCCCTGTTGCTGACTAAAAAACCTTCTAAAATCTCTGCAGAAAGAGTCTGGCTTTAGCTACACCTGTAAGCTGAGCCTCTGACCCTCGTCCAGGGATGGTGCCTGACCCAAGGACTGAAGGGGCTGGATGGGGCAGGTCCCTCCTCACTCCAGCAGTGCCTCCTGAGCAGCCTGTGGCAGCAGGAAGGGTGAGACCAAGAGGTGCAGGCACAGCATCTGCCAGAAGCAGCCAGAGCTTGTACAGAGCATTTGGGGCAGTTACTGAGCAGCTTCCCAGGCTGTAGCTCTGGGGATGGGGGACTGGAAAAAAAAAGACTGCAAACTCCAAGACTTGGAGGGGTGGAACATCTCTACAGCTTCAGCCAGCTGCTGTAAGGATTAAGCAGAGCAAATCTGAACACCTCAAGGAACAACTATCTGGACAAGGCAAAACAAAGTAGGCACTGGCCTCTCCTAAGGTCCCTAGTGTCCCGGGGCACTGGACAGGCAGTGACCCCTCTCAGGAGGCCCTGCCTTGCCTCAGGGGCTCCAGGGGGACAGGTGAGCTGAGCTGCCCTCCTGCTGGACAGCACCAGTGCAGGTGCCACATGCTGTGCCTGCAGCAGCGCCCGGCCTGGCAGCTTAGCAGCAAGCAGTGCCCCCTGCCCCGAGGCAAACACACCCTGGCAGCTCCAGGGGCGAATAAACCCCCCAGGGGAGGGACAAACACCCCAGGGGAGGGACAAACGCCCCCAGGGCAGGGAAGGGTCCAGAGCAGCAGCAAACCAGCACTCACCACCCTCGTGTTCAGCAGCACTCTGCTCTCGGGGTCGGGGGTGGCCCTCAGCCCGCGGATGGGCTCCTCCACCTTGACGGTGACCGTGATGTTCTGCGAGCTCACGGCGTTCTCTGCCACCAGCACGTGGGTGCTGAGGCCCTCGCCGAGGCCGCCCAGCTGCAGCACAGCAAACCAGGTGTCGTTGTTCTCCCTGGCGCAGAGCGCGGCCACGGCCGCGGGGCAGGTGGCCACGAAGGGCACGCTGCTGCGGCTGTCCCCCAGGCAGCTGGCCGTGGCGTTGGTCCCCGAGGACAGCCTGAGCAGCAGCCAGGTGTGGTTGGTGGGCAGGTACACCCTGGAGCCCTGCGGGGCCGGGTGCAGCACGCGCAGGCCGGACACGCGCGAGGCCACGCGGAAGGAGCAGGACAGGTTGGCACGGAAGAGCCCGTTGTCCACGCTGGCACGGAGCCTGTAGTGCCCGGGTTGCTCCAGCCCCGCGTTCCCGGGGCTCAGCACCGGCACCAGCTGCTCCTCAGCGTAGCGCACACGCACGGAGCATGCCGCGCTGCCAGCCCTGGGGGCACCCACGGGGCTGGGGGACGGCCCCAGGGCCCACCCCGAGGAGTTCCTGCCGGCCACGGAGCTGGCACTGCGCTGGCACTGCAGGAACGAGCCCGGGGCTGCGCTGTGCCGGATGCTGAAAACGTCCCCAGGCCTGACAAAGATGTTCTCATTGCTGAATGGGACCTGCAGAGAGAGAGGAGAGGGTTTGGGTTAATGGCTCACGTTAAGAGCAGTCAGCAGCCAGCTCCTGCCCGGGCACAGTGCTGGGTTTCCTGCCAGGTGGGACCAACAGAAAAGGTGCAGATCCCAACATAGCACAGGGAAACCTGTCACCATCCAACCCTCCTTGGCCTCTCTGAATCAAATGTGCCTGCAGGGAAATCAGCTTTATGCTCCATCTCCACTGTGCTAATGCCATGGGAATAGCCTGTAGAATCTGCACAGCCTTGACATGGAAACATTGAATGGTTTGGATGGGAAGGGACCTCAAAACCCATCCTAGACCTCAAAACCCATCCTGTTCCACCCCCTGAATAGGCAGGGACACCCTCCAGCACCCCAGGCACAGCAGGGCACTGCAGGGAGCCCACAGCCCCTGTGCCAATGGGCACATTCTTTCAATCCAATGGACTCGGATTGAGTGGCTCCATCTGCCACAGGGGAACAACCCAAACTCACCCAAACCCCCAGGAGAAACCTGCCTCACCCACCCACTGGTCCCAGCAGTAACCACTGACCTGGTACTGGGAAGAGGGCCCAGCTGGCACCATAAAGAGGAACTCCTTGAGCAGCTGATAGCTGGGCTGGCTGGTGTTGGGCTGCAGGGATCCAGGGGCAGGGCTGCTGCCAAAGGAGCTGTTGGCACACTCGGTCCCATTGCAGCAGCTGTTGTGGGATGAGCACAGGTTTGTCAAAGGACACCACTGGAAACCAGGAGGACACTCCAGCAGGGTCCAGTTCCCATCATCCTGAGCACTGGGGAATGGTTCTGTGGCATTGTTTTCCTCCTGGTAGTCTGGAAGAAGTGAAAGAGAAATCAGTGATAGCCGCTCTGGTGAGTAACACTACTAATGCACTCCTCTCCTCATAATTCACCCTTTTTTCCATTTTGGTGATGGCTCCACTCTTAGCAAAAGCTGCAACTGCAGCACATCCTGCTGCTACATAAATGTCCTCTTTTACTGGAAAAATCCACCAAGATCATTAAACCCAAAGTTGTCTCTTTTCCAATGAGAACGTACCAATTTGCAATCTGAAAGGATCAGTGCTACAGCGAAAGCCGGTCCAAGTGAAAGCAAGAGCTGGCCTTGACATTGAAAACACATTAAGCAACTTTTCTGAAGTTAATGTTTCTATGTCAAAGTATCAGCCTGTCAGTGTCAGAAAAGATCCTTTAGTAACCAGCCAACCCCACGGCTACAACAAACATTCTGCTGCAGAATTAATTGTTGCCAAAACTGTGACTGTTGAGCTGTTGTACAAGGAATAAAAGGCTTTTTAGATTATCTCATCCATCAGGAAGAAATGGGCTCAGGAAAATGTTCTTCCTTGTTAACCCGTGGGGCCAGATGGACCAGAACACATTCCCCATTTGACATGTGTCTTCACAAAGCAAAAAGTACAGCTCAGAAGATTAATGAGCTTCTCCACATGGTCCTCACACTCTCCTCATGCATGGAGAGAGGTTTCTCCCTGTTATTTTCTCCAGGATAACCACTGCCCCAAGGCTGTGGGTCCCACACTTCGATCTCCTCCAGAAACAGAACCAAACTTCTGAGACTTTAGGGGTCAGAGGAGCAGAGGGGCCACAAGGCCAGCCCAAATTTGATGGTGTAACCTCCACCAGCCCCACAGGAGCTGAGGAGCATCCTCACCTTCTCCATCCAGCAGTCTGTGCAGCTGGAACCTCACTTGGACGGGCTGGTGCAGCTCCTGTGCCGCGAACTCCAGGGCAGTGAGGAAGCCGTGGTGCCTGAAGGGCAGCTCTGGGAACTCCAGCACCTGCAGAACACGCACAGCTCTCACCTGCCCGCGCCCCCAGGGCTCCCCGGGCAGCCCAGGAGGAGCAGAGCCCCCTCACCTCCTCAGCCTGCCACGGCTCTGCTGCCACGGCCTCGCTCACGTTCCTCAGGGCCTCCCGTGGGGCCAGCGCGGCGTCCCCCTCAAAGAAGTTCTCGGCGTTCAGGAGAACTCCTGTTTGCAAAGGAGATTTGGGACAAAGCTGTGAGGCTCAGCAGGGCCTGAGGCCATTCCCTCCACCCTGTCAAGCTGCAGAGGGCTTGGACCACTCAGCAGAGCAGCAGCTCCATAATCCTGTACCCTCCTTCTCCTTACAGGTATCTTGATTTCTCTCTCATCCAGCACAAATAACGTTTTCACTTGCAGCATTCAGCAATTTTAACTTCTAGGAACTGTGCAAGTAATTCTCCCTTCCAATAACTCATTATTTGCCTGGAATTTCTGAGCACCAGGTGCACCTTCTCATCCTCCCTGTGCCCCTGCACTTCTTGGGCAATGTGGCCACAACCAACTGCTTTCCAAACACTGCTGGCTCTCTGGGGACTGGCCAGCTGCTGCTGCCCCTCTGGCCACGGCTTTTCCTTCTTAAATAAACCTTCTCCCCTGTTTCATGTCCATCCTACTTCTCTTTCTTACTTGTGTGGAAGATTTGGAAAGCTGAATAACCACAAACCTCCACAGCACATCACAGCTCACCTAATCAACTTCTGAGCCACCCCAACATCTCCCAAAATACACAATGGGGGACACCAAGCCACCAAGGCAGCAGCACGGCCTCAGATCCTGGCAGCAGCAGAGATTGCTTAAGTAAGAGCGAGAAGCTATTTCCAATGCTTTGCCTCAGAACTTTGCTCCCCTCTCTGCTTCTGCTCATGGCAAAGACTGGAGCAAGCCAAACTCTTCCTTTTGGAACTTTGCTCCCCTGTCTCCTTCTGCTCATGGCAAAGATGGGAGTAAGCCAAACTCTTCATTTTGGGCTGAAGTTGGGTTTCTAGAAGTTGGGTTTGGGACTATTGCTGCAAGTCACACTCGCTTTGTGGTGATGCTCTGGAGGAGCCTCTCCACGCACCCCTCTTTATCCTTCTTTATCCCTCTATATCCCCCTTTTCCCCTCTTTTTGCACGCCAGAGGCAGGGAGGGGAGCCCTGGCCAGCCCTGGGGGCAGCAGCAGAGCCCACCTGGTGGCTTGTACTCGCAGACATAGCTGTGCTTGGCCATGCACAGGTCGGTGTTGCACTGGCCCGTGGGGCCCATGCGCACGCAGTGGTCGGCGTTGGAGGGATGGGGCTCTCCAGGCAGCCAGTTCTGACAGCTCTCCAGATTGAATCCTTCCCCTCTCTGCTGCGCTCCAGGGCTTGCAAAATCATTGAATCCGATCCAGACATCCAGGCTCCTGCAAAAAAGGAAAAAAAAAAAAAAAAAGAGAAGGGGGAGGGTGGATTTCAGGAAATCATGAGTATTAGAAAGAGCTGGGACAGCTGCCATCTATGGTTCTCTCTAAAAATATTAACAAAATAACGGCAGCTCCATCGGGGTGCCATGGGCTGTGTTTCATGGAGCCTTTTAATTACTGAAGAGTTTCAGTATATCCACTGTACCAGCAGGACCTCAGGAACTGCCCCTCTGCTGCACAGCATCACTCTCCTCCAGCCTTCCCCAAGAGCCTGGTGAGGGTGGGCAGGTCCTGGCACAGGTGCCCAGAGCAGCTGTGGATGCCCCTGGATCCCTGGAAGCGTCCAAGGCCAGGTTGGACAGGGCCTGGAACAAGCTGGGACAGTGGGAGGTGTCCCTGCCCATGGAAAGGGGTGGAACTGGATGAGTTTTAAGATCCCTCCCAACCCAAACCATTCCATGATTCCATGGCTCAGGTTGACTTGCTCTCTGTCAGCAAATGTCCCTGCCAGACTCTGCCCTGAGTCACCACCCCAGAGGGATGATGTGGTCACACAGAGCTGCCTGGGACAGCTGAGGACAGCTGAATCCCTCAGGACATTTGTGCTTTTCCTGTGCACACCTGGGGGATCCACCACCAGCCCATTCTCCCCTGCAGGTGGGGCTGGCCCCAGTTGAAGATTAAAGCTCAGCAGGTCTAGGAGCTCTCCTGGATGCAGCTCCTGGGCATTATGAGCTCCTCAGGCACCATGGAAAGCAGCAGGCAGAGGGGACAAGCAGAGCTGGAGCACTGCAGGCAGCTGAACCCCTCACACACTGCCAGGCTCCTTTAGACATGAAATGTCCCTGCCCCATCTGGAAACTGGCTCAATCCCAGCACAGACCCAGTGGAAAGTGCTGAAAGGTCTCTCATGGCCACAAAGAGCCTGGAGAGCCGTTTCTAATCTCAGCCAGCAGAAAGGGAAGCATTTGTTCCATATTAACTCCTATTAACTTCTCCATATTAACACCCTGCGCCCTCCCGAGCTCTCAGCTCCTCCACGCTCCCTCCTGCAGGTGGAAATCAATCCAGCCCTGCCCCTGCCTGCCCCAGAGTGCTCCCAGGGTGGTACCAAGGCAGACTGGGGAGATAACTGGTGCTAACTGGTGCCTCTCCACCCCCAGGCTAAGGCCAGATGAAATGATTCATGAGGTCATGCTGAAAAACGATGACAAAAATAACTTGTTCCATGAATCAGTAGTTTTCACTGCAAATGAGATTAAAAAATAAATAAGGGCTGTGTTCTGCTCCTGAACCACTGGCAGGGAATGAGGGAGAGCAGGGTAGGAAACTGCCTGCCTGCTGCCATCAGGAAAACTCAGCGGAGATTTTTCTCTTCTAATTCCAGCTATGATCTAACTGCAAGTCATTAGGAAAAAAAGAAAAATAAAATCAAAAAGTAAGAAAGAAAGGAATAACTAAAAGACAAGCTGCTGGCTGGCTCCCACTCTGCCCCACTGCCCAGCCCATTGCACTGCAGGGGAAACAGGAGGACTCTGAATAATCTTTCTATAAAGCAAGATGTGAGCTCTCCTCTGCCTGTGGGGAAGGACTGAGCTGCCCTGCTGGGGCAGGAGGAGCAGAACAAGCCTGGGGAGGCTTGGGAGGGCTCTCAGTGCTGCCCAGAGAGTGGGGTGCCCTGCATGGTCCCATCCTCTGCTTCTGCAGGCAGGGAGGGACCAGCCCAGCACATGGGGAGGGCAGTCCACTCCAGCAGCAAGGCAGAGGAGACCTGCCCAGTGCCCTAAAACAGGGAAACAGTCTCCTGCTTCTGCCATCTTCCCATCAGAAACTGTGGAAGAAGCTGCATGTTCCAAAAGCCTGCAGCTCGGCCCATTCGCCTTTTATCAGCAGGGAAATCACATCCTGGAGCTGCCTCCCCCATGTTTATCTGCATGGATTAATAAAATAAACACATGGGCTGGAGGGGGCTGGGGAGCAGAGGCTGTGGGGCAGCAGCTGGGGAACAGCCTGGTGGTTCCAGCAGCTCCACACGCGATTGCTGCACATCCCAGCAGCCACGGCCAGGTCATTGTCACATCCCAGCTCATGCCACATCCCAGCAGCCACGGCCAGCTCAATGTGACATCCGAGCTCCTTGTCACATCCCAGCAGCCATGGCCAGCTCCCTGCCACATCCCATGGCCAGCTCCTCACCCATTGAGGGACAGGCTCCCTCCCCAGAGCAGAGAACACGTCTGCAATGTGAGTTTGCAGCCCCGTGTGAGGGAACAGGGCAGGGGCACAGTTTGGGAAGAAGGAGCTGCCAGCCCTGGAGCCGGAGCGCCCACAGCCCACGTCACACGCAGCTGCTGCGCTCCATGTGCTTTCTGGGATGTGTTTGTGAGGAGCCCATCTCGCACAGCTGCAGCTGGGAGCGCTGACAAGGGCTGTGAGAGCTCTGCTGGTTGTGCTCCCTCCCCCGGAATGGCTGGCTGGAGAAAGGGCGCTCCGAGGGGTGGGTTTAATCACAGGCTGACACTTGCAGCACTCCCTGTTTATAAAGGCCAGTGCTGAGGTGGAACAGATGCTGCTGGAGAGGAGCACTGCTGCTTCCCAGGGCGAGACACAGAAGGGGAAAGGGTCTGGGCTTTGGCTGCAGCCGTGTCTAAGGGCACAGCATCCCTTTTCACATTTCAGAGGCACCCACAGGCACAAACACAGGGCACACAAAGCCCTCCAATCCCTCAATTCCCAGCTGTGATTCTTCCCATTCCTCTTCTTCCCTCCAGAGCCTTTAAGGAAAGAATCCAAGTCCAGAAGGGCTCGAGCTCTGCTCATTCCCCCTCCGTGTTCAGCAGCCTCACCCCCTCCATCTCCTCATACCCAGACCCCTCTGCCCTCAGGAAGCCAAACCCCGTGCCCAGGTGATGCCAGCCCTTGCCCTGCTCACTCACCTGATGACATGAGCAACCAGGAAGCTCTGGATGTCGGGGCTGCTGACAAAGGCCAGGTCCCCGTCGCCCAGCTCCTGGCAGTGCCGCTGCGCCTCCAGCCACTCCGCCTTCTCCACCACCAGCTGGTAGCAGTGGTTGTTCCCCGGGAAAACCAGCCCCTCAGGGGGGCACATGGGGTGAACTGCTGCAGAAAGGACACAGGGGTGATGTCCTCTCTGTGGGCCACGCAGCAATGGAATGTGCCAGCCCTGGAGCCAACACATCCCACCACTGCTGTTAAAGCACAGAACACAGCTCAGCCAGGGACACAGCACACCCAGAGGAGCCAGCCCTCACTGGGACTGCAGGCAGAGGGGACCCAGGAGGCAGTGCCACTGTTCCAGACTGCAAGGCAGGATTCTGTCACCATCTGTATGGCAGATTATCTTTGGTCAAGTGGGCAGTTTGCCTTATCTCTCTGAGTGACCACATTCACACCTCCCTCGGGAGGGGACATAGCTGATAACAGCTATTGAATGTCACTGCATGGCTGATAAGAACTACAGCATCCCACTGGGAGATGTGAGCCCAGAGGGAAGAGCCAAGCATTGCTGCCCAGATATAATCCAGAGGTTTTGGGACACCAGCACGCCTTTCTCCATGGGATTCCACAGAGGAACAGCAGCTGCCTCTTCTCCCACTGGATCTTCAGAGGAAGAATCCATCCTTCCCTACAGGATCCTTGCTCCAACAGAACCACCTCTGACACTGCAGGAGGGCTGAGCCACAATTCCAATGGGACTGCCACCAACACCCTGACCCACAGGGTGTCAGGTTGGGTTCTGACTCTGGCAGTGTTGTTCTAGGGTACTGCACTGTTTATTTTATCCTTTTATTTTCTTCCCTATTAAAGAACTGTTATTTCCTGCTCCCATATCTTTGCCTGAGAGCCCCTTAATTTAAAATTCATAGCAATTCAGAAAGATGGGGAGGGATTCCATTTTCCATTGCAGGGGAGGCTCCTGCCTTCCTTAGCAGCCTCCTGTCTTTCCAAACCAAGACAGCCACCTGCCCCAGCCCCCCAGGAGCCCTGCTCACCCCTGGCCAGCTCTCCAGGCCCCGCAGTGATCCCGTAGAGCACAGCCAGCCCCGTGCCTCCTCTGTTGCGGATCCGGATGTCCAGGCTCTCGTTGGCCACCACCAGGGAAGGACACAGCAGCTCCAGCTGCTGGGGTGGAGCCACCACCTCCACCTCTGCCTGCTCCTGCAGGAGCCTGGAGCCCAGCAGGAGCGTGGCAGTGACGTTGTAGCGGCCGGGTAAGGCGTAGCTGTGCGCGGCTGAGTGCGCAGTGGTGTTGAGAACCTCGGTGCGGTCCCCAAAGTCCCACAGTAAAGTGCTGGCAGCGATGGGAATACTGACATTGAGGAGCACGGGCTGCTGCAGGCTGTAGCGGGGCTGCAGGCCCGTGAGAGACACAGGCAGCTGGGCCTGGAAGGGCGAGGGGACGAGCGAGGGGCCACCACAGCCCTGCCCAGACACATGCTCAGTGCAAAACGGCAAACAGCCAGAGGAAGAGTTCGTTCCGTGGGCAGTTCCACACAAACACTGCCCCTGGGGGCTGAAAGCCCCGTACTCCTGGTCCTGGGAGTAACACAGGGCACTGCAGGTCTCCTCAGTGAGGTTCCCAGGGTGCACAGACGTGAAGAGGATGACAAGCTCAGCTTCTTCGGTGTAGTTTCCTGTCAGGCACGTGATGTACTGAGCTCCTGCAGGACAGAACAGAAGATCCTCTTGCAAAACAGACTCTGGGATGCCATGGATTGGTGAGACCCTCCAAGAGAACCACCCCACACTCCTGGGAATGGAATTCTCCTGCTCAGCTCCTACTCTAAGTGTTTCCTTTTTGAGACTTGCCTGGGAAGTGTTTAATCCCCCAGCAACAGTTTCCAAACTCTTTATGCTAATTAGCGATGACAGAAATAACAAGCCAGTCACACAGATTTATGGAGCAGCAGCACTCAGTAAATAAAACGGGGCTTTGGAGAGCCTGACACTCCCATGGGACATGGAGCCACTGAGTCTGGCACTCAGAGGAGCCCACAGGACTTGTTTCCAAGTGAGACCATGACAAAAGGATGTCCTTTGGTGGCTTGGTCGGTGCAGAACGTTTCACCATGTGCTGCCTGGGACCTCCAGCAGCAAACCCAAAACCAAACACCTTTGGGCAGTGGCACAGTGGGGAGACACTGATGGACCCTCCACCAGACACCTTCCTCCATGGGGAGAGCCAAGAATCTCCCTCCTTTCAGGAAAATGTGGAACTGCAGAGGAGGCAATGCCAGGCCCAGGGATGCCCATGGGAAGGATGCACGGGAACAACACGAGCTGGGACAGGGAGCAGGGACACACATGGACACAGAGCCAGGCCCAGAGGAACAGCTCAGTCCCCTGGCCTGCAGGGCTGGGACATTTCCCTGCCACAAACACCCAGGCAGGGCCTCTCTCTCCCTCGCCCTCTGCCCACGTGGCCCGGCCACGTTTGCGCTGCTGTTGCTACAACATCTCCCCCAAACATCCCAACAGCTCCAGCCCCTGTGATCCTCCCAGATCAAACCCATCCAGCTGTCCAGCTTCCTCCACGGCCTTCCTGCAAATGCTGAGCCACTTCTCCTCAGAGCAGTCCCCGGAGAGGAGCACGGCACGGGAGCTGCTCTGATTCCACCACCAGCCTGGCCATTCCTCATCCCCTGCCGGTCACTGAGAGCTGGCAGGGGCTGGCAGGCTGTCCCAGCCTACTCCCATTACACTGAATTACCCAGAAGGCAGCCTCACATTATTGTTTCCACACTGGCTTGAAGAAGTGCAAGAGGGAACAACTAATTATCAAGAGCAGCAACAGCGCCAAGTGTTTTTCCCTTTGATAATTCCTGCAAGATGCTGCAAGCTTTGCTGGGGGAAGAGGAACGATCACCACCTGGATTTCGGTCCTGGGGAACACCATGCCTCAGCAGGCAGCCCAGCTGGCTCCCACCAGCCTCAGCTGGGTCCTTCAGCCTCGGCCCTGCATCCTCCTGCCACACAGCTCTGGGTCCTCATCCCTGCATCCTCCTGTCACACAGCCCCAAATTAAAGGAGATGCCTGCTGCCTGCCACAGGGAGCCCTTGCTCTCCCTCCCTCTCTCTTATTCTGGAATAACCGAGCATCCAGGCAGGATTAGTTTCTTTAAGGCTATCCATTTCCCAGAGAATCACTGCCTGACATTTCTTCTGGCCAAGCAGTCAGTAAAATGCCCCTGGAGCAGTGGCTGTAGGTCAGGGCAGTGTTCATTCCTTCCCAAAGTGGAGCCCTGCCAGTTCAGCCTGTCCCAGGTGCCATCACCTCCCATGAGGTTCCAGTGCTGGGGGTCAGCCTGTTCAAACCCTGGACAATGACAGCCTGGGGCTGCAGGTCACAGAGCCACTCCTGTGGTGTCTGCTCTGTGCTCAGGGCCAAGCTCAGCCCTGCTGTGGCTGCCCTGGTCCTTGGGGCACAGCCTGTGTGACCGACACCTGATTCATTAGATCAGATCTGGTCACTGAAGGTGTGAGGAGGCCCCAGGTGCCCCCGAGCCCCCCAGTCCCACTGAGCCAGCCCCATCCCAGCCCCTCCTTACCACAGGAGGCATTGAGGACCAGCACATCGAACAGGGACAGGTTGGCCACCTCGGGGGGGTGGGCACATCTCGTGTCTGATGCCTCAAGGACTCTCACTCTCCTGTCTTCCAGCCAGCGGGGCAGCCAGGACAGCTTGCAGTCACAAACAAATGGATTCCAACTTAAGTTTCTGTCAGAGGGAGATCAGAACAAGTTAGGGATTAATGTGACATGTGCTAAGCCTTAATTACAGCAGTGTGCCGAGCCCTCCCTGCTCCCATCTGTGCCACTCCACTGAAAGGCTTTGGAATAACTGGGAGAGGAGTTAATGAATAGGGAATCAAGCAATAATTAACGTGATTTTTCTAGAGGCTAGAATTAGGCAAGTACTCCAAGTACTTTTTTAACTCTACAAATAATTGTTGCAATTAGAAGCAAATGACAGACACAATCATATATCTAAAAAAATCTGCCATGCAAGAGCCCCAGGGTATGAGAGCAGCCTCTCCTGCTCAGGGAGACTATTTACAGCCCCATTAAAAAATAGCTAAGAGAATAAAATTCATCTGTCAAAAAAAGAAATGCAAAGTCAATGATAATCTTTCCATGTGGCAGCTCAATGAAAAGAGGGAAACTTTAATTGTAGCTAAGCTTGATCCAAGTTAGAGCCTCTGGCTCTCAGCTGTGAGCAGGACAGAGCTGGAGCTGTGTGTGCAGCTGATGCCAGCAGGGGTTGAAAGCAGCACCCTGGGGCTGAAAGCAGCACTGTGCCACCAGGCTGAGCAGGGACAGCTCCCTGGGACTCAGCCCTGGGGTCTGTGTCCTTCCAGAGCCACTGGGGAGCCAAAGTGCAAAGCTGAGGATGCCCCTTGTGTCCTGTCCTCAGGGACAGCGTGGGGCTGAGCTTTCCTCTCTCTTGCCAGGAGGGCTTGCACAGGGTTAATCCTAATCCTGGGGTTAATCCTAGTCCTGGCTCATCCAGAGGCAGAACTGCCACTTGTGCTGTGACTTCAGGGATCCCTCCCAGAGATGTGTGGCTTCCTCTCACCTCCCTTCACTTAGCATCAAAAGACCTCAATTAAACAACAAAACTCAAATCACTTAAGGACAACCTCCTAAGTGACTTGGACAGCTCAGTCAGGACCTACCATGCTGCAGGAACCACTGGGTGCTCCAGGCCCAAGGTGTGACCACGCCAACAGGACAGTGTGCCCATGAGCAGAGACAAGAACCTCAGCAGAGCTGGTGTGGGAGAGGAGCCAGGAAGAGAAGAAGGCAGCAGCAGAGGTTGGAGATACCAGGAGACAGAGGCAGAGGCAAGGAGGAGGTCAGGACTGGAGGACAACAGGACCCAACAGCTTGGGAAAAGAACTGGAGACACCCCAAAAGCAGCTGCTGGGGTGGGCACCTGCCCAATATCTCTCCAAGCCAGCACAGCCCACACCACAGCAGGAAAGGAAGGGATGTTTCAAGGAAAGGTCTAAGTAAAGAACTGGGAAACAAAGGAGATGAACTTACATTTCACTTAAATTAAATAAATTATCAAATATTCCATCTTCTAATGTAGAAATCTGGTTGTGGCTTATATCTCTGTAAAAGAGAGAAAAGTTCATCATGTTACAAGCAATTTCCTCATCAGTGCAGCTTTTCCCCGTGAGGGTGGGCAGGCCCTGGCACAGGGTGCCCAGAGCAGCTGTGGCTGCCCCTGGATCCCTGGCACTGCCCAAGGCCAGCCTGGATGGGGCTTGGAGCACCCTGGGATAGTGGAAGTTGAACTTTAAGGGCTTTAAGGTCCCTTCCAGTACCAAGAGACATCTTGTGAGAATTCTCCTTCTCTGGCCTTGAGCTCCTCTCCATCCAGCAGCGCAGAGGGTCAAACCCTGCCCAGCTCCAAATGCCAATAATTCCCAAATCCCTGGAGTGAGCAGCTCAAGGCCTCGGGGAAGGAGCCCATGGACAGGGGCACGTGGGGCTGGGGAGATGAGGTGGAGCAAGAACAAAGCGAACCAGTGCAACACGAGCCAGACCCAGCTCAGCCGTGCTGGGGGGCACTGGGGGGACTGGGGGGAACAGCAAGTACTTACAGCTTTGCCAGAGAAGTCAGGCTTCTGAATAGCTCAACATCTAAACCACTGATCCTGCTATTGGAAAGATTCCTAGGGAAAGAAAAAAAGAAAAATCCATTTTCAGCCTTCATTCAAGCCCGTTTTGTCACACCTCCACGAGCAGACCTCAGAAGAGCCTCTCTCCAAACCCCAGCCAGAATCCTGACTGGAAACGGGATGTGTTCAAGGCAGAGCATTTTTCCCAGCCAAAGAAAACACCTTTCCCAAAACCATAAAGCATTTGCTGCTCACATAACCTGTAAAGAGAGACCAGGAGCCTCAGGATGTGCCCCCAGTCTGCAGCACACCTGGAGCAGTTACACCATGCCACACGTGGTACCGAATGTGATGCATCCTCTCAAAAGACATTCAAGTCTAATCTATGCTCAAAGAAGTCATTAAGAAGTACTTTAGAACTCAAGCAGTAATTAACTCAGAGACAAATTTATTATGAACTTCCAAGTGTGTTTCTCATGCCAAAACCCTGATCAGTAATTACACAATTGATGCGTCAACTGCATTTTAAGCAACTTTTTGTCTCTCTTTGGAAAAGCTTAAAATGGAAGAAAAAGCAGCAATAAAGAATATTTTCCATTTGAAATCAGGACAGACTGTCATTCTAAAAGAACACTGCTTAAAAAATCTCCCAGTAACACCAAGAGCCTTCAGCTCATCCAAACCAATGTCCCTGTCCAGCCCAGCTCTCTCCTCACCCATCATCTTCCTCCCCACATTTAAAAGTCACTCACAGAAATGAAAGTTTCGCTCATCATCTCCACTTGTTCCCAATAAGCATCACCATTCGTTTTCAGAAAAACTCCTTTGGCCTAAACTTCCTTTCAGCAGCACCAAAACCCTTCCTCCAAGCCCATGAATGGTTCTGACCCTTCATGGATTCCTGGCTGAGCTCCCCGGCGAGCACAGGGCTGGACACACTTTGCCATCTCCTTCCTCACCTTTTTCCTACAAACACCTCCTCTCGCTTCTCCTGGCTGTCTCAGCTGTTATTCCTACCCCTTAATCAATTATTTCTTGGTTTGATCTGATATTTAAACTTCATTTATCCAAATGAAAAGAATTCTGCCAAACTGGCAGGAAAACGACGTGCGATTCCAGGAAACTGGGGATAAGTGACAGGGATGGATGGCTCTTTGAAAGGTTTATTTTCCCTGGTTTTGCTGTCTGGGACTTATTTGCCAAGCTGAGGCTGGATTCAGAGGAGTTCACCAGCAACTCCAATACAGAAGCCCAAGAAATGTGCAAAACACCAGCTCAGTAAATACATTAGAAAAGGACATTAATAGAAATATTAGATTATGCCAGTGATTGGAGCACAGAGCACCCCTGGCTGAGCCCCACTCTGCACAGGGACAGCAAAGCCACCCCAAACCTGCTTCCAGCTCCCACTGAAGATGACACAGAGACAGCTGGGACTGGACCCAGGTGCTCCAGCCAGGACAGACCCTCCTTGGGGACACCTCAGCTCCATCTCCCCTGAGCATTTCTGTACCCTGAACCCCTCTGGCCCTGCTGCACCCATGTGGGGAAGGACCCGATCCCAACAGCCACCCTACAGGGAGAGCAGTGCAAATACTCCCCTTCTCCTCTGAAATACCTGGAAATCACCCATTTGGTTTTCAGGCAGCACCTCAAGTCCAAGGAAAAGAAATGGGAGTTCCAGCTCAGATGCCTTCCTGCTCCTCGCCCAGACAAGCAAAACCTCCAAAATAAACCATTTAGCTGCTGCAAAAACAGGGCTCTGCCATGTCCCAGAGCCTCCTCCAAGGTGCTCCTTGGCTGCAGGGGAGTGTGGGGCAAGGGGAGCTGGGGAAGGTGCCAGACACTGGGATCCTGTTTGGGGAGGCAGCACTGCTGTGGCTCACAGCTGGAGAGGGCTCCTGTGCCTTGCTGTCCTTTATCTGCTGATAAAGGCGATGTCAGATGGCATCCTGCACATCCTCCATTCCCTGCTGGCATCAGGTGTGGTGAGCTGATCAGTGATGATCGGTGATGAGCTGATCAGTGATGATCGGTGATGAGCTGAGCTCATCACCCCAGACCTGCACTGCCCCTTCCCAGGGCAGGTAACGCTCCTCAAACCTTTGCCTTCAGAGCTGACAGCCCCAATCTGCTCAACCTTCAGGGCAAACAGCCCCCTCCAACACCTGCAACTTTTCCAGGTTCCTGGGTGGTTGCTGAGGAAAAACAGTTTTGTGTCTATTTTAGCCCTGCCTGTCACTTGATTTTCATCTCCAGTAAGTTTTACCAACATTTTCTTCAAGACCACTCTGAGCCAGAGCCCAGCGTGCAGAGATCTCCCAGGGGAGAGCTGGGCTCAGCTCCATTGGCTGAACCCCTGGAGGCTGCAATTAACCCAAACCCTGACATTCTGTCACTCCAGCTCAGGTGCTGCCCAGGGATCCCCAGCTCCTGTCTCCAGACCCTGCTGAGCCCCATCCAGGCCAGGCTGGCACCCCCTGGTACCCACAAACCAGGGCACCTCCTTGCTGTTTCCTTGCCCTCACGATGCCATGAGGAACTGCTATAAACCCCCTCAGTTTTCATCTCCCTGACCTGCTGGGTACAGAGGGAAGCAGAGCTGCTGTGGCAGCACAGCTGGGAGGATGTGGAATGGTGGTGGAGCCACCTCCAGCCAGGAGCTGCCCTCTCCCCCTGCTCCCTCTGCACCAGGCATGGAAAAGGATCCATCATTGCCTCCCTGGCATGGGAGAGGTGCCTGGCCTGCAGAGAAAAACACAAACCAGGAAACCCTGAGCAATGAAAGGCAAGGCAAGGCTGTGGGACGCAGCTCCCAAACTGCCACGACTGTGTTTTCCCAGCCCACTGCCAGGCCAGAGGAAATTCAGAGCAGGTTCAAGGCAGAGCTGGAGCCAGCAGCAAACAAGGCTCTCCATTGACATTCCCTGCACACACAGCCTGACGCCCCCCTCACGAGGAGAGGGAAAAATGTCCTTTCCTGTGGCTTGGGGGGCTTGGGGAACACGCTGCGCCTCCTGGAAAGGGCAGCCACGAGTCACAGCTGCTCAAATGGAGCCATGCAATGTCACTCTGTGGGACATGGGGCACCAGAACTCACCAAGCCACAGCACAGGGCACAAACTGTGTCACTGAGAGCTCCCCACACTGCCACGCTCCACTCCCAGCCCAGCTAAGGCAGAGATTCAAACGCTCTGGAAAAGGGAGGTGCTTTAGTGAGGAAGGTGAAGCTTTGGGAAATAAGGGAATATTCAGTAATGAGGGCGTCAGCCTGAGCCTTGGGAGCCTTCAGCTCCATCCCAGCCCTGCCAGGACTCGCTGTGTGATGCTGGTGCATCCCTGAGCTGTCACAGCCACACAGAGAGGGTGAGGGTGGATCCAGCACACACAGCACCAGCCAGACTGCTGCCCATGGAATTGGGGAATTCTGGGGGAAAAGCCCCAAGAACTGGCTCCTTTCTCAGCTGCTGCAGTGCCAATGGAAGAGGGAGGGAATGAGAGGACTGAGGGCAGCAGGAGGGCTCAGTGGCACCCCTCCATCCCTCAGTGACGCCCAGCAGCCCCTCAGTGCCAGCCCAGGGGCTGTGGCCAGGCTGGGTCTGGGCACTGCTGTTTGCTCCCTCCTTCCACGGAACACAGAATGCTCAGCAGAGCACGGGCGGCCCCGCTGCCAAGGCTGATGTCATGCTCTCATTATGTCATTTGTGGGCTCTGCCTCCATCTCACCAAAAGGGAGGGAGGCAGAGGCAGGGCAGAGCTTCCCCAGCCCCTCTGGTGCAGGGAGCCCTGCCAGAACAGTAATGGGAAAAGCATCCAGAGACGGAGAACGTCTGAGTGAGAGGAGCCCATGGCTGGGGCAGAGCAGGGAGAGCAGCCCCAGGGCTGAGAGCTCAGCAGGGCCAAGGCTCCAGGTCTGAGAGACACTGAGGCAAAGTGGAAAATTTTCCAGGGTAGAAATCCATTTTGATTTAGGTGAAATGTACATTTTTGAGTTAAGTCTGTAGTTTGAAACATAGCTATGTAGCCTGACTGCAAGGCCTAGGCTCAGGGATTCAGTGAAGGACAGAGATAAGGGGAGAGAGACAGAGACTGCTGTGACAGCAGGTCAACCTGACCCAGGAATTCTTTCTGATAAAGAAGAACTAGCGGCAAATGTCACCTGAAATTCGTAAAAATGAATATGTATGAACCTACTGTGAAACTGTATGCATGTGTATCTGAGAGGGGGATAAAAAGGGACCTGAAGCCCCCAGAGGTACACACGTCTTTTAAGGAGAGCAATCTCCGCATGCGTCTGGCACTGCAATAATAAACATACCGGCTTTACAACTTTCACAAAGTTGTGGAGTTTTTGGCTATATCTCCACAAAACATCGCCAGCAGGGCTGAGGCTCCTGAGGGGCAGCAAAGCCCCAGAGGGCACAGGGAACACAGCTCCCAGCACTGCTCCCATTTCTTACCCCACCATGCAGCTGTGGCTGCCCCTGCATCCCTGCAGTGCCCAGGCCAGGCTGGGGCACCCTGGCACAGTGGGAGGTGTCCCTGCCATGGCAGGGCTGGCACTGGGTGGGCTCTGAGGTCCCTCTGAACCCAAACCACTGCAGGATCCTGCGACAAGCCAGGCCGCCACTGTTCCACACCCTGTGAGCAGTGAGAACAAGGACAGGGACACGTGGGATGGCTGGTGAGGCACAGCAAAGCCCAGAGCTTCCAGAGCCTTCCATGGCCTGCCAGATCTGCCCAGAGATGCCCTGCAGAGCCCCAGGGCCGCCTCCAGGTTTCCATGGCAAGCACTTGCCTGTCTGCAGGAACAAAAGGCAGCACAGAGCTGATCCTGCCTGACACACAGAACAGACTTTCCAGAAAAGAGCAGGAAAAACTCTGTGTGCTTTTGCCTGCCCGAGCCAGGAAAAATTACAGGTTTTTGCTGATCAGATTCCTTTTTTCCCTTCGTCTTTTGGCTTGCACCTCTCCAAGGAAGCACTGCAGAGGCAGCAGCACTGGTGTGCAGAGGTGATGAGAGAGATTATTTCCACAAATGGCTCTGGAAATCTGGAAAACCAGGGATTTTCCTGTGTGCTGGGCACAGGGAGCAATGCTGTGCTCCTGCAGTAGGGACAGGGACACCCTCACACCTCTCCTGCACCAGGAGCTCTCTGCTTTTCAACACAGGCGGGAGGGAAATGGCACATGGAGATATTCACCCACAGTTACTGGTTTCATGCTGAAACGGGTTTTCCAAGGCAAAAGGATTCCAGGTCCACCACACATCACCCCAAGAGCTGCAGCCCAGCACTGTCACAGACATCTTTTCATGAAAAATCCTTTCCTGAGGGTTTTTCCTCCTGACAAGCTGAGAGGCCTCAGGAACAAAATGTAAACAATGATTATCGGCTGCTGTGGAATGCAACAGGTGCATCTGGGATTGGCCCGTGTTGGTTTGTTTGTAATTAATGGCCAATCACAGTCAGCTGGCTCGGACTGTCTCGGACAGAGCCTTTGTTATCATTCTTTCTGATTCTATGGTTTTCTGATGAAATCTTTTCTTCTATTCTTTTAGTATAGTTTTAATGTAATATGTATCATAAAATAATCAATCAGCCTTCTGAAACATGGAGTCAGATCCTCATCTCTTCCCTCATCCAAAACCCCTGTGAACACTGTCACACATCACCAAGAGGGGCCTTTCCCTCCTCTCCCCAAGGCTGTCACAGCACCAGGACAATTTATTTGTGCATTTTGAATTTACGAGTTTCAAACGCTGGCCCAAGTCCTCGGCTCTCTCTAAGGAATTTGCCCCAAAAAACTTTTTCGCAAGAATTCATCTAAAAATGGAATGGTTTTCTCCCTACAGCAAAATCCTGATTGCTGATAGGAAATGCGAGGCGAGATGAGCATCTCTGCCATGTTCTGCTCACCCTGTGCTCTCCCGAAGAGAGCAGACCCTCCCAATGCCCCCTCTCAGGGCAGGAGCAGAGCCAGGGGTCTCTCCAGCTCCTGCAGGACCACGAGCAGGTCACTCCATCACCGTGAGCAGGGCATGAAGCAACGCTGCTCCCTCAGCTCACAGCCCTGCCTCACCCTGCTCCAGCCTCTCCCTGAGCACCAGCACAACAAAAACCCTTGGATCTGCAGGAATAAACCAAGGCTGGGGCCTCAGGCTCTTCACAGCTCAGGAAAGGGGCTGTGAGAGCCTGACACAGCCAGGGCATCCCCAGCACAGCCAGGGTGTCCCAGACATGACCAGAGCATCGCAATCACAGCTATGGCACCACTGCCAGGGTGTCCCAGCCTTGGCCAGGGCGTCCCAGCCACAGCCAGGGCATCCCAATCACACCCTGGACATCCTCATAATAGCCAGGGCACCCCTGTCATGGCCAGAGCATCTCAAGCACAGCCAGGACATCCCAGCCACAGCCAGGGCATCCCAATCACACCCTGGACATCCTCATAATAGCCAGGGCACCCCTGTCATGGCCAGAGCATCTCAAGCACACCCAGGGCATCCCAAGCACAGCCAGGGCACCCCTGTCATGGCCAGAGTATCTCAAGCACAGCCAGGGCATCCCAACCTTGGCCAGGGCATCTCAAGCACACCCAGGGCATCCCAAGCACAGCCAGGGCACCCCTGTCATGGCCAGAGTATCTCAAGCACAGCCAGGGCATCCCAGCCACAGCCAGGGCATCCCAGCCACAGCCAGGGCATGCCAATCACACTCAGAACACCCTCACAATAGCCAGGGCACCCCTGTCATGGTCAGGGCGTCCCAGCCATGGATGGAGCATTCCCAGCACGGCCAGGCAGCCCCAGCAGGGTCAGCAGAAGGGCTCCCTGCAGGTGGGAGCTGTCTGCAGAGCAGCTGTGCTCCAGGAGCAACTCCTCAGAGCCCTGCGGGCAGCAGCTCCCCGCAGACCTTCCCAAATAAGGCTGTGGAGCCTGGATGGAGCCTGGAACACAGGGATGTGTGGCCTCAGGCAGGACGTCAGGCTCTGGCAGCGCTGTCCTGCAGCCATGGCACCCTGTGCTCCATCCCTCTCCCTGCCCGGGGCGATCCCAAAGCCAGGACCTGCAGCTCAGCTCCTTCCAAGTCATCCCCACCCTGAGCTGAGCCATCCCTGCATCCCCAACACCCAAACACAGAGCCAAAGGTGAGGGGGGCACTGGGGCATCAGCAGCTCAGCTCCTTCCAAGTCATCCTCACCCTGAGCTGAGCCATCCCTGCCTCCCCAACAGTCAAACAAGGGAGCCAAAGGCAAGAGGGGCACTGGGGCATCACCAGGAGAGCTTGGGGAGGCCAGGAAGGGGACAGGGAGGGGGATACAGGGATGGCACCAACCTGAGAGGTCCCTGCCACTCTCTGAGCCACCAGGAGCTGGCACTGCCTGGGCTGGCACCAGCCCTGCTCCTGCCCTCTCTGCCCAGGGCTGACCTCAGGTGGCACAAAGCAAGGAGAGAGCTCTGCACAGCCAGCCCTGTGCCAGCAGGGCCAGGAGGGGAAGAGCAGAGAGCTCCAGAACCCAAACACTGCAATCAAGCCGCTGTCCGCAATTAGCGCCGCACGCAAACGAGCTGTCTGCAGCTCCAGCCAGGGAAATGTCAGCCCTGCAAACACTCATCTGCCTCATGGAAACTCTGCAGAGCAACCAGAGATGTGATAAACCCAACTATCTTCCCAGCACACGTGGCACAGCTCGAGCAGATGCTACTGCAGCCCAAAGCCAAGTGCTTTCCATGCAGGTCACACTTCTTCCCCCAAAATTCATCTGTGCCCTGTGTGCCAGCTCACAGCAACCCCAGTGCCCAGCTCTGCCCTCCTGAGAACCCAGCACGTCTCCAAATCAGCCTTTGGGAGCCCAGGAACATCTGATTTCACCATAAAAAGGGAGCCCTCTGGAAGCTGTAATTTAGGGATTACACAGCTGAGCCACTCAGTGCTTCATCTTCCTTACACAAAGTGAAGAGTTTTCAATAAATGTTTAGGTATTGCTGATATTAACTCACCACTGGGACAGGGAATGGCGTAGATAATTTTTGCATCCTGGTTTTTTATGACTCAATTTGTATTTCTTTTGTAAGTGAGGCTTTTCTATTGGAATAATTCCTTTTCCTTGGACAGCTCTCCTCTAGGGATGTGAGAAACAGTAAAACCCCAATTCTATCCAGCCCTAGCACTGTAAATTCTGCAGTGCACAGGAAAGGAGCCACAGGCAGGGGCTCACAGGATGCAGAGGGCTGGGGATGATGCTGGACTGGTCACAGGGATGTGACACTGAGCTGGAGCCAGGGGACGTGGAGAACTCCAGGAACCTTCTCCAAAGCACACATCCCATCTGCAAACACTGCTAAAGTCTGAATGCTTCCTTGGAAACCCCCTGGGGTATCTGTGTTTTGTACCCCAAAAGGAACAGGGGAGCAATTTGGGCATCACTGATACAGAATGAGATTCACAAACCAGGCTTGACCCTCCAAAACCCAGGGAGACCTGCAAAACCCTTCCTGCCACTTCTGAGCTGGGCTCAGAGCACAACCCAGCTGAGGGAATGTGAGACTGATAAGGCAGCCTCAGATCAAAAGGCATTTCTTCAAACAGCTGGGAAATAACTCTGCCATTCCTCACACAGAGCAGTCAGTGGTTGTCATGCACCAGCAGCACAAACAAAGGGAAAACAAAGCACAGGCAGCAAAACACAGCCCTCACAGGGATCAGGGATTCTGGAATGGTTTAGGTGAGAAGGGACCTTCAGGATTACCCAGTTCCACCTCCTGCACCTTCCACCAGCCCAGGGTGCTCCAAGCCCTGGAGCTCAGAAAGGATTGAGGCTTTAGGAGAAACAGCAGCAAAGCCTCTCATGGCAGGTATAGCAGACACACATCCAGAAACACAGGAATGTCTCATGAAACACAGAGAAACAGCAGCAAATGTTGTTTTACCAACAACATTTCATTTAAGAGGCTCCCCATTTCAGGCTCTCACCAACATCCTTCAGCTCCAGCATGGGATGTTCCCTAAACACTGATGGGGAAAAGGACAAGAAGGAAAACCCACTGAGGTCCTGGCAGAGCACTGTGAGCAAAGGAAACCAACTCTGAGCAGGGTTTTGCAGCACAGCCTGTGCTGGAGAGCTGATGAGCCTCCTGATTTATTTTCTTCCTCCCAGAGGGAAAACTCACGGATTTGGGGCCGTCAGATTAGTGCTTGATATGTTTAAAAATAGCCCAAAGTAAACTCTGGTGCTGCTGTGTGAGGCTGAGCACAGCCCTGGGTTCACAGCCACTGCCTGCGACAGAAAACCCCCAGAGCAGCAGGGCTGGGAGCAAAAAAAGCAAAAAGTGCAGCACGTTCAGACCCCAACCACAGCCACAGCACAGCCCAGGGGTGCTTTCCACCCATGGCTCATCCCAACAGCTCAAATATTGCAAATCATTGGGTTCCACACAGGTTCCACACTCCTGTTCCTGCCCAAGCCCCAGCAGGCACCCCCAGCCTTCCAGAGGATGCTCCCATCCCACATAAACACTGAGAATCACTGGAAGGTTTGGGCTGCAGCAAACTGATCTCGTGGGAAGTGTCCCTCCCCATGGCAGGGGGCTGGAACTGGATGGCCTGGAGGTGTTTTCCAACCCAAACAATCCTTTGGGTCAAGTCTGTCCTTCTATGAAACATCCTGGAGCCAATGTTTTAATCCCTTTAACATCTGTAGTGTTGCCTTTTTTCATTCCAATGTCACAAATACATGTGACATTGAGTCAAAACTCAAAAACTTGACTCAGAATTCAAATTCTGACTTCTTGCAGAAATCAGATGTGTATTACATCAACGTCAGCATCTTCTGCTCCTCCATCTGCAAAGTTACTTAAAAGGCAGAGGTTTGGGAGATCTTTTTTCCATAAGTGGATTTTCCACATTGACTGCCACTAATTACACCGTGCCCTTTAATTTTTAGCTGATGCCATGCTAGGCACAGCATTGTTTCTCCCTGGGACAGAAAATCAGGACATTGGGCTAATGAGTGTTTGTACCACCCCATTTACCTTCTGTTAACACTGGCACCATGTTTGTTTTGATCCAGTCCCTGGGAATCTCCCTGAGGCCCTAAAATCCATTAAAAGTGAGCCTTAATAGCCCAGAGGACTCTTCAGCCAGATCTTTTAAAATTCTTGGATGCAAAATCTCTGAACTTGCTGGTTTAAGAAGGTCTAACATTAATAGCAGCTGTTTAACATCCTCCCCGGTTACTGTTGGAGTGGAAAGTGTTTCATCATCCTCATATGATACAAATACATCACCTGGCTTTTTCCCAAATAGAAAACAGAAATATTTACTGAGCAGTGCTGCCTTTTCTGTATCTTCATTGATAACTTGACCATGCTCATCTATTAACAGACCAGTATCATCTATCTCCTTTAATTCCCAATATAATTGAAAAACTCTTTACTCTTCCCAACTTTGCTGGACAGAGACTTTGCTTTAAGATTCTTTTGCTTATCAGTGTTCAATGGGCCTGAGCTGAGCCCATGCTCATCACAACCAACATTTCTCTTTTCTATCTTGTTTATCTATTTTCTCTAAGAGCTTCCACTGCTTATTCAGGCTCTCACAATGCCAGAGGCAGAGTTTTGAGCATCCACAGCTTCTCTGGGCAATATGTGCCCTGGAAGTGTTTCAGCACCCTCACAGGAAGAATTTCTCCCCAGAATCCCACCTAACCCTCCCTGTGCTGGTGTGAAGCCATTCCCCTTGTCCTGGCCCTCCCACGTCCCTCTGCAGCTTTCCCTGTGTCCATCACTGACCCTTTAAGGGCTCCTCTTTAAGGACCTGATGCCCCAATGCTTTGTTCTCCCCTTCTTTGCACTGAAGATGATAAGGAAAGAGAAAATTAGAGAAGTAAAAAATATTAATGCTCTGCTGTATCATCCTATTAAAAGAGGACCAGCCCTACCACATATCCCTCAGGGATGGTTACAGCCTTAATTTGAAGCTCCTTAATTTGAAGCTGTTCCATAAAAAGCAATTTTCAGCCTTCTCCGCTCTCCATGCAATCTATTTTTTTGTGCAATTAAACCCCATCTTCCCATTTTCTCTAATTCTGGCACATCCACAGCAGCTGCTTTGTCCTTGACATGCACAACCCTTGAATACCTGTGGGAGGTTAATGATGGAACCCCAGAATGGTTTGGGTTGGAAGGGACCTTAAAGCCCATCCAGCTCCAATCCCAACGCCTTCCCCACTAACCCAGGGTGCTCCAAGCCTTGTGCAACCTAACCTTGGACACTGCCAAGGATGGGCAACCTGTGCCAGGGTCTCACCACCCTCTGAGTCAAGGATTTATTCCCAATATCCCACCTAACCCTGCCCTGTTCCAGTTCAGAACCAACAGAACCCAGAATGGTTTGGGTTGGAAGGGACCTTAAAGCCCATCCAGCTCCAATCCCAACACCTTCCCCACTAACCCAGGGTGCTCCAAGCCCTGTCCAACCTGGCCTGGGACACTGCCAAGGATGGGCAACCTGTGCCAGGGTCTCATCACCCTTTGAGTCAAGGATTTCTTCCCATCTAACCCTGCCCTGTTCCAGTTCAGAACCAACAGAACCCAGAATGGTTTGGGTTGGAAGCGACCACATCATCCCAAACCACCTCATCTGCACCCAGCCAGCCACAGCTTGCACAACCCCTCCAGAAGTCAGGAATCTGTGGGACTGTGTAGGACCCTCCGAGAGACCCCTTTGTGACCACCCCAGCCCAGAACCTCCCTGGGCTCCAGCAGAGCCTGGGTTTCCATGCCCAGGGCCGGGCACCTCCATGGGCGCTGTGTGTGCGAGTGTTTGTTTGGGATTTTGTGAATAGGGCTGCTCAGCACGCTGAGTCCTCCCCGCAGGGCTGATGTGTTAGAGCCCATTGGCTCCCTATTCCCCGAAGGAAACATCTGCACATTCCAGACACATTCTGTAACGGGAGTGAAACCCATCCTTGAAGTGAAATTTTACAGCCTCCACAGCGCAAAGTAACGATCGCTGGCAAGGGCCAGTGGAAAAGTCATGTTTAAAATATTATTACAGGGAAGCGGCTGCCAGAGCCTCAAATTAATCACTTGAACGTGTCTCTGGTGCGTTATGTAACGCTGGGCCAGCTCCTGCCTGGAGCTCTGCTCTGGCCACATCCCTCTGTCCATCCTGCTCTGGCCACTTCCCACTGTCCAGCTCTGCTCCAGCCACATCCCTCTGTCCAGTTCTGGTCCAGTCCCATCCCACTGTCCAGCTCTGCTCTGGCCACATCCCCCTGTCCATCCTGCTCTGATCAGATCCCTCTGTCCAGCTCCCCTGCCCTCCCCCAGAGCCAGGACAGAGCCAGGCTCCCACTGCTGACATCCCCTTGGGGACCACATTTCTTCCAGGTGACCAACCTTTTCTTGTGCTAAGGGAAATCCCAGGAGAGACAAGACCAGGGGTGTTTCTCCATCCCCTCTGAAAAGCAGCAATTTGTCACAGCAGCAAGAGGAGCTGCTTCCCACTGTGGCCCTACAGGCTTGCTGGTTAAACTGGTTTGCTGGTTAAACTGGTTTGTGGTGGCCCACCTGGCGTGGCCACGGGGCAGGTGACAGAACAGGGACGGTGTCCCCTCCTCGTGCAGTGATCACTAGCTGGCAGGATGCAAATGTGATAACAATGCAACTGATGCACAAAATAAAATTTTAAAAAGCCTCTGAAGGAAAGCAGGAGCACCAAGAGCAGTGGATGCAGAGCCAGCTCCAGGGGAGGGAGGAAGGAAAGGCACCAGGGAGAATCCTGCAGGCCCTCAGGAGGGATGTTCCACCCCCAGAAACAAGCACAGAACTCTCTGCCCACCAGGCTGAAGGCACCACACATGAGGCAGAAACGTTGCAGGTGAGGATGTCTCCATCTCTGCTGTTCCAGCCCTTCCAGGTGCAAGCCATGCCCAATTCCAGGGGCAGGGAGGTGCTCTGGTGACAGGTAGCTCTGAGTCCTGGGTGGTCTCTGTGCAGAAGTCCCTCCTGAAGCTTGAGATAACAGCGTTTCCAGGAATCCAAGGGAGAAAGGGCTTCCAAGTTTAGCTGTAAACATCTCTCTAGCACAAAGGCTCCATAACTCAAAGTCAGGCCCACAAATCCCTACTGGAACAGAAACACTCGAGGAATTCCTTAAGCAGCAGCTCTGGTGGATGCTCAGGGCTGTAAATCAGAGGGCAGGGCAGAGCCCAGAGCCAGGGACAGACAGAGCACAGGGACCTGGCCTGGAGATGCCACAGGACAGGCTTCCCCTAATCCCTGATTCGAGCTCCCCCAGCCTTTTTCAAACGTGGTTGTTTGGGTTGGAGGGCTCTGCTCTCAATGTTTTTGCAGCATGTTCAGTATAGAACCTTAAATATCTTCCTTCTGAAAACAAAACCCAATTAGAACCCAATATAGAGCTGCTGGTTCCCGTACAAAAGCCATTTGCATGTTTCTGGCATTAATAACGTGTGTGGTTGGGCTGCTTCCTTTCAGCATTAGGAAGTCTTCTGTGATGCAGTCAGAATATTTCTGCTTCAAGAACGCTGATGTTCAGAGGCCCAGGGTAGGTACAGAGGAAAGGAGCAGCTTGCCTGGGCCTCAGCTGCCCCTCTAGAGATCTTCAGAACAGGTCTGGGAGACAGAAAACCATTTGATCCCTGTAAAGCTCACAGAATCCTGGAATGGCTTGGGTGGGAAAGGAACTCAAAGCCCATCCAATTCCACCCCCTGCCATGGCAGGGACACGTTCCACTAACCCAGAGTGCTCCAAGCACCATCCAGCCTGGCCTTGGGCACTTCCACACCTTCACAGGGAGGAATTTCACCCCAATATCCCACCTAAATCTGCTCCTCAGAGTGCTCTAAAGTCAGAGCACGTGCAGGTGATGCACATTTCTGGTTCTCTCTCAGCTGGAGTGTCCCAGGCCAGGCTGGATGGGGCCTGACCAACCTGCTCTAGTGGAAGGTGTCCCTCAATGAGATGGTCTTTAAGGTCCAGCCCAAAGCACTCCATTGTTCTGTGATTTTTCTCTGAGGAATCAGAGGAAGGATAATTCCATTCACTTCAGACTGCAATCCTGTCAGGGATCTGTCAAAGGGAGGATCACCACAGTGCCTGTTCCCTTCTCTCACAGCACCAACGCCTCTAATCCTTTTATAAGAACATCAGTATGGGGAATAAACTGTCTAGAGGGGAAAAAAGAGAAAGGTCTTGCAACTCTGCTAATCTCCTTAATGATTTAATACCTGCAAATACTGCTGGGAGGGATCCCTTTCCTGATCCCATTAAACACTGCTGTACAGAACACCTCACACACTCCAGTCTGTCAGCTCCAGGGACGTCTGCCCTGGTGGGTCTCTCGTGGTTCATGTGCCCTTTCTTGGTGAGTTTTTCACTGTGTGATGTGTGGAGACTTTAGGTATTGGACTTATCTATAGCAGTAAACACCTGGAGTTCAGGTGAATCAACCCAGGGCCTGTGCTGGGGAACTTTGGACATTTTTCCTACAGTAAAACAGATTGATTTTGTTGTTGTTGTTTCGATTCATGCTGGTTAAAACAGAAGCCCAAGGCTGATGCTTCACTTCAGGCTCAGGTAACTGTCTTGGACCGTGCCAGTTTAATGATTAAATCCCAAATCACTCTTCCCTATTCTGCAGAAAGCCACCAGGGTGATTGTGCAAGAGGCTGTTCACGGCACACACAAACCACCAGCAAATCTGCTTTGTTTAAAAGGGAAAGAAGAGCAAGGAAACACCGAGGCAAGGCCAAGACAAACAGAATGGCACAGACAGGGTGCCCCGAGGAGCCAGGGCACGCAGAGTGCTCTGTGCCCTGCTCCCAGCCCTGCAGGGATTCCAGAGCAGGCTGGGATCGGCAGGACACCAAAGCCTGCTCCCTCCTCAGCTCCACACACATGCTGCAAGCTCTGGGTAAACATCCCTGGCAAACTTTGGCCACCACAGCAGCGTCCAGAAGGATGACACTCATAAATCAGCAGGAGGAGAATCTGCCCTCTCTCTCAGCCCCAGCACTGAGGATTTGCAGCAGACACTGAGTTAAGCTGCATCTCTGGTCTGATGCTAAACCACCTTCTTGCCAAGGCTAAAAATTGCTGCATGGCGTGATCACAAACCGAGGCAGAAGAGAGAAATAATAAATTTCATTCCCATGTAATAACAACAAGCTAGGTTTCCATAGCACCCCTCTTCCTGTCAGATCCAAGAGGACATTGCTGCCTTGGCTCTGTGCACAGGGGTTGTGTAACCCACACAGGCACAAGGACTGAACCTCCACGGTGCTGCCGATCCATGGGCTGCTCTGCAGGGACACCTTCCACTGCACCAGGTGCTCAGAGCCCCATTCCACCCGGCCTTGGACACCTCCAGGGGTGGGAAGAGAGAAGGAAAGGCACCAGAAGCAAGGTCACCACCTTTTGTCCATGCTCAGCCTGGGCTGGAACTGCAGAAAGGGCTCTGTGCTCCGGATGGTGCTCCCATGTAACACAAAAAGGCAAATCATAGAATCACCACGGTTAGACCTCTAAGTCACCACTCAGAGGCCTGAGCATGGACTTCACATCTTTTTATCACATTCAGAATCATCAGACATTAAAACATTTTTGTGAAGCAACCTGGAGCCCCAGCTCCTACATTCAGCCGAATTTGAGCAAATAAGAATTTGCATTTGTTTCTTGTGTGCTGGGCTGCTTTTTTTTAATTTCCTGCTGTGTGAAACAGGAGGAGCAATAAAATCCAACCCTTGGAAACAAATGACAACTGTTTAATGGAGTAAAAAGAAATCCCAACACCATCCTGGGCTGTTTATGCCACAGCTACTCCACGCACAGCTGCGCACACAGGTACAAGAACGGGCTCCAAGTCCAGACTTCCTCACTTTTATGGGTTTAAATTGGATCCCACTCAGTGTTTAAGGCCATTGTTGAGCTGCTAACACATTCTGCAGCATGACTAACAGCAACTGGGTTATTTTTCACTCACATGTGACAAATTCCTGTACCTGGTCCCATGGTACGTGGCTCTACATCACTCATCCTTACCCCAAAAACAATTAGAAAATACACTCAGTTTTGTCCTAAAAGAAGTGGTGGGTTCCCTTGTCTCCTGGAATCATGACAAAAATTATAATCTCTATTTTTTCCTTCCCTTCTATTTTGTTGGAATCTATTATTGCTCTGTATCTCCTCAGTGAGACACAGATGCTCCCAGGTGTCTCCTACATGGGAGCCACAAAAGGCATCAGCATTGGGCCTTCTTTTGTTTCATTTTAATCTCAAGATTTATGAGAGGTAATTGACTCATGTTTGGGCTGCCAGAGCTGGACTTTTGTAAGAAATTGCATCCTTGCTATTTTATTAATTAAGATACCTTCTCTCACTTTTGTCTGAGTTGTTGGGGATTGACTACTGTGAGAAAAATACAGATATTTCCTGGGTGTCAGGCAGTGAAAGTGCAGACACTTCCTCCTCCAGGGCCTGGCCCAGGCACCCAAAGAGAAAGGTGAAAATATATCAAATATATCAAATATCCCAGCACTGCTCAGATCATCCAAGCGTCTCCTCTCAGAGGGGAGCTCCACCCTCAGCACAAGGCAAGAAATCCTGCACACACCAGGGCTACTGTGAGCTGCTAAGTGTGGTTTTGCTCCACATAGCCCCATTTCCTTTCCAGCAGCAGCACCAGAAAAAACACTGAGGAGAGAGCTTGTAGCCGAGGAATTCAGTGGATGATTAACTCCATCCTACCAATTAACCACTGCCTCCTTTCCCTCCTGGCAGCCCCAGAGCTGGGCAGCAGAGCTGGGCCAGCACCTGATCCCCCTGAGTGCTGCGCAGGGTCTCAGGTGATGTGCTGGCTCTGCCTCTGAGCTGCAACCCTTAAGGGCACTAATGATTAATCCAGAACCCCAGCACGGGCCCAGGATGGAACCTAGGTCCCCTTGTGCCACCAAACGGTCCCCTCTGGCTCCCCTTGTGCCACCAAATGGTCCCCCTGAGTGCTGTGCAGGGTCTCAGGTGATGTGCTGGCTCTGGCTCTCAGCTACAACCCACTAAGGGCACTAATGACTAATCCAGAACCCCGGCACGGGCCCAGGATGGAACCTTGTGCCACCAAACGGGTGCTGCTGCCTGCAGGTGACCACAGAGGGACCTGCAGGGACACGGGAGCAGGGCCAGCTCCTCACAGGGATGCAGGGAGCAGCTGCTGCTACTCCCCCTCCACACCAATCCACACCTCAGCCGTGCTGTGCCCTCCTTGGGGCCAGGATGGGACGGGGGATGCAGCTCCAGCACCCTGAGGATGCTCCAGGGCCAGCTGGGTCCATGAGCAGCCCCAGCCCATCACCTCACAGCACAGGACCCCACATCACAGCGGCCCCACGTGCCAGCCCGCGTGTTTGTCACACGCTGTGCACCTCAGCAGAGGCAGGGCTGGGACACAAACTGCCTGTGTGACCCCAGGCACCTCCCCTGCCCTGGCCATGGGGCTCCTGCAGCCTCACCCGGCTGGAGAACAGGAAGGGGAGGCTCAGGGTGGACAGCAGCAGGAGTTTCCTCATTAAAGGGCTGACAGGCAGTGGAAGGGGCTGCCCAGGGAGGTGGTGGGGTCACCATCCCCAGAGGTCTCCAAGGAAAGGCTGAGGACATGATTTGTGGTGGCCTTGGGGGAATGGTTGGACCCAGGGATCTTGGAGGGTTTTTCCAGCCTTAACAATTCTGTTATTCCATGACTCTCCTGCCACACAGCCTGTGAGGCAGCCAGAATTAGGACTCCAAGAAGTGCACAGGTGGGTTTGCAGGCAGGAGGAGGATGGGAGCCCTCCCTGCCATCCCAAACTCCATGGGAACACTGAAATGCAGCCACACTCCCCTCAGGAGCTGCTCCCTGCACTGCACACAGCTCTGACCCCCCAGCTGGGGCTTGATGGCTCTGTTTGGGAAACTGATGGCTCTGCCCTGAACAAAAAGTACAACTTGGGCAGAAAACTAATCTTTGCTTCTTTTCCAGATGCCTTAAAAGCAAAATTGATGTTCTCCAGCCATGGGAACACAGTAGGACCCTGCTGCTCCAGGACCTGCCACTGGGGATGCTCCCCCAGCACAAGGCTGTGCTTGGTGCAGAGGATGAGGAAGAAGAGGCTGAAGGCCAAGCAGGGGTGGGAAGGCAGGACCAAGGGTCCCAGTGATCCTGTCAAAGTGAGCCCACATCTCCATTTTGCTGCCCTGATGCTCACCTTGCTCAGGCTGGAGATTCACCTTCCCAAGAGCTGCTGGGGATGTTTCACTGGAGGATGAGCAGAGCACCAGGCAAGCAGGAATGACAAAGCCAGGGCAGCCAAGCACTGAAGCACTCCAGGAGCACCAATTCCCATCAACAACCAGGGCAATACTCAGTGGAGCCTCAGCCCACGGCTCAGTCAGGAGAGGGATGCAGAGGAACCCTGAGAGCCCAGCCCGCAGCAGCAGCAGGGTCAGGCTGCAAACAAAAGCAGGAATCCTGCTCCAGCCCTTAGACAACACTGCCCCCAGTAGCTCGGCTCCCTGCCAAGCCAAGGTATGCACTGAGCACCCAGGGCACACACAGGAGCCCCCACGGCTGCTGCAGGGCAAGCAGGAGAGGGAACAGCAGCTCCAGGAGCTGCTCCGGGGAACGGGGGAACTGTGCTCAGTGTGCACAGGGAGCTGAAGGGGCTGATCAGAGCACCCACCTGTGAGAGGAGCATCCATCCTCAAAGGGGGAGCGGGCACAGGTTGGACTCACTGAGATCAGAGGTGTTTCCAACCTAAATGACCCCGGGATTCTGTGAAAAGATCCTCTGATGATTCTGGAATGTCCTTCCCAAGCAGCCAGAGCGGAGCTAGCTCAGGGGAAGCTGTGGGTCCTGCAGGAATGGGTGTTGGGAGAGGAATTCCCAAACTCTCCTGTGTTGGGAGAGGAATTCCCAAACTCTCCCATGTTGGGAGAGGAATTCCCAAACTCTCCCATGTTGGGAGAGGAATTCCCAAATTCTCCCAGCTCCCTCTGAAGTGATAGGCTCAAGCTAAAGACCTGGATGTGCCTGGCTAATCCACAGGAACACAGAGCACAACAGTGGGCTCTGCTGGCTTGCTTGAGAGATCTGATGGCCAGCTGTAATTAACCCTTTAACTGCTGCAAAGACACTGATCCAGAGGGAAATGTTCCCACTGGCTGCACAGCACAGGGCACTACACACAAAGCGCAGCAAACCCAAGTTAATGCCACTTAAATCTGTGGCTGTGGCAGATGCAATCTGTGCATGTAACCAGAAATTCAACTCCCCAAGGCCAGTGGCACTGCTGCCTTGCCAGGTCACTGTGCTGCAGGCACTGGGAAGGCACAGAGCTCTCCAAGGAATGGTTCAGATCTTTCCAGGGAATGGTTCAGAGCTTCCCAAGCAATGGTTAATTACGGGATGCAGGGAGGGACAGGAGGGAGCACACAGAGGGCTCTGCAGCTCGGGGTCTGGCTGCTGGGCTACTGAAGTTATTGTGTTGTACAAAACCCAGATCCAGGAGCCAGGGATGCTCCTGGCAGTCCCTGCAGAAAGCAGGGTGTGTCCTCCCTCTCAATTAAACCTTGGCAATTGTCTTGTGTCAGCGCAGCAGAACCTCGAGTGCCACCCAGACAGCTCCAGCTTTGTCTCCAGGGCGCTGCTTGATCTGTGCTGTGCCCTGCACAGCTCTCCTGCACACAGAAGCAGCTTTCCTTTAATCTTCCTTCAATAAAGCCCTTCCTCACTGCTGAAGGAACACAACCCACCACAGATACCAGCTACAGTGAATTTTCTTAACACAACCCAGAGACCAACAAAGCCTAACCCTTGGCTTCTTCCAGCTTTTGTTTTCCCACCTCAGTTTTGTCTACAGTAATTTTTTTAAGACTTCTGATCCAGCCTTTGCACCGATCCATGCAATCAGGGGTGGCAGAGCTCAGCCTATAAAGCCACTGACTTCATGTTTTCCCTCTGCAGGAGTAAAAATGTTCCCACACTCCAATAGGAACCTTTGCTCTGCACATATTTAATTCATTACTTATGAATCTCTGGCCAACGCCACTTTCCTCATGGCAGTGGCTCTCTGTTTGCAGTTGTGTCCAGAGGCTGGCAGGACAGGGAATCTCCTTTTTGCTGTGTAGTGAAGGAGCTCAGAAGGGATCCTGACTAATGGCTCCACCAACTCTTGCTTGTGTTAGCAGTCCTGTTCCAGAAAATCACCCAGGTAGCAGCAGCAGGCTGTCCTGCACAACTGCTGCACAGAGCATGGCTGGGAGCCAGGATATTTTCCAATGGAAACTCTTCTCCCAGGGAATCACTCTGCAGCATATTTCAGATGAGAGCTGTGTTTGGCTTTAGGGAATGGGAGAATATTTCATTTCAGCTGTGAGGGCAGTTCTGGGACACAGATCCCTGCGGAGTCACTGTGCATCACTGGGGAGGCTGGGATGGCAGCAGCTCTGCCAGCCTCAAAGGCAAGTGCCCATGCTCCAAGCTGATGCTTTTGCAGGATTGCCTGGATCAGGTCTCAGGTAAGAGCTGCCCTTTTGCTATGCCTGAACCAATCCAGGAGACCCCAGAGCTGGTACAGCAATAGGAAACATGGAAGGTGCCACTTGATTGCTCTTTCCCTATCCAAACTCCTCCTTTGCAAGCTCACTCTTTCCACAAAGCTCTCCAAACCTTTTTTTTTTCATCTGGGGAGGGGTGAAACCCAACTCTGCTGAGTACCACACTGCCTGCACAGGCTCTGCCAGAGCTCAGAGCCTTTCACCAGGTCCCCTGTGCCAGGATGGGCATCCTGCTCCTGGAAATGTGGCATTTGGGAGCACCGGCAGCAGAGGCAGGAATGAACAGCTGGATTTTTCCAAACCACACGTGCAAAGGCTGCATTCAAGCCCTAACACACACACCCAGCCAGCTGCGAGACGAGCGGGTGAGCACAGAGGTACAAAAATACAAAAAATACCAAAATACCAAAAGAGGCACTTCTGGAGTGCCTCTTCAAGCAGCATTTTTGTGCTACAAAAATACACATACAAAAAAAAAAAAAAAAAAAAAAAGAAAAAGAAAAAGAAAAAGATCACGGTTTTTTGGGTTTTTTTTTTTGCAGGTCCCAAAGGGATCCACGCGCTCCCAGCACGGTTTTAGGGACGAAGGGATCACCCCCAGCTCACCACCCTGGGGCTGTCACTGCAGGAACGTCCCAGGACAGCACACAGACGCTGTCACCAACCTGCCCCAAACCCAAAGCCGCAGCTCCAGCCCGGCCTCACTCCACCCCTGGCCGAGGCGTGGTTTGAGAGAGAAACGCTCAGCTCGGGCCAACACGGCCCGGCCGGGCTCCGCTTTCCCAGGCTTAGCTGTTCCGCAGGGCTCAGCCCGCACCCCGGGCCCGCTCCGCGGAGCGCCACTCCCACGGCTCGGCCGGGAACCGCTTAACCCGTTCCAGCAGGAACAGCACCCGTTCCAGGAGCCCTTAACCCGTTCCAGCCGGAACAGAACCCGTTCCAGCCAGGAACAGAACCCGTTCCAGGAGCCCTTAACCCGTTCCAGCAGGAACAGAACCCGTTCCAGGAGCCCCTTAACCCGTTCCAGCAGGAACAGCACCCGTTCCAGGAGCCCCTTAACCCATTCCAGCCAGGACAGAACCCGTTCCAGGAGCCCCTTAACCCATGCCAGGAGGAACAGAACCCATTCCAGCAGGAGCAGAACCCATTCCAGCAGGAACGGAATTCCCCGGCAGCCCAGTTAACCCATTCCAGCAGGAGCAGAGCCCATTCCAGGAGCCCACTTAACCCATTCCAACAGGAACAGAACTCATTCCAGCAGGAACAGAACCCCGAGCAGCCCACTTAACCCATTCCAACAGGAACAGAACTCATTCCAGCAGGAACAGAACCCCGAGCAGCCCACTTAACCCATTCCAACAGGAACAGAAACCCATTCCAGCAGGAACAGAACCCCGAGCAGCCCAGTTAACCCATTCCAGGAGGAACAGAACCCATTCCAGCAGGAACAGAACCCATTCCAAGAGCCCCTTAACCCATTCCAGGAGCCCACTTAACCCATTCCAGCAGAAACAGAACCCATTCCAGCAGCCCAGTTAACCCATTTCAGCAGGAACAGAGCCCATTCCCAGCTGCCCGTTTAACTCATTTCCAGGAGACCAATTAACCCATTCCAAAAGGAACAGAACCCCGAGCAGCCTGCTTAACCCATTCCAGGAGGATCAGAACCCATTCCCACCAGGACCAGAGACCATTCCCAGCAGGAGCAGAACCCCCAAGCCCTGTCCCAGGGCTCCACAGCATCCCTGCCAATCCCCCAGGCCAGGGGCAGGACAGAGAGGAGCCACTGCCTGTCCCTGCAGGGAAAACTCTCCCTTGCCTCTGGATGCTGGTGCTGTCCCTGCCAGAGGAGCCCGGAGCAGCCACAGGGATCCTGAGGGACCCAGGGCTGAGGGGCTGCCAGGGATGTTGCAATGGAGCTGGGAAGAGGCCATGGCTGGGGATCTGCAAGCACCACAGAACCAGGGGATCACCCAATGCTCTGGGCTGGGAGGGACCTCAAAGCCATCCAGTGCCACCCCTGCCATGGCAGGGACACCTTCCACTGCCCCAGGGCACTTCAAGCCCTGTCCAACACGGCCTGGGTAATTTCCAGCTTCTCCAGGCAACCTCACAAGGAACAATTTCCTCCCAATATCCCGTCCAACCGTTCCCTCTGGCAGTGTGAAACCATTCCCCCCTGTCCTGGCACTCCATGCCCTCGTCACAAGTCCCTCTCCAGCTCTCCTGGAGCTCTCTGAAGGACCAGGAGCTCTGTCCAAGGAGGTGAGCACAGGCTCTGGGAAGGCTACAAACCCACCCTGGATATGTCCCTTCCAAACCAGGGTTAGACCCTCTGACTCCATCACAGACACACAAACTGCATGATACAGAGCCCAGAGTGCTTCTCCACACGAGGAGCTGTCTGCACAGGCTGGCGCAAAATGAGCTGCCAGCTGTCACCAGGAGAAACAAGGCCATGGTGTGGTGGCCAGGGACAATTTTGGATGAATAGGAACAAGCTGGTGGAGTCATGGCTCGGATCCAGACCCCGTGTCACTCCAGGCTGCCCTGCTGGAACAAGCTGCTGCAGGCTGGGGCTGCTGGGACAGCCAGCACAGCCCATGGTCCCCCAGAGCATCTGCCAGCACTGCTGCAGTGAGAAATGGGGATCCCCCCAGCTCCCAGAGGCACCCACGGCCTGCAGGAACGGCAGGGCCACGCTCCAGCACCCAGCAATGCCGTAGGTGGGAGATCTGCTACCACAGAGTGAATGAACATCCAGTCCTGTCACAACCCAGCCCATCACACTGCCTCAGCACGGGCTGCTAATTGAATTCAACATGACAGCAGGTTAAACACAGTCACACAGGACCATATGCCACGTCTGAAACTTCTCTGCCGAGCTCAGCTCAGAGAGGTTCCTCCAAGGCCTGATGCCAGGAAGGAGAGGAGATTTACCTGCTCCTAACCTGAGGGCAACTATTTTGCTGTTAATGCAGCAGAAACAGCTGGCTGAGGAATTGGTTTAATTATGTGTTTTGCTTATCTGCACATCATCAAAAAGGATGTGATCTTTCAAGGGAAAGGGAAGAGCTGGAAAGCTGAGGAAGTTCAGCCTGCAGAGGAGAAGGCTGCACGGAGAGCTCACAGCACCTTCCAGTATCTAAAGGGCCACAGGGAGGCCAGAGAGGGACCTGTAGTGACAGGACAGGTGGGAATGGGTTCACACCAAAGAGGAAAAACTGAGGTTTGATATATGGAAAAAATTCCTCCTTGTGAGGGTGGGCAGGCCCTGGCACAGGGTGCCCAGAGCAGCTGTGGCTGCCCCTGGATCCCTGGAAATGCCCAAGGCCAGGCTGGACATTGGGGCTTGGAGCAACGTGGTCCAAAGGAAGGTATCCCTTCCAACAGCAGAGGAGTGAAGGAGATGCTCTTTAAGGTCCTTTCCCACCCCAACTGTTTCAGGATTCTGTGATTCTATGACAAAATCTCTTTATTGGTCACGGTTCCTATAAATACACTGCAAATGCTACAGCTTGCATGTTTCTGATGCTCTTCCTGATGACAGCTATCCTTTAAATAAACGTGAATGGCAGCAATCACATGAGTTTTGCTTTTTGTGCCCTTTGCAAAGCAAAAAAACTAACATTATGTTTCAATTGACATTTTTAGTTTTGGCAAACAGAGATGCCAACTTCGCTTCAGCGTCTACGTAAAGAGCAGGGATTCGATATGGAAAACAGGCTCATTCTTTACTGCAAAGGAAGGCAGAGAAATGAGGGCTGGAGAGGTCTGGTGGGACACCACCACCCTCCTTTGGGGCAGGGCAGTGACCTTCAGCACAGCTCATCTGTGCGGCTGAAGGGGAGCGTGGCCGGCAGCTCCGCAGCCACCGCGGCTTTCCAGCCTTGGAGCCACATTTCAGCAAGGGCTGGAGAGACGGGAGGGATGGCGGGGAGGGAGAAGAGGCTGGTTTGATGTGGGGGGAGAAAAGGGTGGGCTGGTGAGCAGCAGCAGCCATTCCTCTGAACAGCAACAGCACCGTGAGCACAGCCGGGAGCGGAGCTGCCAACTTTCCACTGGGGAAGAGACGGGAAATTTTCCCTCTGAGCCTGACAGAGACTGCCTAAAATCCTGCTGTTGGCCGTGGAGGGACTAACTCACAAGTGCTGTGTCCCCCAAAATCCATTCTATTGCCCACACTGCTCCATGCATTTTCCTCACATCAAGAGCAAGATGCAGACAGCTCCCAGCCCGCTCCACCCTGGCACTGGAATGCACGGCTTTGCTCCCGAGCTGTCCTTCTTCCCCTGCTCACTTTGCTACTCACTTACTACAACTCAGACAAATGTTTGGGGACATGTGGAGTAAATAAAACACAAAATCAAGCTGAACTGCAACAATCAATCAAAGGACAACAAAGCTTGGAGGAACGGGGAAAGGATGACGCCGAGCCGCGTTGTGGAAACCACAGCGTGGAAAACATGGCATGACAAGAGATAAAACAAGGAATCCCATTAAAACGGGATAAAAGGCAGAGAAGCACTAACAAACCATATGAGTTCTACCTTCTGAGTGAGTGGTTTTCTTTCAAATCCACTCTTTGTGAGAGCAGAATGAAAGCAGTTGAGTGAGACGTAGAGAGACCTGCCGGGGGCTTGCCAGCAGGAGAAGAGCAGGAGCAGCCCTCACTTTCACTCCAACCAGGAAAAGGCAACACACAGAAAGAGACCACCAGGAAACTTCAAAATGTCAGGAAACACAGGGAAAAATCAGTGTAAACAGTGCACAGGAAAAAAACCACACCAGGTGTCAGAGGAAACCCAGAGAGTTCCACCAGCACTAGTCCTGCCTCGTGGGGCTCCAAGAGGTTTAATTACAGTTCTTTAACACGTGGGGGTTTGTCACTTCTGGGGTTTGCAGGCTTGGCTACACCACACTACAGATCACAAAACTGAGACATGTTGATGCTGCTCGGGATTATTCAATTGCAACTTTTGCCACAGAGCAGGAGCGCCTTCAAATCCGCCTCTCCGGTGGATGCCTGTTCTTCCTGAGCTGGACATTTCTCTTAATACACTCTGAAACACCACTAAGAAAAAGTTTTCATTTTTAAAAAGTTTCTCAGTGGTGGGAGCAGCACTGAGAGTTCTCTGGAGCTTTAGGAAGGAGCACAATAAACAGCCCAGCCCTCTCTAACAGCGGAGCCCGTTCTGCTCCGACACCACCCCACAGAATCGCCTCCTTGTTCACACTCACACTATAGAACGAGCTGCTCATGGGGCTGGTCCCTTCCACAGGCTGAAAGAATCTCGCTGGCAAAATATTTATCTAGCACCTCATTTGGGCCTTTTTCCCCTTTCCAAAATCTCTCACAAAAGAGAAACGCAGCCTTGTTTTCGCTGGGATATGGCTCCCTACAAGAATGACATTCCAGGCTGTCTCCGTTTTTTCTAGGAACGGCAGTAGAGCTATTTTGCTTTTGTGGCCTGGACATTACTGTACAGACACTCCACTGCCTGTGGGTTTACCTGAATTAGATTTTAATTTAAACTGGAAATTTTTGTCCCCTCATGGCTTTTGAAGACACCCCAAGCCTTGAAAAGGCTTTTCCTGCCTCATGTAATAATATCAAAATCTACCAATCGCTGCTGACCCTTGAAATTTAAAATTCCAGACTGCAGGTTCCTGAATCACAGGATCTGTTTATTTTAAGGTTTATTTAGGTGAAGTCACCGGCTGGGCAGTGCAACCCCAGGGCTCACTGCCAAATCCACAAAAAACCCCACTGGGTTTTGGATGGGAGTTCTGATCCCCACTTCTGCAGGAGCCTGGCAACAGCAGAGCTCCTCTGATCCCAGCTTCTCCTTCTCACCTATCCACAAACACTACTCCATCCTAATGAGGGGAAAATAAAGGAAGTTTCCACTCTCATCCTTTTAGATCGAGATTCTAATTTCCACTTCAAACCCGCCACGACACCGAAGAGGTGTCAGAAGAAATCAGCATTTGCAAGGGAAAGTCTGAAAGCCTCGATGAGATTTATTTCCACTCCAGGAACGAAATAAGCGATGAAAGCTCAAGAAACAGCTCAGGCTCAAATAAACATGAACAAAATCCAGTAGCGCTGAGAGCAAAGCACTTGAACAGAGATGGATCAGAGCATTCCTGGGATGCAGGAGCTCAGAAGTGCAAACTCTGCCACTCCAAGCCTCGCTCCCCCAGTCCAGATCCGCGTGTTGCGCACTGCGGATTATTTGGGAAAACAGCCCTTGCTCCTGGTTCCAGGCAGACTTTGCGTTACACTTCAAGAACCTGACTGTGGCCATGGGAAGGGGCCAATATCCCCACTCGCTCTGCCTGGAGACCGCTTCCAGCGAGGTATGTGCTGTCTGCGAGCAGCAGAGACCATTTCCTTAGTGATTCCTTGGATGGGACACTTCCCCGTGCTCCTGGTAACAGCGCGGCCGCGGTTGGCATTGATTTCCTCAAGGCTGCCCCGTCTAAAACGTCAGAATACAAGAGGAATTCATTTCCTAGGCCTCCCTGCCACAGCCAGAAATTCGGAATCGCAGTTGCTGAGCGCTGCTGCGAGCAAATGGCCGGGAATTCTGGCGTTGGGAATTTTCAGAACTCGGCCTTCCTAAAGGCTGCTTTCATTCCAGAATAATTAATTTTTTAAAAAGGGGTTGTTGAGATATTAAAAAATAATTTTTCCTCTAATGAGAGAATATATAAACGTTATTTATCTGTCGGTGTTCAACAAGGGGAATGTGAAATTATTAGGAAAAACCACTTGCATAACCTCATGGAGCCATGAGCAGAGTCCCTTCCATCCCAACAGAAATCAATCTGTAAACTCTTCATGGTTTTAACAAGAGTGGGTGCACCTGCATTCTCTGCCATCGCCAGGAGGCCAAACAGGGCAGTAAACCTGAAAGAAACCCACTTCAGCCCAGCCCTCAGAACAGGACCAGCACACATTTCCAGCCAGCACACACAGAGTGATGAGCTGCCTGACAGGGATGACTCCACAGCCTGAATTCCAAACTCGAGCTCTGTGCCCTACACAAACACTTCTGCAATCAGAACACGGTGCCACAAACACCATCCATCGCTCTGGAGCACTTCCCCTTCCCATGGCTTTGTTCACCTGCAAGAGCTTTACGTCCCACTTCCATCTGTCACTGCACAATACCCAAAACATTCTGGGAGCTTTTACAACTCAGCGCCTCTGAACAACAATAACATAGTCTCAAACACTTACTACCAACATTAATAACCACAGAAACACTTTGTAATAGCCCCAAATCCTCAAAAAGCCGAGTGAAGGACTGATCATCACAGCCTTCAGGAGGCTGCTCCACAGTGAGCAGCGAGCAGCCTGGGGAGCTGCAGAGCCCCATCTCAAAGCAACAACAGATAACAGAAATCCAGAACCTCCTTAATAAAAACCAGTCTTTTCCAGTTAGGGACTTTCTGCAACAAACAATGGCTGGTTTGTTTGCAGAAGTCTAAATATATCTAGCAAGAAAAGAGCTGGAAAACACCTTGGCTGCTGGATTTAGAGATGTGCACGTTTTCCTGAAGTTAATCCAGACACAGCCTGTGAAACCTACAATGTATGTTTACTGTGGTACTCCACAACCTCTGCAGTATCTCTGTGTTGACACTAAAAGTGGAAGCTTAGCTAAGAATATCCAAATAGAGAAGCAGACCCTTCAAGCAGCGAAATACCACCAGAAATTAGTTCATGTGAGATCTGTGCACCACACCAGGCCCCACGTCATCTTTCTTATATGAATCACTCGATGCTTTTGTCTCGTCAAGAACTGAAAAGCTGCTCCCTATGGAAAACCAAACTTTTCCCCTGCGTCTGTTTCTTGCGTCAGGCAGCGAGCTGATTTCAGTGACAGAGCACATGGACCATTGCAGTGCCACTCACGAACGCGCCTCACTGACCTACCCACAACAACCAGACACGAACACATCTGTCATCCCAGCCACGGAGAAAGGCTTGTTACGTGTGAGCTGCGTCTTTCGGGGTGGCTTTAAAACGCGTGTAACCCCCCAATTTATTCAAACACTCGCTCCCGCACACCCTCCTCCCGTTATTCCCCAAGAACTTCCCGAACACGAACCCCCCCAACCCAAACCGCCCGCACGGAATCCCCCGAACCAAACTCCCGAACACGGAGCCTCCCGAACCAAACTCCCCACGTGGAACCCCCCAAACCAAACTCCGGCTCGGAGCCCCCTAACCAAACTCCCGAACATGGAACCTCCCGAACCAAACTCCGACACAGAACCCCCCAAACCAAACTCCGGCATGGAACCAAACTCCGGCTCGGAGCCCCCCGAACCAAACTCCCTGCACAGAACCCCCCGAACCAAACTGCCGACCACCGAACTCCCCGCACGGAACCCCGCAAACCAAACTCCCGACCACCGAACTCCCCGCTCCGTACACCCGGCAGGCCACGCGGTTGCCCACGTCCCGGCGCGGGCCTATCCCCAGCTCCCCGGCCGTGCCCGGTACTCACAGCGCGGTGGCGGCGGGGGGCACGGCGGCCCCCGGGCTCTCCCCGACGCGGGCCGAGCAGTTGAGGGCGCAGGCGGGCGCGGCGCAGGCACAGCCCGGGGCGCAGGGCCGGCAGGCGGGGGCCGGGGTCGCGGCGAGCCCCCCGCACAGCAGCGAGCAGAGCAGGCACCAGCCCGGCAGCGGCAGCCGCGGGGCGCCATGTTTGCGCGGTGCTCCGGCGGCTCCATTTCCCAAAGGCATCTCTCCCTACGGGCATGGCATGGCCCCGGCGCGCCGCCGCCGCCCCGGCCGCCCGCCCCGCCGCGCTCCGCCGCCGCCTCAGCGCCCGCCCGCCATGGCCCGGCCCGCTGGGGCCCCGCTCGCCGCGCTGACAGCCCCGGCCCGGCCCGGCGCCGCTCGGCTCTGCCGCTGCTGCTCCGCCCGGCCGCGGCCGCCCCCGCTCCGCCTCCCGGCCGGCGGAAACACGGCGCCGCTCCAGCCCGGGCCGCCCCCGCTCCGGCCCGGACCGCGGGCACCGCGCGGCTCCCGGGGCACCGGGACTGCGAGCGGGGCCGGCAGCAGGAGGGTCCCCTGGGAAAGGGGTGTCCCGGGGGGCAGGCGGGATCTGGGGAACCGGGGTGTCCTGGGAACAGCGGGATCCCGTGGGGAAGGGGTGTCCTTGAACAGGGGGATCCCGTGGGGAAGGGGTGTCCTGAGGGCAGGGGGATGGCGCGGGACAAAGCTGTTCCGGGAGAACGGGGATCCCGGGGAACATGAGCATCCCCGGGAACAAAGGGTTATCCCCGTGGGGGCAGCCCAGACAGCGGGCAGGGCACAGAATGCGGCGGGGAATTGTGTCCCAGTGCCCGGGCACACAGGGCGGTGTGGCCACCTGAGCCCTCCCTAGGCTGTGCTGTGGGATGCAGTAGGGGCTGCAAGGTGTGTGTCACACCCCCAGGTAACACAGCAGGTAACTCGGGTGCCTCGGAGAGAGAGGAAGAACGAGGCAGGTACTTTGCAGTGCTTTTTTTTTTTTTTTTTTAGCATCAAACACAACAAATCTGTCAGGTTTCAATGTCACTTTCACCCTGCAATGGCCCCGGGCACTGGCTGTTCCTCAGACCTGGTGAGATCAATCCATCATCCCACAACATCTCCCAGGGAACTGAAATGTTTCTGATTTGAAAATATAACTAAAATAAAATCTCCATTCAACCAAAGGAAGCCTCATTGCAGAGGGCATCTCCCCAAACCCAGCCCCACTTGGAGAGGGTGGAACAGCAGTGACAGCTGATTATTGCACTCTGATTTGTTGGTGTTTCACCTGTTTAGTCAGGACAGAGAAGGGTTAGCCAGGATGATGGTTTGGGTTTGAATCATGTAGGATTTTTGAAGGCATTTGAGATTTTGGGTATATGGGATTCTCTAGGGAACAAGGGACTGACCCTTCAGCACTGCAGTGCATCCACTGTGGGCTGTGAATCCCACCCAGGATCATTTAAGTTGGAAAAGACTCCAACTCTGGCTCTGCCCTGTGGGATTGACCCAGGATGGTCCTGATCCAACAGAATCCATCAGCACCTGCGTGGTTTTAGCTTTGGGATCGCCCTGCTGAGGCTCTGGCTTCCTGTATGCAAACTCTGAACAAACCTGAAATGCAAAGCCTGACAGCATCCAGCCCCCCTCCTTGGCATGGTGCTTAACGTATGTGAGAATTTGCTTTCCAAAAACATTTTGTGCCTTGAATGTTGGGCTTGAAATGTACTTGAAAGACACATCATCCCTTGCATGATGTATTGTGCCCAAAATAGCTCCATGGTTACTATTTCCTCATGTGAGTACGATATATTTATTTCCGCTCCCTCAATTGTAAATTGCTTTTTGTAGGGTTCTTTTCCCTTTCTTTTGTACTGATGCCCATATTCTTTCAGATAACAGCAAGGAGAAAATATCCTGTGTGTGGATTGTAATCAGTAGATTAGCTGGCTAATGGAATCCAGCTGATGGAATGAAGTTAAGGGCTCTCCCCCAAAAGCCAGGGCTGCCAAGCAGTAATGAGGGCAGCGAGCAAGGAAATACTTGAGTGAGTGTGCAAGGAGAGAGAAAACCTTGACACAGCAGCGAGAAAATCATTTGTTCACATCAAATCACGATTTTTCATCTTGGAGGAAAGTCTTGCCGCTGAGCTGGGATGGGTTTTAAGACAGCAGCTGGGGAAAATGATGGAAGTGGAAAATGCACTCTGGGCTTGGGAGGCTGGGAAGGGCTCGTGATGGGGAAGGGATTCTGCTGGATCCTCCCCCTGGCGGGAACAGGAGAGTTTCCCAACACTGTTTGCTTGAAGCAGAATCCAAACCCCAGTGAGGAGGCTGCTCATTCTGCCCGTCCTGCATGCAGGCACCCAGCACATCCCAGACACACCGTGCTCAGCAAAACGTGACAGAGCTGTGGCCGACCAGGAATGCCCCTGCTGCCTCCAGATGCCAAAACCACTGCAGATGGCTTTGGACAGCCCTGGAGCCCTGTGGCACCCCCTCTCCAGCACAGGAAACAGGGAAAAACTCCTACAGCGCCAGGTGCAGGTCCATGAGCAGCCACGCAGGCACCTTCTTGTCCAGGTGTGTTCATTGCCCATGGAGGGGAAACTCTGCACAGCTGGAAATTGCATCGGAGCCAGGACAGGGAGCCTTCTGCCCCCACTAGCACCCATCCACTGTACCTCGTGGAGGTGCCAATACCCATGAGAGCTGCAGGATGCACCAGCTTCTTTATTTTTGAGCCTGTTTTGTAACAAAAAATCAAAAACAGTTGTTACAGTATGTGTTAGCCAAGTCAGCTGAATTAAGCTAACATTTTATTTATAAACTATTTTCTTAAATACATTTTAGTGTATTTTCTCTTCCACCCTACCAGTTCCTTGAGAAACATAATCACTCTGATCAGTAGGAGTCGGAAAAGACCAACCATTGAGGAGCTGGAGTCCAACCATTCCCCCAGCCCTGCCGAGCCCAACGCTAACCCGTGTCCCCAGTGCCACATCCGTGGATTTGTCACATCCCCGGGGATGGGGCAGTGACACCCCCCGAGTGACCCCCACAGGGACCATCTCCGTCACCCAGTCCTGACTCCTCCATATTCCTTCTCCTTTTCCCGTCTCGCTGCTCCAGTGTTCCCCCGATGGCAGCAGCAGCCCCGGCAGCTCCCGGTGCCGGTGCCGGTGCCGGTCCGCGGGCCCCGGGCGCCCTCTAGCACCGCGTCCCGGATAGAGACCGGGAACGGGCCCGGAACCAGCCCGGGATCGCGGAATCACAGAATCCCGTGGGTCCGAAAAGCCCTCTGAGACCAGCCAGTCCAGCTGCTCCCCCAGCAGAGCCAACGCCACCTCTAACGCGTGTCCCCAAGTGCCATCTCTAACGCGTGTCCCCAAGTGCCACCTCTAACCCGTGTCCCCAAGTGCCACCTCTAACATGTGCCCCCAGTGCCACCTCTAACCCGTGTCCCCAAGTGCCATCTCTAACGCGTGTCCCCAAGTGCCGACTCTAACGTGTGTCCCCAAGTGCCGACTCTAACGTGTGTCCCCAAGTGCCACCTCTAACCCGTGTCCCCAAGTGCCACATCCACATTTTAAAGGACAAAGGGATTTTAAAGGACAAGGGGAGCGGCTTCCCGCTGACAGAGAGCGAGGAGAGATCAGGAATTAGGAACCGATTGCTCTTCAGAGCTCTGAGTGCCTGAAGTGCCTGCCTGCGGCTGCCCGTGCTGCTCGCACACTGTCATTTTGAAATAAAAACTAATTGCCCGAGCTCACCGGATTTTTGCTAAGAGGAAATGTCCGGCCTTCCTTGGAAAACAGTAACAACAGCCTTGAACTCGGAGCTCCACAGTCATGGTCATCACCCAGATTGTTAATTACCCGGAGTGGCTCACGCTCAGGTTGGGAATGTCACCTCAGGTTGGGAATGTCACCTCAGGTGCGCCAGAGCAGAAAGACAAAAGCTGCTGGAGCCCACCCGTGTCTCATCAGCCATCTGCCGCCAATTAACGCTGATGAACGTCTGGGCACGCTGCGGGCACTCATTTGCGTGTGCCCAGCTCCTCCCTGGCTGGCTCAGGAGCCGGGTTTGCCCTGCCCTCCCCGGGATGTGCCCACAGCACAGCAGTCACACATCCATCTCCATCCCTGGGTCCCTCGGGAGCCTCTCCCCAGCTGGCCCTAGAGGGTGACTCGTTCTCCAGAGCAGCAGCTTTACGAGTCTCTGCACATTTCCGTGCTGCTCATTAGCACTGTTTATTGTTTTACAAGGGCCCAGAGCACTGCTCACATCCCAGGGCTGGCCCGTGGGAGCTCTTGGGCTCCGTGGTGCCAAACTAATTTCCAAAGATGAGGGTTTTCAGGGATTTGTTTGTTCCAGCTCCTTGGGCTGTGCTGTGATGGCTCCAGGCAGTGCCAGGCTCGGTGCCACTGGCTGCTGTGAATCGCTGTGGGATGGAAATGGCCAAGTGTGCAGGGATAACCGAGGCACCTGTGACATTTACACCCTTGCTTTGAAACCACAACCACAGCCTAGCCCTTCCCTGGCTCAGGATGTGTTTGTGTACAGCTACAAAATACCTCAGATATTTCCAAGCTGACATATTATACTCCTAAAATATTTGATGCCGCTGAGGCACATCAGAAAAGCATCTAAAATATACAAAATAGCCTGGAAATATCTCATATTAGGGAGGCTGGCACTTGCCCTGCCCTCCCTCTGTTCCAAAGGCCTTTTGAACATCCAACCCTTCATCCTGCCTCAAAGTCCTCGTGGGTGACTGCCCTGCACTGGTCCCTCTGCTCCTGAAGCCTTGGCTCGTGTCAGTCCTGGCACAAGGAAAACTCATGGCCTGGCCTCAGCCCAGTGCCAGCTGTTAGGACCTGGCACAGCCACCTATTTATGCATGGGAGGGGGCAGTGGGGGCCAGGGCAGCCCCAAAGTTCCTTAGGGATGCCCATGGGGCCATGGCAGGCATTAGAGAAAAGCTCTGCTCCAGAGGAGGGCACTGAGCTCCCATCCATCCTCCTGCTGCCAGTGTGGGTCCTCCTCTAGAACACTGTTGGGTTGGCATTTTCATTGCCTTGGAGAGGGAGAAGGGGCTAAAGGGGCACTTTGGTGGGGGAAGGAGGGGGCTCAGGCTCTCCACATGCTGAAAGCTCCATCTCTGCCCAGCTCCACGGTGTCCAAACCCTCCTGAGGAGCTGGATGCTGCTCTTATGGATTTGAACACCAAGAAATGAAGAGTTAGGAAAAGGCTGGGCTCTCCAAACCTCCCCAGGGAAAACATGACAGGGGCTGGAGGGAGCCACAGGTGGGAGCTGCCCCTCAGGATGGGCCCGAGGAGTGAAGGAGCCGCAGATGGAACCAGAGGGGCTCTGAAGAGGAGGGGTGGAAAATGAAATATCCAGACAAAGGAAAGGGGCTGCGATTGTAAGATTGGGCTTGGCAGCATAAGAAAGGGAAGAGACAAAAGCAGTCTCCGAGCAAAACGCTGGAATTTAACTTTCACAGCTGCAGAAGGAAAACAATGACTTCCCACACAAAACTCACTGATGGGCTGCGCTGATGAGGAGATGGCTGAGGAATTTCAATTAAAAGCCAGCGACACTGACAAAGGGATGAGATTGAAGCGTTCAGAGGTGAGTGAGCGATGGGAGGGAGAACAATGACTGGCGAGGGAGGGAACGGTGCCTGCTCGGGGCTGCGTGGGCTGCGCCCTTCCCAAGGCAGCAGAGTCCGTGCCCGCCCTGCCAGGGGCTGGGATCCAACTCCAGCTGTGCCCTGCCGGGGGCTGGGATCCTGCTCCAGATGTGCTCTGCCAGGAGCTGGGATCCAGCTCCAGCTGTGCCCTGCCGGGGGCTGGGATCCTGCTCCAGATGTGCTCTGCCAGGAGCTGGGATCCAGCTCCAGCTGTGCCCTGCCGGGGGCTGGGATCCAGCTCCAGCTGTGCCCTGCCGGGGGCTGGGATCCTGCTCCAGCTGGACACTCTCCAGCTCCTCCATGTCATGGAAGGTCCCAAAATTGCCCCCAGGATTTGAGGCAAAGCTTCACCAGCACCTGCAGCGACAGAGAAGCCCCCAAGGCCTGGCTGGTGGCACTGCAGCAGGTGACAGCAGAGGCACCACGAGCAGCACATGGGAAGAGCCTGCAGCATCCCCCCTGCACTCACCATGCAAGGAAGATGAATATCTCCCAAGCTGGCACAGCTGACATGGTGCCTGGTGGGAAAAGCTCGTCCTTGCAGGCTGCCTGCTGGAGCAGCTCTGCTCCCTCTGAGCTGGCACCAGGACCTGGCACCGGGAGGGCAGCAGGATGGGCAGGCTGCTGGGACAGGCAGGGATGGATGGATGGATGGATGGATGGATGGATGGATGGATGGATGGATAGAGCCCGGCCAGGCCCAGGGCATGGAGCAGCCAAGGCTGGGGAGTGTGGGGGCAGCCGTGGCACGAGCCAGCTTTGGATCAGCCCTGAGCAGCAGCAGGAGGCAGGGAGGGAAGGGAAGGGAGGGAGGAAAGGCCTCACACCGAAATATCTCCCTGGCTCTGAGCACGGCACGGAACTTCTGGCACACTGAGCCCTGCCAGGTTCCGTGCCAAAGCAAACAGGCAGATTGGGAGCCCTGAGGCGCAGTGTTTGTGCAGAGCAGCTGGGCAGAGCACAGCACCGAGCCCCGGGTGGGCTCCTGGTGTCTCCAGCCCTGTGCACAGCTCTGCTCCCTGGCTGAGCCAAGGGCAGGTGCCATCCCCGCGGCTGCTGGCACAGGTGGCACTGGTGGCACCATCTGCCTCTCCGTGCTCTCATCGGTGCAGCAGCACAAGGGCCCTCTTGGGCTGACCACGGTGACGGGGACAAGCTGTTTTTCTGCTTCTAAGAACAAATTTACATATATGTAGATGGCTCGGAGCGCCGGCCCCGCTCCGAGCCGCGCCAGATGCCGCAGCCCCGCTTCCCCTAAGGCAGCCGTATCTCCAGGCGCCTGTTGTTCCATTACTCTATTTTTAGCAAACATATCCCCCTTAGTTCAGCTGCCGTTATCTGATTAGTTCCTGTAACTATCTGAGGAGCAACATCTCCAGGCGTGACTGCGGTTCCGAGCAGGCTGGCTCTGTGCACACGCCTTTCCTCCAGGAGGGGAACCTGCCGGGGATGCTCCTCCTGCCGCGGGGCTCCGAGCTCTGCCGGGCTCGATTTGGGGCTGGGGGCAGCGGGAGCAGCCCGGGGGCAGCCGGGGAGGGCACGGCCCTGGCACAGACGGGGTTACCGGGAGCGCTGCCGCCGATGGGGAGCCGCGTCCTCTCCTCCGGCGTTGCCCCGGTGCGGCGGCGATGAACAGCTGGCTTTGTTTGCTCCGGAGATTTCCATCAGCCTCGCCCGGGGATGGCAGCCGGGCAAAGTCCTGGCGTGCCCCGGAGGTGCCAGGGCAGGGTGTACCCCCTCCACCCGGCGGGTTGTGCCAGGAAAAGCGGCACCACGGCCGCGGCTCAGGGACCGGTGGAAAACCTGCAGCCCGCAGATGGTTCCAGCACTGCACTTTGTTCCCGGGCCTCGGCCTCTATTGACTGCAGCTGTCCTGGAAAATCAGATTATAGTGCAGAACCGTGGCATGCAGTCTGCTCTGCCGAGGCAGCTCTTCCATCTCCCGGCTGGATCCCGGGATGCAGGGAGTGGGATGATGAGCCTCCACCGTGACAGCTTTTCCTCCAGCCTCAGCTGTGTCGGAGGAGCGCTGCAGACCCGGAGCTCCTCAGCATTCATCCCCTGGAGCCTGTGACAGCCGTGCCCGTGCCCAAGACTCGGGTGGCAGCAGGGGATGTCACCCTGGAGCCGTGTACGGGAGCTCCTAACCTGGCCCATCTCCCTCGTCCATGGTTAAATCCATCAGAACCCTGCTGCCCGCTCCTCCTCCTCCCCACGGGGTGCTCCAGGGATTAACCATAAATGCTCCCAGAGGGAAAATCCCGTCCATGCCCACAGTGAGAATGACCCTTCAGCACCACCACAGTTATCAGCCGAGCTCTGCTGCTGGCCCCGGGCTCTCTGGGACGCTGATCCCTGCCCTGTCAGCTGTCACTCCCTGTGCCAGCGCTGCCACTGACTCCATCTTCACCATGTGCCTGCCTGGCTTCTCCTGGCAGGGATTTATTCCTGGCTCCCGCTTCCCTGTGCCTATCCAGGCCTCCCTTCCCAGCCAGGCTGCGCCTGTCCCGGCCCCCATTCCCAACCAGGCTGTGCCGGTGCTGCCGAACATGTCAGGCAGCCGACGGCATTGATTGCAGCCGGCAGACCGCCCGTGCCTCATTCGTGGCATTCGGGAGCAGAGAGAGAAACCAGTTGCTGAGACACACTGGGGGAACCCGGGCTCCCGATCCCGCAGCCCACGCTCCATCCCCCCGTGGTCTGGACGCCGTTCCACCCTTGCACCCCCGAGGGATGCTGCCGGTGGCTGAGGGTCTGCCCGAGTGACCTTCCCACACGGTGCCGGCAAACCGAGAGGGACGGACCGGCTGCGGGACGGACCCTAAACCGGGCTGTGGGACGGACCCTAAACCGGGCTGCGGGACGGACCCTAAACCGGGCTGTGGGACGGACCCCAATCCGAGCTGCGGAGCTGCACCCCCGCCCCACTACGCACCCCGCCCGCGGGGCGGCCGTGTGCGGCGTGGGGCACCCCACGCTGCTCCCCGGGGTGCGGGTGCCACCCTCCATTCGCCGTTCCCTTCGCTCCTGCAGACCCACCCGAGGCGGCTCCCGGTGCCCCCACGGTAACGCGCCTCTGGGCCGGGGCGTGCAGGGGCACCACGGGGAGCGGGCATCGCGGGGAGCGGTGGCCCCGTCCTCGCCTCCCTTCACGCAAAAACAAACCCCCTCGCACCCCGTTCTCGCCGTGCCCGCTCCCCCCGGTGCCCCCCGGTGCCCCCGCTCCCCCCGTTCCTCCCGTTCCTCCCGGTGCCGGCGCTGCGGGGCGCGGAGGGGCGGGGCCATCGCTCAGACCACGCCCCCTCCCTCTCTCCGCGCTCTCCCATTGGCGGAGGGGCGGCGCGGGGCGGGGCCGGGCGGGGCGGCGGCGGCGGCTCCCGCGCCCCCCCAGCGCCCGGCGCGGCCGCGGCGCCGGCCCCGGGATGTCGCGCAAGAAGGCGGCTCGCAGCAAGGGCGGCGGTGCCGCGCCCTCCGCCGCGCTGCCCCCCGCCGGACAGGGCTCCGGCCGCGCCGCCGCCGCCCCCCGGGGCAGCTCCGCCAACGCCGCCGCCGCCGCCGCCGCCGAGCTGCCCCGCAACGGCGGCGCGGCGGCGGCCGGGCGGCCCTCGCTGAGCAGCAGCGGGGAGTTCTACGACCTCGCCTTCAAGGTGCGGGAGCGGAGAGGGCAGCGGGGAGGGTTGTGGGAGTGCGGGGTCAGGCGGGTGCGGGGCCGGGGGTGGCGTCGCCGAAGTTCCCGGGGGCCAGGACCGGGCGGGCATCCCTGCATCCGTGCATCGCTGCATCCCTTCATCCCTGCATCCCCTTCTCCCTTCATCCCTGCTTGCCTGCATCCCTGCATCCCTGCTTTCCCCTCTCCCTGCCCTCATCCCGCCCTCCGCTGCCGCCCGGTCGGGGTCTCGCTCGGCGGGGGCTGCGCCCGCAGAGCCCCCGGAGCGGGGCTGGGGCTGCGGGACTTGTGCAAGTGACGGCCAAAGGCTGCTCCGGGGAGTTGCCGTAAGCCCCCGATCCTGTGAACCTACAGGAAAGCGGGGCTGTGAGCACGGTGATGGTGGCACCCCCGAGGGGCACCGAATGTGCTCCGGCTGCCGCTCAGATGTCCCCAGCCTGCCGGGCTCGGTGGCTTCTCCTCGCTGCTCAGAGCCTGGCGAGCGATATATCACCCTCACAGCGCAAATGAATCTGCTTCCTCCCCACCTCTCCCCTGAGACCTGATGGAAACCCAGCTCGGAGCCCATTTGATTATTTTCGGGCTCACACAGCGATTTTGGGGCTCATTTAGTGATTTGGGCTGGGGGCAGGACTCGGTGAACCCCCCGTGTGTTTGTGACGTGACCTCCGTGCCGAGCCCGGGGCACCGAGCCTGGAGAGAGCGGCTTTGCTGGGGCAGGTCCTGCCCGGTGTGGTGGGGAGAGCTTGTGCCTGTGGTGTTGTGGTTTGGGGGTTTGGGATGTGGGCTTGGAGGTGTTCAGGTTTGGGGTGTGGGGATGGAGATGTTCGGGTTTGGGGTTGAAGGTGTTCAGGTTTGGGGTGTGGGGTTGGAGAGGGACATTCCAGAAATGTGCTTGTTTGCTTTGGTAGGTGCTTGGTCCTGATACATCTGCATTAATGGTTCAACAGCTTCCCTAAAATGGAGCCACCTCTGTGTTTGCACTGGTCCTTGGCTCCTGGAGCTCACCCCTGCCTGCCCAGGCTGGGGCTTTCCCTAGGGATGGTCCCCATGGCACAGAGATGAGCCAAATGTGTCTCAGATAAGCCCAAACACGCCGGGTACAGAAAGCATCTGCTGATGGTCTGGCTGGTTTTCACCCAGTGGCAGACAGAAATTGCTTTGTGTCCAGTAAAAACCTGGTTTATTAAACTTTCTCCTTCCCTTCCCCTCTCCTGAGGCTCCCAATCTGTGCCAAGTCCTGGGCACAGGGCTGGCTCCTGGCTCTGGGAGCTCTCTGTGCCCGATGAGGCTTTGGTGCTGCTGAGTGGGGAGAAGCTGCTGTTGAGAGTCACCGATTACAAAAAGATGTCTGGAAAATTTTTTAAAAAATCAATATTTTGTACTAAAATGACTTTTTTCCTCCCTTCCCTTGGCTTCACACTGGTACCCCTGTGGGCTCTGGCTGCCCTCACCCAGCTCAGTGCCTGGTGCTCCTGTGGGACACCAGTGTGGGGCTCTGCTGGGGTTGTGGGGCACCGTGGGCACATCCTGCCCTCCTTGGCAGTGCCAAAGTGAGCTGCACCCGGGGCTGCTGCCGCCTCTGCACAGGGCTGGTGGCATTTGCCACCTCTGGCAGCCCTGGGAGGGTTGGGTGTGACCCGGGGCAGTCCCTGCCATAAAGCCATTTAAATCCTGTCACGGGTTAATGGCTCCTGGAAGGCTGATGGCAGAGGGAAGGAGCCTAGGGTTTTGGGGAGCTGCATTTGGAAGCAGCCTCAGCTCTGCTGTGGTTGCTTTGTGGCAAGGACCTGCTTGCCCTGTCTGTGCCCAGGGCAGCTGCTGGGTGGGGAAACTGAGGCAGGTGGGGAAACTGAGGGAGGCGGCACCGGGAGCTGCTCCCTTGGCATCCACGGGGGGCTGGCAGGGTGGCCGCGGGCATGTGTGGGTGCCACCGAAGCGAGGGCAGAGTGCTGGAGCTGGCACTCATGGCTGGGGACCCCCAAGGGCAGTGTCACCCTCCTGGGGTGCCCCACATGGGGTGGGCTGTTCTGTGGGGGGCAGCTCTTGGTTTCCAGGGGCTTTGTGCCCCCATGAAGGACCTGTTAAGTGCCTGTCAGGGCAGGGGAAGGTGTCTCTAGTTTGGTGACACGGTGCAGGGCCTTGTGTGCCTTCCCCACGCTCCCCTGGCTCTGAGGACATCGCTCTTGGACGTGCTTCTTCCCCCCGTGCACCGCTGCCCAGTGCTGTGATGGGGCAGGGTGATGGCTGTGTTGGGGTGCCTTCCCAGCCCTGCAGCCTCACAGCCATCCCTCCCTCCCTGCAGGTGATGCTGGTGGGGGACTCGGGGGTGGGCAAGACCTGCCTGCTGGTGCGCTTCAAGGACGGCGCCTTCCTGGCCGGCAGCTTCATCTCCACCGTGGGCATCGACTTCAGGGTGAGTGGAGGGGCCCGTGAGGGTCTGGCAGGTGGGTGGTGGGACGTGCAGGGGGGTAACAAGCACTGAACCTCTGCAGCTGTGTCAGCTCCAGCAGCAGCAGCTGCTTTGTTACGGCTTTGCCAGGGATGGGGCAGCCTCTCCTCTGCTCAGGATCCTGGGGATAATTCCTGTAACAACTGAGGCCTGACATCTGCCATGGAAATATTTCCCTAAGGCAGTTCCAGTGGGTTTTAAGAGTTGTTTGTGTTTTTTTCTTGGAACAGCAGAACCAAAACTGATAAAAAGCAGAGTGTCCTGGAAGAATCCCCTGAGCACAGCTCTGGGGTGCTGCTGTGGGGCTGTGCTGTGCTGAGGGGTCTCTGAGGTCTCTGCTTGGTTGGGAGCAATGGGAGCATCTCCTGATGCCAGGAGAGCCATGTGGGCAGTGGTTGGAGCTGTGCAGCTCCAGTGAGGACAACGGGGACTGCTCCACACAGGGAATAAGAAGAATTCTTATGGGGGAAGAAAGGGGATCACATCACAATTCCTGCAGTGCCCCAGTGTGCCAGGGCATCCCTTGCCAGGCAGGAGCATCTGAGTGTGCACCAGGGCCCCTGTAACCTTCCCTTGGCCGTGTTCCCTGTCAGTCCCGTGCTGGGGGGGCTGCCTGGGCTCTCTGTGGCTCCCTCAGCCCTGTCCAAGGGGATCCCCCCCCGTGGGGTGGGACAGCAGAGCCCCAGCAACGGTGACTTGGCAGAGGTGGCACCAAAGAGCCTTTCCAGCAGCTGTGCAGGGCACGAGGCAGGGCTGGCACCAATGCAGCGCGCCTGGCTTGCCAGGATCTGCCGCTCCCTGGCCCTCACCAGTCCCCCAACCATCTGCTACCCCCAAAGTGTGAGCCTGTCACCTCCTGGGCTGTCTGGGCAGTGCTGCTCTCCCTGCCCTGCTCCCGGCTGTGCCATCTCTCTCTCTGATGGATTTGGCTCCATTTGGGGGCTCTGCTGTGAGGAGCTGCTGGTGATGCCACCACACACCAGCGTTGTGCCTTCCCAGCTGCCTTTTCCCAGCAGGATCTCAGATCTTGGCTTTTATGGGAGATGAGTGTCTCCTGTAACCTGCTGCTTGCCTGGGGTGTGGGTAATAACCCTGTGGAAGGGTGAAGGACAGCTCAGAAAGCTTTGAAGGAAGGCATGGGCCATGCCTGGCGAGGCTGGGGGTGCTGCAGGTGAAATGGGTGAATTGGGGTCTGTAATTGCATACAGAGGTAATTACACAGTGTTCAGGTGTCCTTCAAATAAAAGGGTTTTATTACTGATCGAAGTGATTGATACAGAGGGCAGCCATAAAACCCTGTGACTTATTGATTAGAGTGCTGAAATGACTGTTACTGAGGAGCAATCAAATTAGGGTTAATTTACTTCTCTAATAGAGCTGCTAGAGCTCCGTGTCTCTGAAATGGGCAGATTATACAGTGGGGGAGATCATGCGGATGCCCTAAAACTCATTATTATCGTCCTTGCAAGGCATTCATAATTTTGGGGGGACATGGAAATAGTTTTTTGATGTGCCTCTGCATTCCCAGCAGGATAATCCTGTTTGGTAATTGTGGGCACCGTGATGCAGGTGATGCTCTGGGGTGGCAACACCGGAGGCTTCTGCTGGGTTTAATTTGTGTCTTTTTAATCACAGAACTGCCACATCCCAGCTCCTTCTCCCTGCAGCCCCGAGTTTGGCAGGGTTTGTGGCTGCAGCACTGAGGTGGTGGCAGTGGGAAGGTGTCACTGGGGCTCTCTGTGTTCTCTTGGCCCCTGTGCAGGGTGCTGAGCGAGCTCAGGGGGTTATTTGGGGTTTTTGGCAGGGTTTTTGGCAGGGATTGTGGCACTCTCCGAGCCTGGCTGGCACCAGGGAGCTCCCCAAGGCCAGCGTGTGTGCCAGCTGTGCTCCTGCGCACGCCCGGCCTTGCCGGGCCCTGCCACGTCCCTGGGGCCATCCTGGCTCAGCACAGCACGGGCACGGAGCTGCCCAGCTCCCCACACTGCCCTGGGCACCATCTGCACTGTTCTGATGCCACCTGGTCCCTGCCATTGCTCTGGGGCACCCCAGGCCAGCCCAGCTCCCTCCTCTCCCACCCTCTGCTCCCACTGGGCTCTGGGATCATTGCTGGTGTTCAAGGATGGCACCCAGAGCTGTGGCTAATGGCTTACACAGGCCAGAGCCAGTGTAAATGAATAGAAATCCATTTCAAATGAATCTGGCATTCCTATTCCTAATGGCCCCTGAGGTTTGTTCCCTCCCACTGTTTTATGTGAGGGAGAGCCTCCCGCGACCGACGTGTTTGTTTATTATCATCGCTTAAACAAAGAGGGATGCTGATCTGAATGTGTTTGGAAAACAAACCACTGATGCTGGGGAAATAAAGATGATTGCAATATTAACAAAGGCATCAAAATGGCACCTGTTGGCTTTGAGCTTTGGAGGTGCTGCGTCCTCAGTGTTCTGTTCCAGGAAAATGTGGTTTGCTGGGGGAGCATCCTTAGCTCCTGGGGGTGATTCCAGCCTTCCCAGTTCAGATGGGACAGGGCCAGGCTGAGGGTGCAGCGATGGGTGGGTGCCGTGGAGGCAGAGCCCTGGGCAAGGGGACCTGCTCTGGCAGGGCTTTGGCTGAGCAGGAACCTCTGTCTGAGGAGAAACCTCTGCCTGAGCAGAAACCTCTGAGCAGAAACCCCTGTCTGAGGAGAAACCTCTGAGCAGAAACCCCTGTCTGAGGAGAAAGCTCTGTATGAGCAGGAACCTCTGAGCAGAAACCCCTGTCTGAGGAGAACTCTCTGTCTGAGCAGGAACCCCTGTCTGAGGAGAAAGCTCTGTCTGAGCAGGAACCTCTAAGCAGGTACCTCTGTCTGAGGAGAAAGCTCTGTATGAGCAGAAACCCCTGTCTGAGCTCCCGAGCTGTCCCCCAGGCTGGGGGACAAACCCCTCTCTGCCTTCAGCATCTGGATCACAGGTGACACCCTCAAGGTGTCGTTGCCAGATAATGAGGGGGTCAATTACTGCCCCCCATGAGCTGTGCCGTGGCACCGGGGAATCCTGGCAGGTTTCTCCCCACAGATCCCCGCAGGTGAGGGCACAGCAGCTCGGGGCAGGCTGTGGGTGCTCTCCTGGCTTCGCACACTGGGGCTCCAGGGAGAAGCGGCTCCTGGAAAGGAGCAGGTGTGGTGCTCAGGGGTGTGAATCCCGATTTTCTCAGTGCCACGGCGGGAGCTGCCTCTCCTTGTGATTTTGGCAACGCTTCAGAAACCTCGACAGAAACTCAAGCTGTGCAGCCGGGGGGACTCGAGTCCTGCGGTGACAGCTGAGTGATGGGAGTGTCGCCAAAGTGAGGAGCCAAGGGGCCACCTGAAACCCCCCGTGTCCCTGTCCCCAGTGACACCCGGGCTCTGGGGGGCTGCCCCATCCTCGCAGCCCCGAGCTCTGCAGGCTGGGCAAGGGAAGAGTTTTGTGCTAATTGGACCTGAAAGGAGAAGAACATAAAAGAAACAAATTAAGGATGCACTCTTCTCCCTGGGAAGAGGTGCTAATGAGCTCCTTTGCGTTCGCAGGGGTGATGGTTCCTGTGTTAATCAGGGCATGAAACCGCTGGGAAGGTTTTTGGTGGGGTTCAGAGCAGGGTGGGCTGCTCTCGGTGCTGTCCCGGGTGTGCAGGGGTGTCAGTGCTGTGCAGCACAGCAGCACCGTCCTGGGCCCCGGGCACATCTCCAGCTGCCAGGGCAGGCGGTGGCACAGGGCACAGGGGACATTCCCTTTGAAGGCCCAGCTTTGATGTGCGCAGGTTCTCAGGGCTTTGGGGGGTTCAGCTGCTGCCCAGCCCCCTCGGGAGGCTCCGTGCTCTGCCCCAGCCTTGGCTGTGCCGTGGTTAACGTGGGAGTGCTCTCAATAAAATAAAACCTGTCCCGGTGGCCCTGAGCTCTGAGGACTCCTGATTACACCCAGCCCTGTGCGGCTCAGGGCTGGAATCAGCGGTGCTAATGTGGTTTTTTTTTTTTTTTTTTTTTTTTTTTTTTTTTTTTTTTTTTTTTTTTTTAATATGGGAGGTTTGTGGCATCTCTGGTTGTTTTTTGTTGTGTTTGTGTGTGCCCCTTCCATGGGCTGCCCTCTGCTCCTGCAGCGAGCTGAGCTTTGCTGAACTGAGCTTTGCAGGAGGATGGGAATATTTTCCCCAGCTCTGTGGGGTGTGCAGAGGAGCAGTGACCACGGTTTGGGTCCACCCAGACTGGTCCTGGGGGTGCTGGGAGAGTGCTGTGGGTGCCTTGAGCATCTGCTGGTCCCCAGTGGGCACCCAAATCCCTGCCCTTGGGGCATGCTCTGCTCCCCAGCAGGTGCCCAAATCCCTGCACACATCCCTGCCCACATCTCTGCCCAAATCCCTGCCCCATCCCTGCCCCATCCCTGCCCAAATCCCTGCCCACATCCCTGCCCCATCCCTGCCCCATCCCTGCCCAAATCCCTGCCCACATCCCTGCCCCATCCCTGCCCAAATCCCTGCCCCATCCCTGCCCACATCCCTGCCCCATCCCTGCCCACATCCCTGCCCACATCCTTGCCCAAATCCCTGCCCAAATCCCTGCCCAAATCCCTGCCCCATCCCTGCCCCATCCCTGCCCCATCCCTGCCCAATCCCTGCCCCATCCCTGCCCAAATCCCTACCCCATCCCTGCCCCATCCCTGCCCAATCCCTGCCCCATCCCTGCCCCATCCCTGCCCTCCCAGCCTTTGGAGGGCTGGAGCAGCCTGGAGCCTCCTGGAAGCCCGGGCTGGCTTTTATCTCAGCGCTTGGCACGGACCATTAGCAGGGCTCATTTTCTGGTGGATCAATCTGGAAAAAGTGGGAGGGGAGCTGCTTAGGCCAGAAGAAAGAAATGGAAATAAATTAATTTCAGTGTCTTTCTGTGCAAAATGAGCCCTGGATGTTGGAGGGAGGGAACAGGGCAGAGTGTTTGGGGTGGGTTTGGGTTGGTCTCCAGGGCTGGAGCTCTGCAGGGAAGAGTTTTTTCTTTTCCTGGGAGAAACATCTTGGTGCTGCCAAGTTGTTTGGATCAAATTCCCTTCATGGGGCCATACCAGTGGGAACAGAGGTGCAACCAGGATGGGGAAGGTGGGGCAGGAGCAGGCAGGGGATGCCTGTGCTCCCACCTTGAGTATTCCCGTGGCAAATGCTTGGAACTGGATGCCCTTTGAGGTCCCTTCCAACCCAAACCATTCCATGTTTCTGTGTGTTCCCAGCAGCTCTTTGTCTGAAAATCAGTTTGCTCTGCAGCTCCTATTGCTGGATGAATTTTAATAGCAGCCAGTAGCTGATTTCATATTTTTGCATTTCTCACTGTGTGGAGAGCTGGGCTCATTTTGCCCAGAGCAGATTTCCATCCCCGTGAGTGCTCAAGGACGAGCTGGATGGGGTTTGGAGCAGTCTGCTCTGGTGGAAGGTGTTGGACCTGGATGCTCTTTGAGATCCAACCCAAACCATTCCAGGAGTGTCTGATGGTTCCTGCCATGCTTCCCACCTTCTGCCTGGTTCCAGGGTATGGATATGGTGCTGCCACCCTGCTTGGGGACCAGCTGTGCCCAAATGCAGCACGGGGAGGCAGATCCTGGCAGGTTTGTGCCCCTTGTGTGTGGCTCTGAGGGTGCTGCTCCCACACAGCTGCTGGTGCCCATTCCCCACTCCCAGGACGGGCTCTCAGGGCAGTAAATGCCCATTTCCCTGGGAACCCAGCCCTGCTTTCCTTGCAGGGCTGGCAGAGGGACACTCAGAGCTCTGCAGCCTGTCGTTGCATGCAGGGCTCAGTTGCCAGGGGATGCTGCTGGTGCCCGCGGTGCCCGTGCCCGCTGCTGGCAGCTCCCGGGCTTCATCCATCCTCCTGTGCCTCCTGCTCCTGGAAAATAAACCCATAACCCGCCCCAGCTCTGCAGCACAGCAGGGAGATGCAAACCCTGTGTGCAGGCGGGGATCCCAGGCACAAGGGACTCCAATCCTGCCCCGGGGAAGGCACAGAGAGGAGATGAATGCCTTCAAAGCAAAAAGTGCCTGAGCAGCTGGGGTGGCAGCCAGCCCCAGAGCCTGCTGAAGAAAACTCTTCCCCAGCTTAATCCTCTTTGCAGCATGGTGGGAAGGTGCCTCCTCCGCCTCCTTGGTGTCAGAAATACCACCCAGAATAGTTTGGGTGTGGAATTTTTGATCCATCCCAGCTGCCAGGATGGTGCTGGGCATGTGGGGTTTGCAGGATGCTTCTGGAAGGGCACGAGTGTGTCCAGGCCCCTGCAGCCCTGGTGCTCGGTGTGCTCCTGGTGCCTGTTGGTAGCCGGTGTCCCTGTGGCTCTGTCCTGGCCTGGGCTGGGTGGAGTGATGGATTTCATCAGCTCAGGGGCAGAGAGAGGGCCTGGGCTGCTCAGGAGCTGCAGTGCAGGACACAGGCAAGGAAAACACAAACCTGGGAGCTGCTGGTGCAAGGAGGGAGCTCGTAAAGGTGCTCACACAACCTGCCTCTGTATCCTCCTGGCCAGAGCTGTGTGGGAGCCCAGAACCCCTGCAGAGGATGGGAACCATGGGGAACTCTGTCACAGACATCTTTGTATGAAATATCCTTTCCTTGGGGTTTTTCCTCCTGAGAAGCTGAGAGGCCTCAGGAACAAAATGCAAACAATGGTTATCTGCTGCTGTGGAATGCAACAGGTGCATCTGGGATTGGTCTCATGTGGTTGTTTGTAATTAATGGCCAATCACAGTCAGCTGGCTCAGACAGAGAGCCCGAGCTACAAACCTTTGTTATCATTCTTTCCTATTCTATTCTTAGCCAGCTTTCTGATGAAACCTTGTCTTCTATTCTTTCAGTACAGTTTTAATGTAATATATATCATAAAATAATCAATCAGCCTTCTGAAACACGGAGTCAGATCCTCATCTCTTCCCTCATCCAAGAACCCCTGTGAGCACGGTCACAAAACTCAGCTGGGAAATTCAATTCCCAGCCCTGCACGGTGTGTCTGGGTCAGATCCCTGCCCTGCTCCAGCCCTGCAGGGTCCTGTGCAGCAGCAGCTCGGGCTGGGAGGGCTGTGGGCACACGGCTGGGCTGTGCTGGCTCCTGCCTGGCTGCTGCCAGGTGGGGAATTGGCTCTGGAGGGGCCAATTTGGGCACTGGAGCATCCCCTGCCATGGCCCCGAGCCAGGCTGGATCCTCTGCCGGTGCCAGGCCTGACAGGGAGCGTTTCAAACTCTCTAAAACGTTCAAATGGGGCCAGAGCAAGCCTAAATGCTTTCAATATTTAATGGAATACATTTGGCTTAATTTCACTTTCATCTTTTATTTGTGATAAAATATTGAACTCAGCTGTGCAGAACTGGGTTGTTCTTTGAAAGCAGAGGGAAGGCGCCCAGGAAAGGGGGCACGGGTGGGGTTTGGGTGTCTCTGACCCCCCCTCTGCCCCTGGGATGGGCATTTGGGGCGTCCCTGCCCTGTGGCTCAGCTCCTGTGCTCCCCTTGGGCCCTTGCTGCCTCTGTGCTGAGCTGCTGCCTCGTTTTGTTAATTAATTATCGCTCCCAGCAGGGTTTGGGTTATTCCAGGGTGGATGTTGATATCTGTGTGGGGAAGGGTGAGGTGCCAGTCCTGGGTTTGGCACTGCTGCAGTGGCAGGAGCTGGCTCTGGCTGAGCTCACCAGATGTTCTCTGTGTGTTGTTCTTCCCTGAAAAGCACCTTTCCCTTTTTCCCTTTTTCCCTTTTTCCCTTTTTCCCTTTTTCCCTTTTTCCCTTTTTCCCTTTTGCCTTTTCCCCAAAGAGCCCCTTCCCTGAGACCTGGGCCACGGGGTCAGTCCCATCCAGGGGTGATGGTGGCACTGAGCATCACCAAGCTCAAAGGCAAGGCAGTAATTGAATATGCCAAAGCTTGGAACAGTGAGCGCCAGCAGGGCACCCTCCTTGGGAAAAACTGGGGAAAAAATATGGGGAAAAAAATGGGAAAAAAATTGGGAAAAACTGAGAAAAAGCAGCCCCATAAAAGCTGTGTTTGAGATGGAGGGAGCTGCAGTTGGTGTGTCCCTGTCCTTGGATGGTGGTGGGGCACACAGTTCCTATGGCAATGGGGGATTGAGGGCTTTGCCTGCAGAGCCTTTGGAAGCAGAACAGTTTGTGGCTGGCACCAGGGGCAGCTCCTGGCTCCATCCCAGGGTGCTGGAGCTGCCCTGGCCCAGGGGCCCAGAGGAGCCCTGCAGCTCACAGGTCTTTATTTGTCTCCCAGGGACACCGAGCATTTTTATTGTGCCTCAGCGCCCAGTCACTGCCCTGGGGCACTGGTGAATCTCTCGGAAACAGCAGCAAATAATTCATCTTTATGCCTCCCCTGGGAAAAAGTGTTTCTCCCTGATCACAACTAATGTGAGTTGGGAGCTCGTGGTGCTTCAGCTTCACAGGGTGATGTCCCCTGCCCTGGGCTGTGGCTGTCCCAGGGTGCTGTGGGGGTCTCAGTGGTGCCTCTGAGCCTGAGGAAGGTGCTGGTGAGGCTGGGCTGGGTCAGTTCTACCCACAGGAGGTCAGCAGGCAGGAAGGGCCATCTCCTAGGGACCACAAAACCATTGGCACATCTCTGAGGTGTGACTGGTCCTGCTGGGAACACCTGCACGGGGTTTGTTCCATTTTGTGTGGGGATTTTCCATTTTGTTTATGGAAAGTAGGGGTCAGATTCCACAAAGCCATGGCACCCACGGAGCCATGGCACCCACAAAGCCATGGCACCACCTCGCCAGCCCTGGTGCCATCTGCCTGTGTCTCGGGCTGTTTTCCCCCCGCCTGCCAAGGCTCGCTGTTCCAGGCTCGGTGACACGCGGGGGAAATGGAGCCTTTGGCTTTTCCAGCTTTGCCTGTGCAGCATCACCACGGCAACGATGCCAGCCAAGGCTGTGTGCCATTAACGCTGTTACTGGGGGAGAGCCCTGGCTGTGATGTGTGCTGGGCTGGGGAGGGGCTGCGGGTCCTGCCCCACCTGTGCCAGGCTGGGGAGGGGCTGCGAGTCCTGCCCCACCTGTGCCAGGCTGGGGAGGAGCTGCGGGTCCTGCCCCACCTGTGCCAGGCTCAGGAGGGGCTGTGGGTCCTGCCCCACCTGTGCCAGGCTGGGGAGGGGCTGCGAGTCCTGCCCCACCTGTGCCAGGCTCAGGAGGGGCTGCGGGTCCTGCCCCACCTGTGCCAGGCTGGGGAGGAGCTGCGGGTCCTGCCCCACCTGTGCCAGGCTCAGGAGGGGCTGCGGGTCCTGCCCCACCTGTGCCAGGCTCAGGAGGGGCTGCGGGTCCTGCCCCACCTGTGCCAGGCTGGTGGGATGTGAGCCCCCGTGCCCATGGGGTGCCCTCCCTGCCCAGAGCCGTGCCCAGCCAGTGCTGAGGAGCTGGGGGGGGGGGGGTCCTGCTCTGCGGGGCTGCTCCCCAGACCCCTTTGCACTGGGGTGACACGTCCAGGTGGCCTCTGGCAGGGCCGGGTGGCTCTGGGGCTCAGCCCTTCATTGACTGCACCTATCAATGTGCGTGAATTAATGGCAGAAGCGCTCACAGTGCCCAAAATAACTTTGTTCCCAAGCAAGCGTTAATGCCTGGCAGATGTGATGTGTTTTCCCTCCTGGGTAACACGCGTGGGGTCAGAGTGTTCCTGCCGTGCTGGGCGTGCTGGGGGAGCACAGCAGCTCTGGGAGGGCTGATTCCGCAGGGACCAGCCCCATAGATCAGTGCAGAGCTGGGAATCCTCCCACGGGGACCTGGCTGCTCCAGCTGCAGCCCCTGGCTGAGCCTGGCCTTCCCAAACGTGCGACAAAAAAAGAAAAAAATCAACGTGTTTTGGTTCAGTGTTGTTTGTGAAGGGTTGGCAGTGTTGGAGCAGCTTCCCAGGAGTGTGATCTGCGCTGCCCAGAGCCCCAGCACCCACGGTGAGGGATCTGGGCTGCTTTGCCTCCCTGGGTGATTTCCCAGCACAGCCCTGGCTTGCAGCTCCAGAGCCCCACATGGGGACAGCGAATGTGGGGCTGGATTGGCCAGGCTGGTTGGGCTGCTTGGGGTGCTTGTGGTGTGGAAGGGATGAGCTGAGTGTGCTGCAGTTCCTCAGCACCTCTGCATCACCCGGGGCTCTCAGTGGTGCCCAGACCCGGGGGAGAGCCTGCTCCAGCAGAGCAGAAAATGGGAGAGCTGGGACTGCTGCCAGGGAGGAGGAAAAGCTCTGCAAAGATCAAAGCTCTGAGTGCACGGTGCCTGTGCTGTGCCTTCTGCCTCGTGCCACCTGTGGGGCACCCGAGTGGCCGCCCTGGCGCTGGCACAGGAGTGTGGGCAGGGCTCTGCCTGCTCAGCCCCCGTGTCCCCATCTCTGTCCCCGTGTCCCCAACTCAGCCTCATGTTCCCAGCTTTGTCCCCCTCTCTCCAGTTCTGTCCCGTGTCCCCAGCTCTGTCCCAGGGCCATTTCAGGATTCTCCTTGCATAAGGTGGCCAGGCAGCACCATGGGTGAGGAGGGTCCTGCCCTGCACAGGGGGCTGGGACCTGCTGCACTCCAGCCCTGGCTGTCCCTATTGCCACTGCACTGGCTGTCCCTATTGCCACTGCACTGGCTGTCCCTATTGTCACTGCACTGGCTGTCCCTATTGTCACTGCACTCCAGCCCTGACTGTCCCTATTGCCACTGCACCGGCTGTCCCTATTGTCACTTCACCCTGCAGAGAGGGGCTGTGGGACCAGGGGCACTGGGACCTGATGGGAGCCAGCCCTGGAGGCTGACTGCATTCGTACAGACATAGAAAATCTCAGCAGAGCTGTTAGTCCCTCTCTTTTCCTTGAATGCTTCGAAGAATCTGGGCTCAGGTTTGCTGCTCAGCACTTTTTGGGAGCTGTCTGCCTTGGCTGTGGGTGAAGGATGGCAGTGTTTGGGATGAAAAGCTGCAGATTCCTTTGTCAGGTCTTTGGGGATTTCATCTCCTTCAGGGATGAGAAGTGCTGTTTAATAATGCTGTTTGCAGTGCTGTCTGCGGGCGCTGCTGTGCTGCTGCTGGGTGCTGACAGAGTGTTTGCTGCTGCATGTGCAGCCCTGCTTTTCCTTTAATTGGATCGTGGAGTCTTCTCAGAAACTTCAGGGGAGTTTTGAGCCCAGGGCTGGCTGCAGTCACCGAGGCAGATCCTGGAACTGTTTAGGTTTGAAGAGACCTTTAAGGTCAGACAAGTGCTGCTAGGCTTTATTTCTCCCCAGATAAACGACTCCCTGCCTAACAGGACCTGATGAGCCATTTTTCATCTCTGTGCCACTGACAGGGCCGTGTTTGCTGCAGATGAGAAATGATAGAGCAATAAATGCTCCGTGGAGATCCCTGCTCAGCTTTGCAGCGTGCCATGGCCTTGATGAGCAAAACGAAGATAAATATGTCGAGTGCCACGTTCCTTATTCCCAGCATTGGCACAGACCTGCCTGAGCCATCTCTGCCCCCTTTGTTCCCAAGGCTTCCTGGCTTAGAAATAAGCAGAGATATTTTTTTAAAAAAATCCCTTATTTTATAAAGAATGGGAGAAAGAGATGGAGGGGGTGAGTGGTGCAGGGCAGGGTGGTGGGGGAGCTGTGCAGACCATCCAGGGTGGGGAGGATCCATCCCTGTGCTGGAGCTGCAGGTTTGGGCTCAGTTCCCTGCTGGCTGCTGCTTTCTGGTGCTCTGGTCCCCAGGATGGCTGCAGCAAATCCTGCCCTGAGGAATTTTGGGGGTGTTTCTGTCTGGCTGCCTTGGATGGGGCTCAGGCTCACTCCCACTCTCAAAGCCTCACACAGCCCCATCTCCATCCTGCTGGGATGAGCCTGAGTGTCAGAGCTCAGTGCATCCCTCTGGGTGTCCAGAGTTGCCCAGGACCCCGTTGTGGGGATGAGAGCACCTGGGGATTTGATTGTGACCCCTGGAGCAAGTTACCAGCTTTGTATGAGGACCTGAAAGTCACAGAAGTTTAAATAGTATAATAACAAAATAATCACAGGGTGAAAATGTAGATTTTGGGATTTTTGGTACGGGGGTTATGGGGGCAAAATGGAAGAAACTGGGCATGTCTTCTTCTTCTTCTTCTTCTTCTTCTTCTTCTTCTTCTTCTTCTTCTTCTTCTTCTTCTTCTTCTTCTTCTTCTTCTTCTGCAGTGCTGGTGGCACTTTGGGATTGGTTTAGAGCAGAAGTGCACTGTCTAACACAGGTGATAGGCATTGGGAATTAAATGTAAATATGTTATACGTAGTTTGCTGTATAAAAGGACAACACAGAGTGCCTGTGGCTGCCCTGCTGAGCAGATCTCAGCTGGGCAGAGAGAAAATTTTATATATAATAATTAATAAACAACCTCAAGACTGAAAAGTAAAGAGTCCAGACTCATTCTTCAGCTCTGTGGGCTGAAGCAGAGACGCCCTGCACATCTGGGGCAGCAATTATCAACCAAAAGCCGAGACCTGAGCAGCCCCGTTGGGCTTGAGAGCACCAAACCTCATCTGCCTGAGCCTCCCTCAAGGATCCTTTCCTGGATCACCCCAGACTTTGCTGTTCCATGGGCTGGCAGGGAGCACAGCCCTCGCGCGGGACCGTGAATGCTGCAGGCAATGCTGGGAAGCAGAGCAGGGCTGGATTTAGAGCGTATCATCCTAAGCAGATCCTCTTACCTCTAATCTGTCCCTAAGACAGGATTCTCTTCTTGCCAGAAACCCCTTTTATTTGCAGACTGATGTGACTAGAAGATGATAAGTCAGTAAATGTTCAGCGTGCCTGCTCCAACGAGGGCCTGGGCTCTTATCTGGGCAGGGCTGGCAGCCAGGGAGATGGTAATTGGGATTTAATGCAGCGAGCAGGCTCTGCACAAGGGCTGGTGCTGCTCACATCCCTCTCTGGCCGCTGTGGGGACCCAGCTGGACACCGGGGCTGGGGGGCACCCATGTAGGGCCAGGCTTGGGGCTGCTCCAGGCTGGATGTGGCAGAGGGGACAGGAGGGGTGACACGTCCAAGGGGCTGTGGGGCGGCTCTGGGGCCAGGCCTTGGCTTCTCCAGGCTGGATGAGGCAGGGGGGACAGGAGGGGTGACACCTCCACGGGGCTGTGCCTGGAGAGATGCTGAGCCACCAGGAACAGCTCCCTGGCCGGCAAAACCAACCTCAGGGTTTTAACGAGCAGATTTAATGCAGTGTCCTGCTGTTTTGGGCAGATTTCCATATCGATCCCTGATCTATTTTTGCAGCCGCCGTTGGAGGTGGTTATTTGTGTGTCTGCTCTATCACAGCTCAGCCCATTTCCTCCTGGCACAGAGTGTTTGTGCTCGCAGGGGCTCCCTGGGCTTTGCCAGGGGGGAATTTGGCTCCTGGTGTGGCCTTGGCGTGGGGCTGGGGTGCTCCAGTGTCACAGACACGTTTTATGGAAAATCCTTTTCTCGGGATTGTTCCTGCTGAGAAGCTGGTAGCCTCAGGAACAAAATGCAAACATTGATTATCTGCTGCTGTGGAATGCAACAGGTGCATCTGGGATTGGTCTCATGTGGTTGTTTGTAATTAATGGCCAATCACAGTCAGCTGGCTCAGACTCTGTCCGAGCCACAAGCCTTTGTTATCATTCCTTCTTTCTATTCTTTCTATTCTTAGCCAGCCTTCTGATGAAATCCTTTCTTCTATTCTTTTAGTATAGTTTTAATGTAATATATATCTTAAAATAATCAATCAGCCTTGTGAACCATGGAATCAGAGCCTCGTCCCTTGCCTCGCCCTCCCACCCCGTGAACACGGTCACCCTGCAGCCCCCCTGCAGCCACTCCTGCACTCCGGATCTCTCCTGGCTCCCTGCAATAAAGGACAGCCCAATCTGTCCCTCGCTCCCAGCTGGCCTGGCCCGCTGACACCACAACCTAATGACATTTCTGGGTGGCTGCACTGTCAGTCCCACAGCTCATTAGTGGCGCTAATTAACTCTGTGCTGCCCCAGCTCCCGTGCCTGCTTTGATCTATAGTCACTAATGCCATTTATCCCCGTTCTGACAGGAATTTACCCCCCCTCGGCTGCAGGAGATGCCTCCAAGGCCCAATAACAACATTAGAGGGGCTCCTTTCCCGTGGTAAAAGTGGGGTGCACTGCTGGGCAGCACCACAGCAGCCAGCACAGTCACAGGAGCCAGGGTAGGGGTCCCCGGGCTGGAGCCTGAGTGCTGCCCCTGAGCACTCCCCATTTGTCCACTTAATTGCAGAGCAGATTGACCCGTGTATCCAATTTAACTGTAAAGGCTTTAATTAATGAGTCCGTGCGTGTGAGAGCTGCGAGAGGCCGGGCTGTGGGTGGTGCTGAGCCTGGGCTGTGCTGCAGCTTCAGTGCCAGGGGCTCGGGCACTGGGGACGTGCCAGCCGCTCCTGCTGGGGCTCACGGGCACTGTGGGGCCCTGTGATGGCATCTGCCCATCCTGTGGGTGCCCTGTGATGGCATCTGCCCATCCTATGGGCACTGTGGGACCCTGTGATGGCATCTGCCCATCCTGTGGGGGCACTGTGATGGCATCTGCCCGTCCTATGGGGGCACTGTGATGGCATCTGCCCATCCTGTGGGGCCACTGTGGGACCCTGTGATGGCATCTGCCCGTCCTGTGGGTGCCCTGTGACCCAGGCTGTGGCTTTGCCCATCCTGTGGGTACCCTGCGATGGCATCTGCCCGTCCTATGGGCACTGTGGGCACCCGTGATGGCATCTGCCCATCCTGTGGGTGCCCTGTGACCCAGGCTGTGGCTTTGCCCAGGGCTGGCAGTGCTGGCTCTGTGTGGCAGCACTGTCTGTGCACGTCTCAGCACCAGCACAGTTTCACCCCATTGCCTTCCCCTCCCTCCCTTGTGCTGCTCACTCGTGGCTGAGGACGGTGCCAGGGCTGCAGCCAGAGGGGCCTCGCTGTGTGATAATGCTGCTCCTAATTGAGGACCATCTGCACTTGGTAATTTAATTTTTCCTGCATCTGCAAGGTTCCAACTCTGTTTATCTGATGTCCTGATGATTATTTAACTTCAGTGCATCGTGTTTGTCCACCCTGGGCACTGCAGGCATTCCACTGCTGCCCCTGCTAGATGAGATTTCGGAAACATTTGCACTGCCTCGGGAAAAAGGACACAAAACTGAAATTGGGAAGGGTGAGAGCAGAGCTGAGGTGCAGGGGTGGTTTTGCTGCCCAAATTGTGGCAGGAGGCTGCTGGGAGCTCTGACAAACAGTGAGATGAGCAGGAGCCCTGAGCAGCACAGCCCTCCCTCCCAGCAGGGCTGGCAGCACATTTCACATCCCAGTGCCTTGACACACCACAGCTTTTGTCTTTGGATGCTTAGCAGGAGCTCAGCCCCCAGCTGTGCCTTGGAAGGGCTGACAGGAGGGAATTGAGGCATCTCCTTAAAAAAATAATAAAAATTGGGGAGCCTTAGCTGTGGTGTGGGGAGACCTGGGCATCTGGTTCATCTGAACTTCTTGGACACTTCCAGGGATGGAGCAGCCACAACTTCCTTGGGATGAGGCAGGGATACCAGCACCAGTGATGCTCTGGCTGTGTCTCCTGCCTTCAGGAGCCCTTCTACAGCTTCTCACCCTGGAACCCTGCTCTGTTCCACGCCCAATCCTCAGAAAATCAATTTTTCCCCCAGCAGCACCTGGATCCCTGTGCGGAGTTTAATTAGGCCTAAGCATTTACCTCCCTAAAATATAGGTCAGCAATAATTAGTGTGACTGCTGTTGCTGCTGGCTCCGTGTTAATTAACTCCTGAAGGGGAGGTCAGAGCATGTGGGGCATCTCTGGAGCTTCAGCCCTTTTGGCTGCTCCCCAGGTGCTTCAAGGTGGCTTTGGCCTGGGTGATGCATGCTCAGGGCTGGGGCCATGGTGTCTGTCCTGGCACCCGTGGTGTCCTGCCAGCCTTTGGGCACGGCCACGCTGGGGGCACGGCCACATCCCCGGGCACAGCCACACTGCTGGGAGCTGGAGGTGCTGAGTGTGGCCATGGGGATGTGACACTCATTGTGTCCTTGTCCTTGTCACCATCCATCACACCAAGTGTCCTCATGCCAAGAGCTGGGGCCGATGGTGGAACACAGAGCCTTTGCCTTCCTCTGCAGTCCCTGGCAGGGTCCCTGGCAGGTGCTATTGGCAGCTGGGAATGGTGTTTGGAGTGGCACTGTGCTGGTGCAGAGCCTGTGGGATGCATGAACCTGCAGGATGAACCTGCGGGTCCTGCACCTGCACAGAGGAGCATGGAGGGTTTTGGAGAGCAAGGTGAGCTCAGAGAGTGGATCTCCTGCAGAGCATAAACCTGCCCCTGCATAAAGCTCAGCTGTGGCTCAGGTTAGGACAGGGCTGTTCCCCATCCTCTGGGACGAGGTGGAAGTGCAGCTCAGCACTGTTTGTGGTTCTGCCCTGGGGATGGCTCTGTCCCTGCCCACCTGGGAGCCCTAGCCAGACGCACCAAGGTCCAGGGAGCGCTTTGTGGCAGTGGGAACGCTGGGTTTGAGGCGCTTCAGGAGCCCTGGTGTCACATCCTGGGGAGGCTCAGCTCCACATGTGGGGAGCCCTAAACCCCCGGCCGGCTCCCCGAGCCCCAGCTTTTCCCTGAGTCCCTCCCTGCTCCCCCACCCCAGTCCCTGGTGCCTATTTTTACAGCTCCTGGGCTGTGAATCACTTCTCTCCCCCATCTCAGTCGCTGCCTTTGAAGGTATTTATAACCCTGGGCCGTCTCCCTGCGCTGCCTGAGCAGAGGAGGATTCGGCGCTCCGGCTCCGCCTGCCCTCTCCTCCTCTCCACATCCTCGTGGAGACGTGCAGGAGATGAGATGCTCCCTCTGTCCTCCTTGAAACTATCAATGAAGAGCCTCCCCAGGCCCTGAAGGGGTGTGGAATGTGCGGGGACAGGGCTTGGCATGGATCCCTGGGGGTCTGGTGGCACTGGAGTGGCTGGTGGCGTGCCCAGTGCCAGGGTGTGTGTGAGCCAGCAGAGCCCAGCTGGGGTCACAGCAGCCTTGGCCATCCCATGCCGTGGGAGATGGGAGATGGGAGCATCCCAAAGCAGCTCCAGAGCAATTGGAGGAAATGGGATTTAAATGATCAGCAGAGCAGCCACCAGCTGCCTCGTCCCACTGCTGTGCTGTTCCCTGCCCGTGGTCCCAGCACGTCCCACTGATCGCTGTGCTAATTTCTGTGGATCTGGCAAGCAAATTAATCTCTTCTCTGCTCCTTCCCCTGGGACCCTCGTCTGTAGGCTTGCATTCCTTTCATGTTTGGAGAGGCTGGTGCAGATTGCAGGGATGGTGGCTGCTCTGGGACACGGTCAGGATCCATCTCCTGCCCTCCCTGTCTGGCACAGCCACCCTCAGGGGCTCCCACACAGCTCCCAGCTCTGCCAGGGCATCCTTCCACACAAAATATCCCCTTGGCTTTGGGGAAAACCCATTGTGGAGGGACACTTCCCCCTCTGCTCCTTGGTTCCACCTTTCCTGAAACCAAGCAAAACAGGAGGGGAAAACATCCTAAGAGAGAAACCAGGAGAAGAACAGGTCCAAGAGGCAGGAGCAGGAATTATTTTTAATTTGCTGGCTGTGTGTGAAGTGGTTTTCTCTGTCTTTTGAAGACTATTAAAGTGGGATGCTGGTGCTCATTAATTTATGGGCAGCAGTCTCCAGCCTGAGCTGGGTGTGGCATTGCCAGGGTTTAGGTACCCAAATAGATGCAACTTTTGCTGATGCAGGGAGAGATCCTCTGGCTGGGCCCTGGTGAAAATGGCTCTGCAGGTGCTGGGACCAGTGGATGGGGGTTTAAGAAGCAGGAGAGGGGATCAGCCCGAGGGTTTGGGGGAACACTGGCTGGGATGGGGGCTGGCTGTGTCTCCCTTGGCATCGTGCAGCTGCACTCACCCCTCACCACCCTCTCCATTCTCTTTCAGAACAAGGTGCTGACGGTGGATGGGGTGAAGGTGAAGCTGCAGGTATGTCCCCATGACCCTGGAAACATGTCCCTTGCTGCCCTGGGAGTTCAGAGATGGCCAAAGCACCTCAGAGGACAAAGCAGAGGAGCATCCCCAAAATGGGGCCCCACCTCTATCCTTTGTGCTCGTGTCTCCTGCCCTGGGTCAGCCTTACAGACCCTTCTGGCTGCTCTGGCAGGAGCCTGCACAGGGCTGGGGCTGTTCGGGCCACAGTGATGCCATCCCAGCCCTGCAGCCAGAGCTGCTCCAGCCCCCTTAGTTCCTCTGAGCCCTTTGCCTGCAGCTCGGTAACACAGATCCCCCAGGCAGCAGCGTGCTCTCTGCAAACCTCCTGCTGCATTAAGGACTGATAAATCACATTAGCAGCTCCCCATGCATCCATCTGCTCCATGGATTTTCCAATTAATGGCCGTGTTGGGAGCCCTTGGCCACGCCGTGTCCCCACACCGAGGAGCGGGAAGGCGCTGCCTCCGTATTTATTGCTCTGCTCATTTTTCCTATTGATATCCCCGGGAGCAAAAGCTGGAGAAGCTTCCTGGGGTTGCACCATTCTGTTTGGGCTGGTTTGGGTGGGTTCTGCTCAGGTCTGATCCCTCTGCTCCCGTCTGCCCTCCAGATCTGGGACACGGCCGGGCAGGAGCGCTTCCGCAGCGTCACCCACGCCTACTACCGGGATGCGCACGGTAAGCACGGCCACCCTGCTCCTGCTCTGGGTAAGCACGGCCACCTCTGATCCTGCTCTGGGTAAGCACGGCCACCTCTGCCCCTGGGGATCCTGCTCTGGGTAAGCACGGCCACCCTGCTCCTGCTCTGGGTAAGCACGGCCACCCTGCTCCTGGGGAGCTCCTGGGGAGCCCCTGCTCCTGCTCTGGGTAAGCACGGCCACCTCTGATCCTGCTCTGGGTAAGCACGGCCACCTCTGCCCCTGGGGATCCTGCTCTGGGTAAGCACGGCCACCCTGCTCCTGCTCTGGGTAAGCACGGCCACCTCTGCCCCTGGGGATCCTGCTCTGGGTAAGCACGGCCACCCCGCTCCTGCTCTGGGTAAGCACGGCCACCCTGCTCCTGCTCTGGGTAAGCACGGCCACCTCTGCCCCTGGGGATCCTGCTTTGGGTAAGCACGGCCACCCCGCTCCTGCTCTGGGTAAGCACGGCCACCTCTGCCCCTGGGGATCCAGCTCTGGGTAAGCACGGCCACCTCTGCCCCTGGGGATCCAGCTCTGGGTAAGCACGGCCACCTCTGCTCCTTGGGAGCCCGTCCTCAAGCTGCCCCTGCCAGGTGAGGCCAGGTAAGCCAGGAATCACTGGAGTGTTTTCCATGGGAAGCAGCGACCATGGATGGAGCAGGCTCTGCTGTCGCAGACACATTTTATGAAAAATCCTTTCCTCAGGATTTTTTCTCCTGAGAAGCCGAGAGGCCTCAGGAACAAAATGCAAACAGTGCTTATCTGCTGCTATGGAATGCAACAGGTGCATCAGTGATTGGTCTCATGTAGTTGTTTGTAATTAATGGCCAATCACAGCCAGCTGTATCGGACTGTCTGGCCAGTCACAAGATTTTATTATCATTCCTTTTCCTTTGCTTGCAAGCTTTCTGATGAAATCCTTTCTTCTATTCTTTTAGTGTAGTTTTAATATAATATATATAATAAAACAATAATTCAGCCTTCTGAAACATGGAGTCAGATCGTTGTCTCTTCCCTCATCCTGGGACCCCTGTGAACACCACCACAGTGCCAACACCAGCAGTATGAGGTGTTGCTGTGCTGGATTTGTGTGTTCTGCGTCTCACAGGGCCCTCATGGCCAGGGGGCTGTGTGCTCTGTGGGCTGGGTTTGGCACAGGCACTAACGGGCCGTCCCTCTCTCCACAGCCCTGCTCCTGCTCTACGATGTCACCAACAAAGCCTCCTTTGACAACATCCAGGTACAGCAGCAGCCTGGGCCCTCCTGCTGTCCCCCTCGTGTCACTGGCTGGGTTGTGGTTGGCTGTGGGTTTGGTCAGGAGCTGTGTGCTGCTGGTGGGAGCTGTGGTCACTTGCAGCAGGGCTCTGGTCACTTCTGAGCACCTGCAAGGACAGGCAGGGGACGGGCAGAGAAAGTGTTCCCTTTCTCAGCACGTAAAGGGTGATGGATTCACTGCCCCAGCACTGGAGACAGCAGGCAGCTGCTCACACCACGGGGCCAGGGATTACAGGGAATTAGAGCAGGTTTGATTGGATTAGGCTGGATTAGAGGGCAGGGAAGGCACCCCACGGCTCAGGGAGGCAGGTTCGGGTGCCTGCTGGGAGCAGTGCGACTGGCACGGGGCAGCACGTGCAGGACATGGGCATGGGGCACATCCTGGGGTCAGAGGCTGATGTTACCCTGGGAAATGGGATCTGCTAGCAGCCAAAGTGGGGTGCTGGGCTTGCTTGGCCAAGTGGGTACCCCAGGGTTCAGGGGAACCCCAGATACCTTCTTGTTGACAGGGATCATCCAGGGAACATCCCTGGCATTGCCTGCGATGGCAGCCCTGCCTCCTGGAGGTGTCCATGGCAGCACTGGGGCAGCTCCCCATCCCTCCCGTTCCTCTGCTCCTTCTGGAGCCATTGCCAACCCCTTTCTCTGGCTGTGTCCCTCCAGGCTTGGCTGACAGAGATCCATGAATATGCACAGCAAGATGTGGTCCTCATGTTACTGGGAAACAAGGTGAGCCTGGCCCCAGGGCTTTGCAGAGCCTCCTGTTCCTCCCACGGGCAGGGGAGCCTGGCAGGGCATGAGGGGACAGGGAGATACACACTGGTGACCTTCCCAATCACCACAAACTGCTCTTGGCCATTCCTGCTGCAGGTGGATTCAGCCCAGGACAGAGTGGTGAAAAGGGAAGATGGAGAGAAGCTTGCCAAGGTAGGTGAGGTACCTGAGGATGTCCCTGAGGATGTGTACAGGAAATGGTCACCTGGAGACCAGTCTGACCCAAAGTACACCTGGGAACACTTGGCCTTTTTTTCCCTTGTCATGCTCTCCCCTTTCTCCTCATCTGTTCTTCCTTTAAGTTTCTACTAACACCTCGTTTGCCCTCAAGAATCACTCCCTGAGAGCCCTGGGAACACCCCTGGTGGCACCCTGACAGGGCTGTGTCTCATCCCACAGGAGTATGGAGTGCCCTTCATGGAGACCAGCGCCAAGAGCGGCCTCAATGTGGAATTAGCGTTCACAGCCATCGCCAAGTAAGTGAGCAGAGCAGAGGCCTTGCCCTCCAAAGAAGCTTTAGCAGCGTCCAAGCCACGCTGAGATCAACTGAGCTGGGCAGGGCAGCTTGGAATCTTGGGATAGTTTGGGTTGGAAGGGACCGTAAAGGCCATTCAGTTCCATCCCGTCATGGCAGGGACATCTTCCACCATCCCAGGTTGCTCCAAGCCCTGTTCAGTCTGGCTTTAGACACTTCCAGGGATCCAGGGACAGCCACAGCTGCTCTGGGCAACCTGTGCCAGGGCCTTACTATCCTCACAGGGAAGAATTCCTTCCCAACATCCCATCTACCCCCACCCTGCCAGGGAAAAGCCATTCCCTGTGTCCTCTCACTCCACACCCTTGCCCAAACTCCCTCTCTGGCTCCTTCCAGACAAAACCCTCTCCCTGCCAGAAGCAGCAGTAACATCTCTCCCCTTCCCCAGGGAGCTGAAGCACAGGTCCATGAAGCTGCCCAACGAGCCCAAATTCAAGCTGCACGACTACGTGAAGAAGGAAGTGCGAGGCTCTGGGTGCTGCAGGTCCTAACGTGTGTTTGTACAGACTCAGGCCCGTGGGCAGTGTGTGCATGTCCGTCTGTCGTGTCTGTGTCTGCCCCACGGCCAGCTGAGAGCAGGGCACGGAGCAGCAGCAGAAGCTCTCTGGGATTCTGCAGCCCCCGCATCCATCGGCTCCGGCTCCCCTGGCCAGCGTCCCTGCCCTGCTCACAGGTGGGAGGAGGGGGTTTGGAAGGGGCTGGGGTCTCCCTCTGTGCCTGCTCTGTGAGGCTGCTCTAACCCTGGGGAGAGCCAGGCTGTGCTGCAGGGGAACCAACGCCTTCCCCCCACCTAGGAGGAAAAAAGTCCTGATTATTTTCTGGGTAGGAGAACGTCCTGAATTCCCTTTTCTCTCCCTGTGTACCTGGAATCCAGCTGAGAGCCCTGGCCTGAGGCGTGCAGGAAGGATGTTTGAAGGCAGCCGTTCCTGTAGGTGCTTTCTCCTGTCTGTTCATCCCTGTGAGGTGGGACACGTTCCCACAGTGAGGGATTCTCTGCTCCCTGCGAAGGCAGAGCTTGGCTGTCTGAGTGAGCTCCTGCACACCTGGCTCTGTACAGAGATTTCTGAATGTTCATCCCTCTGGGAAAGGCTCTGCTCCTCCTCCTTCCGCCCTTTCTGGTACTTTGAGAAGAATCCTAATGTATTGCAGCTTATTCTAAATACCTTCCTGTAAGTGTGATGGTGTTTTCAGACTGCAACAACGCTTTGATATCTTCAAAGTTCTCTTGGGCAGCTCTTTCTTTTCACCGCGGAGAGCTGGGGGGAAGCTGCAGGCAGTGATTTTACAGGCTGCAGATTCCTGCCAGCTCTCTTCAAGGGCCTCCTCACCCCTTTGGTCTGTGTCAGGCTTTTGGCTGTTTTTTTTTGTCAAGCTGCACTTCTCAGTACAAATCTGAATCTGGATGAAGTGTTTGGCCTTTGGCAATTCCTCCCTTTGAAAACTCCACACACACATCAGCAGGTGCCCGCTGCGGCTCCTCCACATGGAGCAGAATAAATCACGCATCCTTTGCCCTCCAGCCAGCACCAGCCCCCAGCTGCTGACTCAGATACCCCTGCCCCTCATTTCGCCCGGATTTTGGCTCCAGCACTGCCTTCCTGATGGGCACAAGGAGCCTCTGCGGCTCCCACGTGCTCCGAGCTCCGCTCCTCAGGGAGCTACGGCAACACGAGCAGCTACAGCTTCACACGGTGAAAAAGGATCTTAAAATGAACCAGCTTTCTTCCCTAAATAGTACTTTAGGGGAGAGACAATTCTTAAAGTTGTCTGATTTAAATTTCAAACTCACCTGTGGAAAACCCGTTTGTGCAGGAATGTTTGCATTCCCAGCAAACCCTGCTGCCAGTCCTGCAGGAGCAGCCAGGTGATGGAGGGGCTGTCGGGGCCCCCTCACCCCAGTGATTTGGTTTTGTGTGGGGCAGGACCAGCCTGGCAGCTCCGTGGCTCTTTCCTCATCCTGCCCGTGGAGCAGCAGCAGCCCCATCCCGAGGCGACAAGGACTGTCCCTAAAATTTGGGATTCCCAATGGATTAGGATTGCTATTGCTAGGTCCCCACCTTCCCTCTCCCTCAGACTGGCATCTGTCTGGGTTGCAGCTGCTCACTTCTTGCTCAGTGTGGTCTAAAACCAAGAAAAACCCCATAAAATGAGGAAGATTTAAATGTTTCCCTTTAGAGCACTTCCTGTGGGGAACAGACTCTGCTCCAGCAGAGCTCTCACAGCCCTGGTTGTGGTTTAGACCCAAACTTGGAGCAGGCTCGGCCCCTCTCCCAGTGCGGGACTGGTTTCCAGTGCCTGCACACTGGGCTGGCCCCAAGCTCCTCCTCACTTGGGATCCTGCTTGGGATTTTCCACGGGCCTTTGCTGCCACCACGCGGAACCGCTCAGCGCAGCGTTAATTATTCCCGTTAATTGCTCAGAGCACCCAGCCACGCGCGAGGGCTCGGCCTCACCTGCAACATCCCATTTCTGCTGGCTCTTGTTTACAGCTTTCGGTTCATTCCTGTTAATAAAATTTTTTAATAATCTCCATGGCCACAGCGGTGTTTTCATTGTCTAAACAGCACTGTAAAGTCGTTTAAATATTTCAGCTCAGCCTTGAAACCATCTGGATCCACACGGTAGAACCAGGGTATGACACAGTTTCAACTGGATTTTCGGTAATTTCTCCCCAGAAAGGGCTGAACAGCCCTGGCACAGCTGCCAGGGGCACTGCTGTAGTCCCCATGCAACCGAAGTGACTTCAAGACTCCAATTTGGAGTGAGGCTGAGAAAAATCCGTCAAATTTTAACCCACTCCAGTTCCACTGGGTACCCACACAACATTTCCAGTCAGTCTGTAAAGGTACACGTGTCCCATGGAAACACTGATAAACAGAAACAAAACCCAGACTTGTCAAAACTTTATTCACCTGTAAGCTACAAAATTTGCTTTATATAGAAGCCGAAGTAGAAATACAACAGTAAAACATTCACAATTAAGGCTGGTCTTGAGAGAGGGAAAACCTTAGAGGAGTAGCTTGTTTTATCTACCACGGAGGTGAACAGAAAAAAGATTTTAATTCTGAATCTACACACTGTAGCACTACAGTTAAGAATGTAAATCCATTCATTTACACTACTGCACCCACCACCCAGCCAGGATATTCACCTTTAACTAACCCACGAGGGAGAGCAAAACTCGGTGAATTCTTCCCTCCAGCCCATTCCGCAGCTGCTTCTTTGTGTTTCAAGATCCGTCTCGTTGCAGAGCAGGAGCATTTCCCGGGGCTCAGCCCCACTTACCGCAAACACCGGAGCAGGGATCGCCGCCTTTTACCGGCCCACAACGCCGGGGACCGCCAAGGCGCTCATCGCGGCCGCCTCCCGCCGAGCCTGAGGGGAGAAGGCAGCGCGTGAGGGGAGGAGCGCGCCCGCCCGCCCCGTCGGGCCGCAGGCACTGCAGGCCTCAGCCGTGGCTGCTCAGCAGGGCTGCGGCCGCCCGCCGCCCTCAGACGAGGTGTCAGAAAGGTAAATGTGGATCATCAGCGGCCCGTCCTCAGTAATAGCCCCGTTACCGGCCCCGCTCCCTCCCTCCCGCCCAGCCCGCCCGTTCCCGCACCTCCGGCTGGAAAGACCGCACGTGCTCCGCGCTACGTCTTTTATGGCCACTGCGACGCCGCTATTGGTCAGACTGCTGTGGACATAGCCAATCACCAGCGGTTGGCGTGACCACCGCCCCGCCTCTCCCAGCGCTGATTGGCCGCCGTTCTCCTCCCTGCCAATGGCGACGCGCAGCGCAGCGTGGCCCGAGGCGGCAGTTGCCGCCTTCTGATTGGTCACTGCTGGAGGCTGGACAGAACCAGTAGCAACAGTGGTTGTAGCACGGAGTGACTGTCTGCGGGGGCTGCTGGGAGTTGTAGTCCGAGCGGCCCGGCGGCGCGGGCAGGAAGCGGCGCACGGGACTACAAGTCCCGAGGAGAGCTGGGCGCGGCTCTTCCGGGCCGGGCGGCGGGGGGCGGCAGGCCCGGGCGCGATGTGCCGGGACCGGGCACCGGCGCTGCGGCCGCCGCCGCCGCTGGGAGGTACGGGCGGGCCGGGGGGAGCCGGGTGGGCCGCGCCGGGCGGCTCCGGCAGGGGAGGGGCCGGGCCGGGCAGGGGCGCCGGGCCGCGGGCCGGGGAGGCGCCGGCGGAGGCTCCCGGTGCCCACCGGGCGCTGTGTGTGGGGTGCCGGCGGCTCTGCCGGGGCGCTCCGGGCAGCCCGAGCACCATCGGCGCTGTTCCGTGCCGGTGAATGCCGCCAGGCCTCGCTCACCGGGCCCGCTGCCCGCCCGGGGTGTTCGCTGGCTCCCATCGCAGTGTCCGCTTGGCTTTGGCTTTTTCTGCTCAGTTCTGGCGTTTTGTGCCCCGTTCCCCGTCCGAGCAGCACGTGTTGCTGCTGCCTCTCTCCTGCCCTCGCACTAAGCTCCTTTCCCTGGGCTCTGGGCTCACAATACACAAAATGCGGGTCGGTCTCCGTGCCTGCCGCAGAACACGTGCAGGTCCGGATTGCGAACTGTGAATTGTGGATTCTGCCATTCCCTTCTCATTCCACACGAGCTCTCGGGCTCTGTCCCTGCCGCTGTGAGCTGGGGAGGGCGGCGGGGAGAATTCCCCTTGGTTCCGCTTCCCTGTGGGCTCTGCTGGGCTCACACACAGCCACGGGGCTGCTGAGCGCTCCAGGAGCGGGTTTGGGGCTCACACACAGCCACGGGGCTGCTGAGCGCTCCAGGAGCGGGTTTGGGGGCTCAGACACAGCCACGGGGCTGCTGAGCGCTCCAGGAGCGGGTTTGGGGCTCACACACAGCCACAGGGCTGGATCAGGGGCTATAGGGACAGCCGGGACCAGGAGGAGGCAGCTGGCTGCTCACAGGGGTTCCTGTCACCCCTCTTTGAGCTCACCCCAGGAGCCTTTGGCCGCAGCACCCCGAATTACCCATTCAGGCTGCTCTGCTCTGCCCTGAGCACAGCCCTGGAGCTTCAGAGGCACCTCTGAACGGGGTGTCCTGGGGCTGGAGGGAGCAGTGCCTGCTCCTGGGACAGTCTCAGCTCTGCAGGGCTGTCCTGGCACGGGAAATCCCGCACCAGTACCAGTGTCTGTGTTTTGGGCAAGTCCTGCTCCCCAGCTCTGCCCTTTTGTGGCTGTTCCGTGTAACTGGGTTTCCCTGGATTGTCTCTCCAGGCAGAGAGCGTGTTGCTGTTGTTACACAGAATTCTGAATAGTTTGGGAACTATAGAAGAGGGTGGGAAACTCCAACTCCCCTTAAAGCAAGCGAAGAACTTTCTGTCTGCGATCAGGGAATAAATCCTTGCGCTGGGAGAGGGTTGTTTTTCCTGCACCGAACTGAACCCGGAGCGGCCGGGGCAAAGCCGGGAGGCAGCTGGAGATTGGCTGAGCTGTGGGATTTTCCAGCTGCATTTACATATCGCCCACTGCTCCGCATGCCTTTGTGTTTACATCACCGGGAGCGATCCACACGCGCGCTGCAGCGGAAGAGGCCGAGGAGAAGCCCGTCCCCAGCTCAGGGCATGCTGCTGGCATCTCTTTGGCTGAGGAGAGGCCTGTCCCCAGCTCAGACCTGGGCATCTTGCTGGGCTCTGCTGCTCCAGGATGGCCAGGGGTGAGTGTGCTCCAAGGAGAAGGGTGTGCTCCATGGACAGGGGTTTGCTCCGGGTGGCGGGTGTCAGGCAGCATTCCTGGGAAGCTGCTGCCCTGCAGCAGCGAGGGAGGAACTGTTTCCATCCCTCCAGGAGGCACCTGGAGCCTGCAGCACTTTAGGAATAAGGGAGGAGCTGTTTCCATCCCTCCAGGAGGCACCTGGAACCTTGCAGCAGTTTGGGAATGAGGGAGGAGCTGTTTCCATCCCTCCAGGAGGCACCTATAGCCCTGCAGACTTTGCCAGGGGTACCTGTGGCCTGTCCAGCAGCTGCAGCTGTGTTGGGCTGGTTTTCTGGTCCTTCAGAGTGACCTTTGCAAGGGTGTGGAGTGTTGGATTGCAGCAGCCCAATGCTAAGGTTGGTCTGGTGTTCCAGAAGTGGGAAATCCTCCATGTTCCTTGGGCAGAGCTGTGAGCACAGCAGCCAGGCTGGAGGATTCTGTGTCCCCTGGAATTCTGAGTCACCCTGGGGCAGAGTTTAATCCCTGGTGCTTCTGTCTCAAAGCTGTCAGCAGATTTGCCATGGTGGAAGTGTCCACATCCCCTGGTCTCTTTTGGAGTCAAGGATTTGGTGCTGTTTCTCCCAGGATCACTGATTTGATCGATGAGTGTTGGTGTCCACAGGTGCCTCCTGCTTGTTCTCAGTGGCAGAACCCAAGGGAGCTGTACAAAACAACAGCAGGTGACTGGAATTTGCTGGATTTTTTTTTTTCCTGAAGGAGATGATGCACTTCAGCTGGATCTCTGAAGTGTTCTAGTCTCATCCAGAGGGCAGAGAAGAGTGTGTGTCACGAGGTGTCAAAGCTTTGGAGGGCGTTGGGGGAACAGGGGGTGGAAGTGCTACTTTGTGCTTTTTGAGTCATGGCTATGGGCTCAGGTTTGCTGTGACTTCAATCTGGAAGAATCCCATCGTGTGCTCGGGTGGTTACAGCTTTCCAGAGGATGCAGTGCAGCCAGCCAGAAGGAAAAGCAGCTGGGAAAGGCCTCAGCCATGGCACGGGAATTGGGGAATAGAGGAGAGAGGAGCTTCGATTGCTTTGGGTCTAGCAGAGCTCCAGGAGAGCAGAGTCCAGGTGAGACAAACACTGCTCTGGCCTCCTTGGAAGAGCAGTGGCCAAGTCTCTCCATCCCCAGTCCTTGCTGCTGCCCCGCCTTGTGTTCAGTTGAGCTGCAAGCCCCTCTCTCTGTCAGATTTGCAGCAGGGACACCAAGAGCAGAGCTGAGCCAGCCCACGGGACCCTGTGGAACCCTGGCAGCCACTCTGTCAGACAGGTGTGAGGGGTGAGGGTGGCTGCTCTCAGCTCTCAGGTGGGGGATGTTCCATCGGGATCTGGCCGTTCCCTCCCAAGGAACTGCAGCAGCACTGAGGATTTTGCCTTGGAGGGGGAGGATGTTGTTGGTTTCAGGCCTTGGCTGGGGTTTTGTTCTTTTTCCTTCACCAAATCCATAATTTAGCGGTGTGATGTTCTCAGAAGGGGTCTGTTCTGTGAGGGAGGATGTGGAAGAGCACAGGCTGTGAGAGGCACAGCACGCAGCTGTGCAGTGCCAGGGCCAGCTTTTAAAGCACCTTTTGATTAAGGGCCTTGTGTGGCAGAGCTGTGGATGTGCCTGTTCTGCCCAGCAGTGCCTGAGGAGCTGCTGAGCCCACACAGGACAATTTCGGTTGCGGGGTCAGAGCTGGGCTGCATAACAAAAGTGGTGCTGTAGGTGGATCCTCCCAGGTTACCTGAACTGGAAATAAAACTTCAAATGTAGCTTTTGTGTCATGGAACAGCACTGAATATTGGCCTCTGTCCTAACTTCTAATTTAATTGTATTTTTCTGGGAAAATTGAGGTGCTTCATTTCAGCAGAGCAATCACTTTTGATCCAGCTGTGGGGACATTTGAAAGCTGGAGCCTCAGGTTTTCCCATGGAGTATTGCAAATATTCTCCTATCCCAAGGCTTCATTATCCTTTGGGAAAAGCACCATATGAAATGCTTTTCCTTTCTGAACTGCATTTGTTCAAAGGCATGGCAGTGTTCAAGCAGCTGCTGAATGTTCTCTCTCAGTCCTGCAGTCAGTGCAAGCGCTGGCAAAAGCAGCAGCAATTAAAAATATCCCTTTTATTTTTATTGATGATGGCTCAGTACAGTTATGGTCCCACTGTAAGACACTCAGAAAAGCTGATGTGACTTATAAGAAAAACTCACAAACAGTAAAAAGACTGTTCCACAGATTCATCAGGTGGAGGTGCCGCGTCCTGTCAGTAAGGCTGAGCTTCTGTTCATGCTTTATGTCCTTCCTGCACTGCCTGACATCTAAGGAGTGTAAGAAATGTCCTGCTGGCTCAGGTGGTTTAGATTTTATCTTGTCTGCAGCCTCTTTGTCTCCTTAGTTTTGTGAGGTTTTTCATAAGTTCTTCAGCACCAGCTGGCACTGCGTGCTGGGCAGAGCTGGGTGTCACCTGCAGCCCTGGTGGTTTCACTGCTGCCTTTACTGCCCATCCTCACCCGGGGCTGGGCCAGGCCGGCTCAGCTGTGCTGCTGGGAGCCCTGGCCAGGTGTTCCTGGGCTGAGGGGTGACCGAGGGGCTCCACTGCCTGTCTCTGGTTTGGTGTCCATGGAGAGGGGTCCATAGAGTGGTGTCCAGGGAGCGGTGTCCATGGAAAGGTGTCCAGGGAGAGGTGTTGATGGAAAGATGTCCCCTGAGAGGTGTCCATGGATGGAGAAGTGTCTATGGATGGAGAGGTGTCCCTGAGAGGTGTCCAGGGATGGAGAGGTGTCCATGAATGGAGAGGTGTCCCCTGAGAGGTGTCCATTGAAGGAGAGGTGTCTGTGGATGGAGAGGGGTGCCCTGAGAGGTGTCCATGAATGGAGAGGTGTCCCTGAGAGGTGTCCATGAATGGAGAGGTGTCCCTGAGAGGTGCTTGTCTCAGGAGCTGCTGTAGCTCTGCATTCCCACACCCTGTGCTGTACAGGTCAGACCAGATGCTGACAGCCCTCGTCAGGAGCTGCACCTGAGGTGCTGCTGGGTTAATTACCTCAGAGTGGTTAATTACCCCAGAGTGGTTAATTACCCCACAATCACCCTGTGCCCTTGGCACCTGCCTGTGCTTTTGTGGGAGTATTTCCCTGGGGTGTGCCAACACTGTCAGGGATGTGTAACCCTTCTGTTGAGAGTGCAGTGTTTGTTGTAAGAGGAACAGGTCTTACATCATAAATACCCAAGAAGTGAGATAAGGAAGTTCAGGCAGGGCAGGATAACCCGTACCTGCCTCTCCCACTGCCAGGCACTCCTGCTCTGGCACAATCTGCCAGCCCAGCAGTTTCCTTGGGGTGAATAACCTCAGAGAGAGGAATCAGCCAGGCCACTGGTGCTGGTTCTCCTGCCAGCTCTGGGGTGCAGTCCTGGGGTGGTGTGTGGCTGATCCTGTTGGGTCTCCCCTCAGCAGTGGGACAGGGAGCGCTGCCTCCCTCTGCAGCTGCTGCTGGTTGGGTTTTCCTTGCCTGAATTACTAAAGGAGGATTTTAAGGCTTTTCCTCTCATTGAGTCTCAAAAGCCTCGAGTTGATCCCTGCGATGTGCAAATGCTGAAACCTATCCCTGCCCCCCCTCACATCTGGTTATGATCAGCTGTGGGATTTACTGAATATTGGGACCCCACAGCTTCCTTTTTCCAGGGGAGATTTAGATTTCCCCCCCTCTTTGTTTACTGTAAAAACCACTGATGTTGCATGTTAAAAGAATTAAGTCCAGGCAGGGAGGACGTGGATCACAGGCTGGGTGCCCAGCAGCAGCCACCCAAGAGGGACACTCAGGCTGGGAGCACAGGGCAGGGTTCAGATCCAAGCAAAGGTGCAGAGATTTTTGCAAGTGCCGTAGGAAGTTGGTATTAATGTTGACACAATCAGTTCTTTTCTGCCTCCTTTTAAATTCTTTGATATCAGTTGGAAAAGGTTCTCAGATGGAAAGGAGGGTGTGAGGAGCTTGTCAGACAATGCTCTGGAGAGGCATCTGCTGTGCTGAAATGCTCCTGGCTGTGGTGGGTGCAGAGGTTTGGGCTGAAATCACATCTTGCTGGGGTTGTGCAGCCTGGCTGATATTCTGCTGGAGATTTTTGCCATTGCTCACATTCCTCTGCTCTCTGCTTGGAGCAGACATGAGCAGGCTCCCTCCTGCTGCTGCTGCTGCTGCAGGTACCTGCTCAGCCAAGCTTATAGCCAAACAGTGAGTGGGAAATCCCTGAATTCCACTTTCCTTCCCCACTTTGGGTTTATTGGAGGTTCCAGACAGGGATTGAAGGACCATTGCAGTGGCTCAGGTGGCTGCAGTCACTGTTTGTGTCACAACTGATCCAACCTTTGATGATATCACAGAGCTCCTCACACTGTCAGTTTATCCCCATTTTTGTTTTCCCTGTCTCTGAGTGTTTCCCATTGCTTGAGTCTCCATCTGTTCATCTGAAGGTGATACATACCCTGAAAATGAGAGGGAATGGAGCTGTGCCTGAGTCTCCAGACAGCCCAGATCCTCCATCAGGATCCTCCTTTCCTCTCTTTCCATCTGGGAATGACTCTTTGCCCTAAAGCCCATGAGGAATATTTGATATACCAGGCTCCCTTAACCCTCACTGACATGGCTGATGAGGTGGGAGCAAATTCCTGCTCCTGCCTTTGAGCAGGGCAGGATAAAGGGGGTCTAGGTAGGTGTTGCATGGATTCATATCCCTGGAAATTTGAATATTTCTCTATTTTCAGCCAATTATGGGAGGAGCAGAATGCTGAATCCCTTTTCCAGAGGAGAGTGGTGAGCCCAGGTGTACTGCTAGGTGAGGGAACCTACATTTTAGGGATGTACATGTTACTGGCCATGAGATAATGCAGCCTTGAGATGGGAAATCCCAGGAGATGCAGCAGTTCCTGCCATCGCTCATGAAAGTACTTGCTTTGCTTAATTTATGAGCACTGCATCATCTGGAGACCCCAGCTGGAGACCTCTCATCCTTTGTGGTTGGAGAGGGGAATCCTCAGCCTTGTGCAGAAGGGGGGAGTTTTTGCTGGGAGGAAACCAAGGGCTCGTCCAGGGCTGCCAGAGGGAGAGGGGCTGGGTCAGAGGGGCTCAGAAATCCTGGGGCCAATGGCCAAACCCTTTGTCTGCCCTCTACCACCTCCCTGTCCCCCTCTGCTCTCTGTGCCCTTGGGAGCACAGACAGAATCAAAGGATGCAGTGGGCAGAGCCAGCCCTGTGGCTGCTGCAGCCCAGCTTTAAACCCTGCAGGTCTCCTGATGCTGCAGCACAGCTCTGCTCGTTCCTGCTGCTTTTGAGACAGCTCCAGACTCTGTGCTCAGCATCTCCTCAGGGATCTGGCATTTGCAAGCAGCCAGGACAGTGCTGTCACGTGTGTGGAAAACATGATCCAGATCCCTGCTTTTCACATGGATTTGGGTTTGGTTTCGGGGTTTCTGTTTGTTTGGTTTTTCTTTGGAAGTTTGGGTTTTTTATAATTTCTGACCATAGTTGTTTCTGAGAGCTCAGACCTGAGCAGCAATCCCCTGCCCAGGGTTCTGCTGTCAAGGCTGCCTGCCAGCTGTTGGATCCAGAGCTGCAGGAGCCCTGAAATTGCTGTGTCAGACCCTGAGCAGAGCCTTGGCCGAGGACAGCCCCAGAGTCACCCTTGCAGTGTTCAAAATGTGTGTGCAAGGTGTGCCCAGTCCTGTGTGCCAGGGCTCTCAGGGAGGTGGGAATCCTGCACAAATCCCAGCTCACGGCTCTGCTGGGATCCTGGCTCTCTCTGTGAGCCTCAGTTTCCCTTTCTGGAAAGTGCAGAAATCCCAGTGGTGGTTTTATAAAGAGCTTGGAGATTTAGGACTTGTCACTCCCAGGTAAGAGAAAACCAGTTGCTGGGAACACCTGGGACACTTCACCTGTCTCTGAGGGAAACTCCAGCCTGGGCCAGGAGCACCTCTGTGTGATGGCAGAGGAGCTGCAGCTCCTCCCTGAGGCTCTCCTGGCTCTGAAGGAGACTGAGAGCATCTTGTCAGATTTGCTGGGACAGCAGCATAATTGTGCCCTGAAGCAGTGTCAGGTTTCAGCAGAGGTTAAAGGAAGCAAACTCCGTGTGTTTCTGCAGGTTACTGTTGTGGAATTCTTGACTTTGCAAACTTGAGCCTAATGGACCGGTAGAGGGAGAGAAATGAGGCTCTTATTAAAAGATAATAATATATTTTAAAAATGCTGAACACTCACTCAGGAATGATTTGAAGGAATCTTTGTGCTCTTGTTTCTGAAAATCCAGATTTATGTGAGTTTAGGTAAACACTTGTGCTGTGTGCTGCAGGAGAGTGTTCTCTGATATCTCTGAGCCCAGGGAAATACCCAGAAGGAGCCTGACTCCCTTTGTGTCCTTTTCTCCCACAGAGCACGCTTCCCATGACTAACAGATGCTGGCCTAGATTATGAGCTCAAACAAGAGCGCTCGCTACAATCGTTTCTCCAGTGGCACCACCAACATCACAACTGCTGAGAACACTAACGGGGTGAGGCAAACAGCACAGCCCTGCTTCCTGGCCTCCCATCCTCCTTTTGAACAGGCTGTTTGCCTGCCACTCAAAACCTCGCTATTCACAGTGTATGTGCAGCATTTCAGCAGCCCAGGCAAAGCCTGAAGGCTTTAAATGCCCTGACATTGTTTTTTTCAATATTTCAGACAAGAATGGAAACAACTTTTGGACCAGCCTTCTCTGCTGTGACCACCATCACAAAGGGTGGGTATTTCATGTGTGTGGTTGTTGTCCTTTTACAGATGAAAGAGCTGTTGGGAGAATCTCTCTGGTCATTAACCAGGTGTTGAGGGGCTGGTTTGGTGTTATGTGTCCTGACAGGATGGAAACGAGCAGGCACAGGAGTTTTCTCTCCTCAGGCAGACTGAGCAGTACCACTGGGAAGCCTTTGCTGAAAGCAGAGTAGTACAGCAGGGTTTGATGCTGAGCTCAGCACCAAGTCTTATTGATCCCTGTGACAATCATCACCAATGCTGAAAATTTCCATCTTCCCTCTGTGCCTGACTGTGAGTCACTCTGGAGATTTGGTAAAACCCCGTGGCCACTTTTAGCTCAGACAGGAGGGGATGCAGATGTCCCTGCTCATTTACAATTCCTGTGCCTTGTTCCTCAAAGCTCAGCAGGTGAGGGGAGCCTGAGCCCTGGCACGTGGGGGGATTGTAGGAAGAGGCCTGGTTTCATTTTGGGATACAAATATCCTTCCTTTAATAGAAACAAAAAGACTTGACACTGATTTTGATGAGAATACGAACATCTGCCCGAGAAAAATGTTTGGATTACATTTGTCCTGGACTCTGGATGGTTTTGGACTCCCAAATATTTACATTCAGACTTTTATACGTATCAGAGTCAGTTACATGATCTCTATACAAATATTTCATATTTAATTTAGCATGGCTCCCCTGTGCCTCAGGGATATCCAGACCTCCCTGCATCCAGGCAATTTTTACTGGTGACTGAGATACATGGGAGTATAAAGTTTCCTTTTAATAGTATTTTTAAGGATATTACCTGTGCTCTTTTCTGGGCAAGCTCTCAGAGATCAGGGTGGTTCTGCCTGTGCTGATACATCCAGTCGTGAACCAGCATTGCAGATTCCCCGGTCTTTTCCTTTTCTAAGGAACACTTACAGCTACAGAGGCTGTCCCATAGTTTGGCAGTGTTTCTGAGGAGCCTAACTGCTTGTTTTTCTTTTGGAATTCCCTGTAAAGCTGACGGGACCAACACTTTCAAGCAGCACCGTCGGACCCCGTCCTCCTCCAGCACCCTCACGTACTCGCCACGGGACGAGGATGACGGCATGGTAGGTGTGGGCAGGGCCCTGCTGGCTGGCTTAGCAGAGCACAGGTGAAATGAGAGGTGTCTGGAGCTCCTCTGGACTGCTCTGCCTCCCTCAGCATTGTCTGTGATGTGTGCCCCAGAGGCAGGACCAGCCTCGGCATTGCTGCTGCCATGGGGGAGCAGCTCATTCTCACCTGGGGCTTCAGGCTGGAGCTGCTGCTGCTGCTGCTGCTTTTCACACTGCTAGAGATTGTTATGGGGGTCCAAAGCCTGGCAACTACAAATCCCAGAGTCTCCTTGAGAGGCAGTACCTGGCTCCTGGGAGAAGCAGCCCCTGCCAGGGTGTCTGGGCTGTGACTGGGCCAGGCACTCTCTGTGCTGTGTTGGATGGATCCCAGCTGGCTCTGCAGTTATGGCCAGAGAATCCATTCCTATTCCCACCTCCAGATGGGGCCTCTGACCACCGGGAGAGGGTTTGAAACCTGCAGATTGGGATGTTGGACACTAAGGGCTGTGCTGGGCTTCCCACACGAACCATTCCTGTATCTCCCAGTGTCTTGGTGGTAAAGCAGTTCCCAATTTTGTATCCAGTTTTATCACTCGCTTCTGAGTAAGTTCTTTTTGGGGAATTTAGTGATTCAACAGTCTTCAGAGTTAGCTGCTTGGAGAGAAATTAAATTAGCTAAATCAATTAAATAAAGAACAGCAACAGCAAAGCAAGGATGACAGAAAGGATGGACAGCTCTGAGGCTGGACCTTGTCTTGTCCCTGGTGCTCCAGCCACATCTCACAATTCAGATCTATTCAGATCTAAACATGTTAGTAACAAACTTCAAATGAAGTATTTGTAGACTTAGGTTACAAGACCCAATTTCCACGCCAGGCATAAATGGATCATTGCTGCTGGAGTTAGAGACTGGGGTCAGCAACAGTGTGGAGCTGCAGCACTTCTTAAAATAAATTTGACACCAGATTGCAAAGAATTTTATTGTCAGCATCCTATAAAGTTCCTTCTGTTGCTCAGAGATCTTGCTGTGTTTTATGTGAGCCCGTGGGGGTTTTGTTTGTTGTTGTTCTTTTCTCTAACAAGCCCTTTGAAAATGTGCCTGGTGTCCTTGGCAAGTGCAGCTCTCCAGCCCACCGCTGACCCCACGAGCTGGGCCAGGGCTCAGGCCCCCCCTGGCTGTCAGCACAGACCCTCTGGGCCCTTTTCACAAGCTGGGCAGCTCTCACAGGGCAGAGGGGAGGATTTTTCCAGAGGAGGGGAGGCTGTGAATATTTCATTGAGCCAGGTCTGATAAAGAAACTCCCTGACTCCTTTGGAAACCCCGCTGGCACAAACTGGGGTGTGCAGCCAAGAATGGGGGAGATCTCTGCTGGGAGCCAGCTTCAGTCCTCTTGGACAGTCTCAGCCCACTTGCCCTGGAGTGTTAAATATTCTTCAGCAATAACAGTGAGAGGATTAATGAGTGGTTCAGGAAGCAGCGTGAGGTGCTGACAAACCAGAACCGCCTCGGTCCTGCTCTGCCTGCTGCTCCAGGCAGGCTCACTAACCTTCTTAGGAAGCTTCATTTGCTTTGTCAAGGAATAATCTGGGATTTCCCTTCCTCATCACTGAGTTTTCCCTCCTCCAGAAGCTGCCAAGGGCTTCTCAGCCATCAGAGAGACAGCTGGAGAGGAGTCAGAGCCCTCCTGTGACCTCCACCGCCCCTTTTCTTTCCTTGTAAAGCTGCTGTTATTGAAACAGGAGCAGAGCAGTGTGCTCTGTGTGCAGGGCAGGGATTGCTGTTAGTGAAACAGGAGCAGAGCAGTGTGCTCTGTGTGCAGGGCAGCATTGCTGTTAGTGAAACAGGAGCAGAGCAGTGTGCTCTGTGTGCAGGGCAGCATTGCTGTTAACAGGAGCAGAGCAGTGTGCTGTGTGTGCAGGGCAGGGATTGCTGTTAGTGAAACAGGAGCAGAGCAGTGTGCTGTGTGTGCAGGGCAGCATTGCTGTTAGTGAAACAGGAGCAGAGCAGTGTGCTGTGTGTGCAGGGCAGGGATTGCTGTTAGTGAAACAGGAGCAGAGCAGTGTGCTGTGTGTGCAGGGCAGCATTGCTGTTAATGGAACAGGAGCAGAGCAGTGTGCTGTGTGTGCAGGGCAGCATTGCTGTTAATGGAACAGGAGCAGAGCAGTGTGCTGTGTGTGCAGGGCAGGGATTGCTGTTAATGGAACAGGAGCAGAGCAGTGTGCTGTGTGTGCAGGGCAGCATTGCTGTTAATGGAACAGGAGCAGAGCAGTGTGCTCTGTGTGCAGGGCAGGGATTGCTGTTAATGGAACAGGAGCAGAGCAGTGTGCTGTGTGTGCAGGGCAGCATTGCTGTTAATGGAACAGGAGCAGAGCAGTGTGCTCTGTGTGCAGGGCAGGGATTGCTGTTAACAGGAGCAGAGCAGTGTGCTGTGTGTGCAGGGCAGGGATTGCTGTTAATGGAACAGGAGCAGAGCAGTGTGCTGTGTGTGCAGGGCAGGGATTGCTGTTAATGGAACAGGAGCAGAGCAGTGTGCTGTGTGTGCAGGGCAGGGATTGCTGTTAACAGGAGCAGAGCAGTGTGCTGTGTGTGCAGGGCAGCATTGCTGCTGTCATCCTGCCTGGGCACAGTGCCACAGGTCCCCACCTTGCTGTGTCTGCATGGAGCTGGAACCAGGGCTGTGCTGGAGCCTCCACCTGGAGGCTGCTCCTGTTGCTGAGGTGGTGGGAACTGCAGCTAAAGATTTTAGCTCAATATTGGAACATTGGATACCATGGATGGAGGCTGCCTGCCTGTCCAGATCTGTTGTTTACAGGGAGCTTCACCTCTGAGCCAGAGGTGGAAACTCTCCATCTTCCATCAGATGTTTGAGTGCTCTTTGAAGGTGTGCCTGATGTTTAATGCAGAAATGAGGTCTCTTGAGTTTTATCCTTGTTTGCTTGGCAGATCAAGGCTGCAGATACCCAGAGGGTCTGGAACTGCCAACACATCCTGTTATTCTGTGTTTTCCCCCCAGCCTGGGGGGAATGAAGGATCCTTCTCAGCACATCCCCTACTCTGCTGTGCAGTTAACACCAGCATTATCCAAACCAGGACACAGGGAGCTCAGCCCAGAGTCCTGCACAAACCTTCTGTGTCTCACACCCCTGGAATGCTGCAGTCCCCTTCTCTGTTGGTGAGAAGATGGATGTTGCCTCCCTGCAGGGCCTGCCTTTGCTGCCCTCACTCCCTGTCACCTCCAGAGTGGGAACTGTGCACAGTCATTCTGGTTATTTTAATAATTTCTGCTTCTAGTGGAGGAAAATCATAAAATGAATGGATACACATAAAATGGATTTACCTCATTATAACCATTCCTCCTTAAGGTTTATGTATTTAGTCAATAAATATGCTGTCTTTAAGGGAGAGACATTTATGCTTTGGCTTCTAAGCAGATGCAGCATTTCTGAGTTCCTCAGAGCCCAGGATCATAAAAATGAGGCAGCAGAGCAGAATGAGGAAGCAGCAGGATCCTGGTCTGCTGCTCTCCTGCAGCCCAGCCAGGCTTTAGGGACTGCAGCTTTGTCTCTGGGGAGGGCAGCAGCCTCTGAACCTCATCTTGCAGCTTTCATGGCTGAATTTCCTGCTGCCCCTCTGCCCTCCTGCATTGCCTTTGTCTGGCCCTGGCTCTGAGGTCACCCATTTCACCCAGGGCAGGCACACAGAATGCAGCTCCCGAGGCTCACGTGGAACATGAGGAAAAGTGTTTTTCCCACAAGGTGCAGGACAGGAGCTCAGCAGAGTCTGGTCATGCAGCTTTGCCTGTTCCCTGGGCAGTGGGAGAGAGTCCCTTTTCCAGTGGGCAGCCAGGGATCTCCAGAGCTCCTTCCAGCCAACACTCCTCATGGCTAGGGACTGACAGGGGCTACAGCCAAGCCTTGGCGAGTGTGGCACGTGCAGATGCTCATCCACCATGCCTCGTCTGAAGTGTCTGAAGCTTCTGGCTTCATTCTTCCATTTCCTTGTCCAAGCATGCATTATGCTCATTGAAGACCTTTATTCCTCCTCTCTGCACCTTTTCCAGCCCAGCAGCAGCATCTCTCCCAGAGTAACCCCTCAGTGGCTGCACTCCCAGCTGCACTGGCTCCTCAAATCCAGCCTCCCCACGGTCTGCAGCCTCCAGTGGTGCTTTGGCACCGAATGGCACCTTGGCTACATGCTGGTGGTTGCCATTCCACCCTGGGAGACGTGCTGTGGTTAATATTCCAGCAGCAGCACTCCCTCCAAGCCAATCCCAGGGCTGCCATGGCAGAGGATCTCTCTGGATTGGTGCTCAGTGTGTGCTCTGCTCTCCCCTCCCGAGCAGGAAGCGGCAGAGCCGGGCTCACAGAGAATTCAATAGAAGGAAGTCTCCGCACTTACGCAAAGAAATTTGGCAGAAGTTAGATAGCGAGTGCAACAACAAGTGCTGCTGCAGAGATTAGAGGCATTGCAGGAGCTGGAGCGGTCTCTGGGGGAGATCTGCAGAGCTTTCCATGAAGGATTAGTTCTTGCAGGCCGTTGCTTTGCGGGTGTGCACGGTAAGTGTGCAGGGAACGCACCTTGGAGGAGGTGATGCGCTTGGAATGTCGGTGTCAGCCCGGCTTAGGGAGTGAAACCCCAGTGACTCCTGTCTGTGGGCACGGGGCAGGGCAGGGCACACAGCAGCAGGGCCGCTCGGTGAAGTGTTGTGGAGGGGGAGAGCTGAGCCTGGGGGCCCTGCCTGCAGTTTGGGAATGACGGCACTGACCAGAGCTGCCCTGTGTCCGCAGCCTCCCATCAGCACCCCGCGCCGCTCCGACTCCGCCATCTCCGTCCGCTCCCTGCACTCCGAGTCCAACATGTCCCTGCGCTCCACGTTCTCGCTCCACGAGGAAGAGGAGGAGCCAGTAGGTATTTGGGATTGCCTCAAGGAGCAGGATTGGGAAGCTCAGTGTCAGAGTAACTTAGTGGGCTGTTGTGAGTACGCAGAGCTCTTGGGGCAGATTTTGTGCGGTGCCTGCCTCAGGCTCCTGCTTTTCGCTTTGTTTCCACCACTGACTTTGCTTCCTCCTGTACCACTTCCCTGCCTGGAAAGCAAGGACAATGGTGAGGCTTTTCTGCTTCCCAGAAAAACTGTAAGTCTGTGCAAAGTCCTGCTTGATTCCCTGGCCCAGCAGCAGAGCAAGGTGGGTTGCAAAGCTCAGGCTGGTGGTCTGGCCCCAGGCAGCAAAAAAATACAATTCCCCATGGATTTGGAGCCCCATCCCCATTCAGGGCTGTGTGGCACCCCACAGACTTGATTGTAAGCCCCAGGAGGGTGCAAGGAATTGTCTGCATGCTGGGGGAGGATACTTTTAAACTGAGCTTAGCGTGTGACCCAGTAACCAACCCCAAACTGGATGAATAAGAGGTCAGGCAGCATTCTGCCACTGATCTAGGATAAGAGTTTGTTTCATATTTGGGAACCCAGGGGGCTGTGTTTGCATTTCTGAGAGCAACACAGGATGAAAAGGCAGAGGGAACTGCAGAGATTGATTGGAAATGCTCTGAAATGTGAGCACGGAGAGCCGTGGTGCTCTGGGAGGACGTGCTTGGAGCCCTGTGCTGCCTGTCCTAGTTGGTAAACAAAACTGGGGAGATGGGCCCATTGCAGCAGAAACAATGCTGTTTCTGCTTCCTGAGGAGTGAAGTAGCCCTTCCTTCAGAGTGCTTCAAAAGCACAAGAGTGCAGGCTGTTTTAAAATTGCTCTCAAGCTCAGGCTTAGTACAATTTTGATAACTCCATGCTTAGGCCTACCAAGGAGAAAGTCCCAGCCAGTGCAGCTCATGCAGTTCTGGTGACTGAATCCCTGGAGTTGGTCTGTGCAGTTTGCTGTCAGGTGCTGATCCTGCCAGATGCTGTTGGCCCCCAGTTGGTGATGAGCTGAGTGAGGGTGTCCAGCCATTCCCAAGTTCATTCTTTCCCTACTGGAACTCAGCAGATCCAGACAGAATTTTATGTTGAGACCATGAAAAACCCTCAGTGTGCCCCAGGCTCCCCGAGGCTCAGCACTGAGGGGTTGTGTTATTCCTCCTGCAGAGCTGCAGGCTCTTGGTTTGGACTAATCCCTGCTGTGTGTGTCCCTGTGTGTGCCCTGCAGGAGCCCCTGGTGTTTGCAGAGCAGCCCTCTGTGAAGCTGTGCTGCCAGCTGTGCTGCAGTGTCTTCAAGGATCCCGTCATCACAACCTGTGGGGTAAGCATGGCCCTCCCAGACACCCTGGCTGAGCCACACTCAAGCCTGGACTGTCCCCTCTGTCTCTCCCTGGGGACTGCCAAGCAAAACTAAGGTGGGATGGCTTTTCCCAGGAGAGCTGGACTGCCAGCCACCCCATCCTGGCCATGTTCAGTCTCCTTGCTGTGGCTTCCATGAGGTCAAAAACTCCTCCTGAAGGGCTCTGCAGGAGCTCCTGGGCACCCCAGGAATGCTTCAGTTGTGAAGGAAGTGTTGCTTATAAAACAAGAATGGCTTGAAGCTTCATTTAGTTAATGCTTGCACAGGGATTTGAGATCCTCAAATGAAAGGCACGGGGTGTTATGAATATTCTTCTGGATTCCATTTTACTGGGGTTTAATAGAAGCTGTATATTATTGCTGTGCTCCTTGTGAAGAAAGATGGCTTTGAGGCGGCTCTAATGCTTGTGACGTGATCTGATCACCAGGATGGGGCTGTAGCAGCAGCAGCAGAGCTCAGGATTGTTTATTGCAGCGAGGGTGCCATTCCCCAAAAGTGCTGGAAGCTGCTGCAGTTTGGCTGCACCATTCCAGTGAGCAGCTCTGCACAGAGACACTGAGATTTAGTGGTTAATGTGGAAAAAGGCCCACTGCAGGAAGCAGCCTGGCTTCATCTGCAGTCCTGCTCTGGAGGGAGCTCAGTGCAGCTGTGCCGGGCAGGAAAAGGCCATGGGAGCAGGGCAGCAGATAACAGCTCCAGAGGGGGACCCACAGCCCTGCCAAGAGCTGGCTCCCTGGCCAGGGAACGTGGCTGAGGAGGCTCCAGGGAATGCACAGGGCAGGATCAGGACCAGTGAAAGCTGCAGCCTTTGTGTTCATTAGTGTGTTAGACTGTGCTTGCTGCTTTGTCAACTTAAACTGTCACAACGGAGAGGGGAGCTATTTAAAGTGCTCACATTTACAGAGCATTTAATGGCCTTACAAACCAGCTGTTCCATCTGCCTGGCAGCAGGACAGGGCTGCCTCTGCTGCCTTGAGGGGGCTCCAGAGGGATGGCTGTGGTGGGCTGGCTGGGCAAGGACAGGGAGAGGCACAGGGGACAGCCCAGGCTTCCCCTTCCCCAAGGGCTTCTCAGGGGAGTGAGAGGAGTGACATGGGCTACAGGGGAGGGTGAAACCCATAGAGAAACCCTATGCAGGTTTCTCAGATGTGGAGGGTAGGAAAGACTTGGATGTGTCCAAGAGCAGGCTGGATGGAGCCCTGAGCCTTGGTCTGGTGGGAGGTGTCCCTGCCCATGGCAGGGAATTGGAACTTGATCTCTAAGATCCCTTCCAACCCAAACCATTCCAGGATTCTGTGATCCCATGAATATCAGTGTGGCAGAACACACCCTGGGCTTTGGCTTGCACCACAATCATGGACTGATCCTGAATGGGGAGAAGGCCAAAGCTCCAAACTGCGTGTTCAGGACCTGTGCTTGCCCCTGAGCAAGCAGCTGGGGTTTGCCCTGAGCTAGCACACGCAGAGCAGCTGCTGAGGCTCTGAGCCCAGGCTGTGCTGTGTCCCCCCCTTCCCAGGGGCAGCCACAGGGAATCATTTGCCCACTGGTTTTACGCTGACGCTGCTGTTGCTCTCTGTCTCCACAGCACACGTTTTGCAGGAGATGTGCCTTAACATCTGGTGAGTACAGAGCTGTTCTTGTGTGATGCAGCCAGAACACACTTATTTTCTGGTTGATTTGCTTTCACCTAAAGAGAAACCTGCAGAAAAATGTCCACAGGGCTTAAAACAAGCTGTCAGTGGATGTGGCACTGCAGCAGTGAGGGGCTGGGGGTCAGTGGTGCACTCTGGAGCAAGGGCTGGGCACAGGATGTTCTCAGATCCTGGAAAATGCACTGGATAATCTCAGGATAATACATGTCTCGCCCAGAGCTGACCCACTGATTTCAAACTGAAAGCTTTCTGTGGCTGCCTGGATAAAGAAGCAGGGGCCACGTTTGGCATCAATTCCTTCTCTCCATCCCCTCAGTGCCAGGGCTCTGGCCCCTGACTGAGCCCCACTGAGCTGCTTTAGCTCACCCAGCTCTTCCAGAGCCCTGGGAGAGCCCAAGCTCCTGGCTGCTGGCCTGGGCTAACCAGCTCCCACTTGGGTTGGACTCTGGCTGCAAAGAAAAGACTTTTTTTGGCACAAGCCCGTGCCCCTCTTGGCAAGCTGTTGTTCAGCACAGAGCCAAGCCATTGGCATTACCAGAACAGTGAGCCCTGAGGAGGCTCCCTGGGGAGTCCTGCAAAGCAGCAGCTCTTTCTGCCTTAAGATTTTTGTGTTCCACACATAAGAGGTCCCTCTGCTTTGCATGTTAATCCCCTCACTGTGCTCTGCTATATCAACCCCAGCCCACAGATCTGTGGCAAAAGGCTTTGCAATTGCAATCCCCATGCCTGGAGTGTTCCATGAACAGCTGGATGTGGCAGAGCTCAGTTGATGAGGTGGTGATCAGTCCAAGGCTTGGACTCGATGATCTTGGAGGTGTTTTCCAAGCTGAAGGATCCTGGGTTTCAATGGTTGCTGGCAGCAGGAGCTGAGCCCAGGCCTGGGTGAGGAGCAGGTTATGGCTGGGGGATCTGGCGATTGGTGCTCACTGCCTGTGAACACTCACCCTTCAGCCAGCACAAGGCATCAGTGTGGGCTCCTTTCACTGGCAGCTCCCTCAATCATTATGCATTAACATAAACTGTAACTTTCCCACACTCCAAGACAACCAAAGATGATGGCTGGCATATTCCTGGTGAATATTCCTGGCTCTTTCCATGGCCACTCACCTGGGACTTGGCTGACCCCACCTGGGAAAGCACAAACCACAGTTTCCACGCAAGGGCTCTGGCAGATGCCAGTGCCCCGTCTCAGCCCTCAGTGACTGTGCCATCCTTCCCTCCCTGGCAGAGAAGTGCCCCGTGGACAACGCCAAGCTGACGGTGGTGGTGAACAACATCGCGGTGGCCGAGCAGATCGGGGAGCTGTTCATCCACTGCAAGTACGGCTGCCGGCCTGCCGCCAGCAGCAAGAGCCCTGCCTTCGAGGTGGACCCCCGAGGCTGCCCCTTCACCATCAAACTCAGTGCCAGGAAGTGAGTGCTCCTTCCAGGGATCCTCTCCAGGGAAAGGGCACTGCCAGCCTGGCATGCCCTGCAGCTCCGGGGCTGTGCCAGCCCAGCCTGCCCAAGCTGCCCCACGGCTCCAGGGCCATGCAGCTCCTGCCAGCGCTGCTCTGTCTCGCTGTGCCAGGGAAATGGGCAGGGTGGCTTCAGGGGACAGCTCGGGGCTGGTGTCAGAAGGAGCACACTGTTTTCTGCTCCCTGAGTGGCAGTACTGGGACAGGGGGTGCATTGAGAGCAGCCATCTCACATCTGGGATGAAACTCCATGGCTGAGGTCAAGTAGAGAACTTGGGATTCTTTTTGTTATCTTCATTGTATCCTATGAATTTGAAATCTCTCTCCCTCCCCATCCCTGTTTTCCTTGTCCATTCCTGTTGTTGGTGGCTGGCTGAAGGCTCAGCCCATCAGCTGCAGAAGTAGATGTGCCCTGTGAAAATGTGGCCTATTATTACTCTCAATTTTCTGGCCAAATGAGAACTTAAAGCTGGAATTGCAGCCTCAGAGCAGGGGGCTTTGGATCATCTGACAGCGTCCCAGGGCTGGTTTGCTCCTCTCCTGAGGATCTGTGTTGTTCCCAATAATTTTTGCTCGTTGCTGATTTTCCTGCCTTTGTTTCTCTCCGTGCACAGGGATCATGAGAGCAGCTGTGATTACAGGCCCGTGCGCTGCCCCAACAACCCCAGCTGCCCTCCCCTCCTCAAAATGAACCTGGAGGCTCACCTGAAGGAGTGTGAGCACATCAAGTGTCCCCACTCCAAATACGGGTAAGGAGCTGATGCTTTGGGGTGGGGAACTGCACTGAGCTCATGACTGAGCTGCTTTTGCCTGCTGCAGCCTTGGGGTGGCCTGAGGCTCTGAGCAGCTCTCCTCAGTGCTCTGCATTGGCCTGAGGCTGAGCTAGGGGTTCCAGGGGTGGCAGGAGGCAGCCCTGGAGCCTCGGGGTGGGAACAGGCCGGTCATGGTGAGGAGGAGGGTGAGGAGGGTGAGTGCACAGGCAGAAGAGCTGGAGGAGTCAGAGCACGAAGAGAGGGAGATGAGAACAAGAGTAATTTGAGCACCATGGCTGTGTCTTGCCAGCCAGGCCTTGTCCCAGACAAGGGAAGTGCTGATCCACCCCAGAGGGTTCCCTGTCACCCGAGCCCCAGGGCAGCCCCTGCTTGGGTTTACTGTTGCAGGGAAAGTTCACAGAAAGTTCTTCCATCACTGGCACAGGGCAGTGGAGGAGTGCCCATCCCCAGGGGATTTCAATGCCATGTAGATGTGGCACTTGGGGACATGGGTTAGTGGTGGCCTTGGGGCACAAACGCACTCGATGATCTTAGAGGTGTTTTCCAACCTCAGCAGTTCTATGATTCCATGATCCTGAGCCATGTCTTGGCAGAGGCAGAGCAAGGCAAGTCCTGGCAGAGCAGCCCTGACTCTGTGCCATGCTGCAGGCCCAAGGCAGCATCTGCTGAGGTCAGCTGCAGTTTTTTCCACTGGTTTTGATGGCTCCTGGTGAGCCCAACAAACTGACACCACCCTCTGTCTCCTGCCCAAGATCTGCTTTTCCTTGCAACTTCCCAGACAGACAGTGCAGTTTGGGGCCAGTGCCCTGGCTGGAAGAGTGGGAGCTGCTTGGCCTCTCTTGTCCTGCAGTTGCCTCTCCCAGCAGGATCACAGAATCATTAAAACTGGAAAGGACCTCCACGGTGATCAAGTCCATCCTTTGAAGGATCAGGAACCACAGAATCCCTGCTGCTGGCAGGAGGAGCAGGACAGCTGGGGACCCACACAGGCTGAGCCAGGAGTCTCCAGGAGAGCCCTGCTCCAGCCAGCACCTGCCTTCCCCCAGGTGTGCATTCATAGGGAACCAGGACACCTACGAGACCCACCTGGAGACGTGCAAGTTCGAGGGGCTGAAGGAGTTCCTGCAGCAGACGGACGATCGCTTCCACGAGATGCAGGTGGCCATGGCCCAGAAGGATCAGGAGATCGCCTTCCTGCGCTCCATGCTGGGCAAGCTCTCGGAGAAAATCGACCAGCTGGAGAAGAACCTGGAGCTGAAGTTTGGTGAGTGTGCAGCACACGAGCTCTGTGCTCAGAGCTGCAGGGACAGGGCTGCCCTTGGGTGCTGCATTACAAGGGCTGCTCTCCCTGCTGATGGCAGCGGTGTGTTCCCAGGCTGGGGGGCAGTGGGTGCCCTCTGCCTGTTCCCTGGGGTGCCAGCAGTGGCTCTGCAGTGACTGTGGGCCTGTCCCTGTCTCACAGATGTGCTGGATGAGAACCAGAGCAAGCTGAGCGAGGACCTGATGGAATTCCGCAGGGACGCCTCCATGCTGAACGTGAGGAGGGACCCTGGACTGGAGTTACCTGGCTCTGCCCCTGCCTGGGCTTCCCTGCAGTGGGGGGAGCCTCTGGGGAGAGCCTTCTGCTCCAAAGCCTGGGCCTTTTACAGGGCATTGTCCCCAGAAAGCAGGGAGATGGGCAGATCCAAGCAGTGTGGGGAATTGCAGAGTGAGGACAGGACAGTGTATTCTGAGAGGTATTTCTGGGCCTCTCTGAATACTGAGAGTTTAGTGCTGGTGTGAGGTGCTGTCAGAGCCCTGTGGCCTCTGGAGGGAGGTGACAGAGGGATGTGGCAGTCACAGAGTAGAGCAGAGACCTCTTTGATGGCCTCAGGGGATGAGTTGGCCGCTCAGGAAGGGCCCTGTGGGAGTCACAAAGACAAGAGGGGTTGGAGCAGTGGAGGGGACAGTCCTAAATCCATGTCCAGGCCACGCTGGCCCGGATGGCCCCACAGCTCACACAGCCTGTTGTGTGTTTCAGGACGAGCTCTCCCACATCAATGCTCGGCTCAACATGGGCATCCTTGGATGTGAGTATCCCCATTGTGGCCTGGGCTGGGTGTGGGGAGCCCGGGGAGCCCTCCTGGCTGCTCTCAGAGCAGTGCAGGGCAGCAGCACTGCCCTCCCTCCCTCACCTGGCTCTCCTCTCTGCAGCCTATGATCCTCAGCAGATCTTCAAGTGTAAGGGGACCTTTGTGGGCCACCAGGGCCCCGTGTGGTGTCTGTGTGTGTACTCCATAGGAGACTTGCTCTTCAGTGGCTCCTCAGACAAAACCATTAAGGTAAGAGCTTCCCTCTTCCGTGCCCCTTCTGCATTTGCACGTGGAACAGAAGCTGAGTTCGTTTGTGGGGTGGGTGGATGTTGCTTCCTAAAGTTTCCTCCCAAGAATCAAATGATTCTTTATGATTATAGCTGGACAAAATTATCTGCAAGGAAACATTATGTGCTAGTGAAATTGAGAGACAAGCAGAGATCTTTGCGAGGCCAAGATCAGAATCTCATTCCTGCAGCTGCTGGTTTTGCTTTATGTGGCATTTAGGGTATTCAGGACTATTTCAGCTTCTCCTTTGTCATAAAAAGTCATCTTTGAACAAAACATTTGTCCCTGATCCGATGTGTCCTTTCCCTGTTTTTTATGGCATGTTTGTTTTCCTTTGTCCTGTTTTCAGTAACTCAGACTGACAGCACTGCCCCAGTGCAGCCTCAGCAGCCCTGCCCAGTGTCACTGTGGTGGCTGCTGGTGGCTGCTGGCCAGGCTGGGGACACCATGGCTGCCACAGCTGACCCTGCCAGGAGCAGAGCTTTGCTTCAGCTTCCTTGGTTGTAGAGCCACGTGGAGGGAAATGGATATTGCTGTACATTAGGGCTGGAAAGCAGATTCTCCCCTGCTCTGCTCTGGGCACCACATTCCTCCTGAGAGAGGATTCCTCCCTGTGTGCTCAGGGAAAAGCCTCTGCAGTGGCAGGGGAAGCTGTGCTGTGCCACTGGAGCCCTGGCATGGGTGGGAAGTGCTGCAGCAGGAGCCTGAGAGCTGCTCCTGTGTCGGAGTTGGTGCTGGCCTGGGCTGAGGGAGCAGAGCTGGAGCAGCTGCTGGCCTGTGTCTCATTAGCTTCAGCCTGGCCCTCTGCAGCCCTTTCCCTGTGCTAGCCAGGCCTGCAGGGCTGGGAGCTGCCAGGCACTGAGTGCTAAGGTGCCAGGCAGTGCCCAGGTGCCAGGCAGCCTGTTTCCTCCTCTGGCTGCTGCCATGCTGCCCAGGCTCCAGCCCCGTGTTCTCTGTTAGGTGTGGGATACCTGTACCACGTACAAGTGCCAAAAGACCCTGGAGGGTCACGATGGAATTGTGCTGGCTCTCTGCATCCAGGGGTGAGTGAGGAGGGGCACCTGTCCCTGGGGAGAGTGGGGACAGCCCTGGGACCCCTGAGCACCCCATGGCACTGTCCCTCGGTGACCCCCTTGTGTCATTGCAGGAACAAGCTGTACAGTGGCTCTGCTGACTGCACCATCATCGTGAGTACAGGCCACCCACAGCAGCAGGGACTGCCCCTCCTCTGCCAGGGGGCACTGAGAACCCTCCTGTGCTGGATCCACCCCTGGGGTGGGCTTGGGGCTTTCCTGCAGGCTGCATTTCCCACTCCCAGCTCCTCCCTGGGAGCAGGGGGCTGGTGCTCTGGGCTGGGGCAGGGCAGCCTGCCCAGCCCCTCATGGGCTCTGCTTTGGTGGGCTTGACAGTGATCTTAGAGGGCTTTTCCCTCCTAAGCCATTCCATGATTCTTGTTTTAGGTCTGGGATATTCAGAACCTGCAGAAGGTGAACACGATCCGAGCACACGACAATCCTGTTTGCACTTTGGTCTCCTCACACAACATGCTCTTCAGTGGCTCCCTCAAAGCCATCAAGGTGCAGCTCCAGGGCTCCTCTGGGGCTGCTTGGGGACCAGGGACACAAACTCTGAGGCAGAAGTGTCCAAAGAGGAAGGAAGTGCCATTTTTGAGCTGTGGGTGGCCTTGTTGCTAAGGTCTCCTGAGCCACAGGGCAGCCAGCACTGCAGAGGTTTAGCCTTGCTCTGTGCTCAAGGGAAAGCTGTTCTCTGGCTGCAGAAGCACTGTATTTCTTCCAGCTCTAAACCTGAGGCTGCAGCTGCAGTATCCTGGCAGTTCCTGAGCGTGTGTGTCCTCAGGCCCCCAACAGACCTGCCCAGACTATTGGGAATTGTGTCTGGGCTCCAGAACTGGCTGCAGATTCAGGCTGTCTGTTTTGAAACCACCTCCAAAGGATCTTGAGTCTGCATTCCCTACCTAAAACATGCAGAAACCAGAAACAGCTTTTCAGGCTGCCCTTTAAAGCCTTGGCTAGATTCCTGTGGTTGTGCTTCCAGCTCCTGGTGAGACAGCTTATGGGCCCGTCCATCTGTAAGTGGACTGTGCTCTTTTCTTTATCTGGGGCCTGGAGTGCTTCAGCTCTGGAGAGGGCTCAAGGCTGGAGCAGCCACACAGCACAAGGAGAATTTGGGGCCTTTTGGGTTTGTCATGCCTGGCCACTTGCTGCCAATGAGGCAGGCAGGCTCAGAGTGGGGGGAGTGAGCTCTGCCAGTCCCTGTGTGCCAGGGTGGGAGGGGAAGTGCAGGGCAGTTCCTTGCTGCAGCTGTGCTTTGGGCTTTGCAGCATGGCTCTGCTAGGGAAGGGTCTCTGCCAGCAGTAATGCAGGCTCCAGGCTGGCTCCCTCAGGGAATGTGCTTGCTCAGCAGTTTCTGCGTTTTATCTGCAAGTCAGTGGGATCAGGCAGTTCCCATCAGGCAGGAGAGCTGGCACAAGGATCCCCACAAGGGCTGTGAGGGAGGGTGGGCACTGCTGTGTCCTGCCCAGCCCCACTGAGCTTCCTCCCCCTGTGTGTGTCCCTGCTTTCCACAGGTGTGGGATATTGTGGGAACTGAGCTCAAGCTGAAGAAGGAGCTGACAGGTCTCAACCACTGGGTTCGAGCGCTGGTGGCTTCCCAGAACTACCTGTACAGTGGATCCTACCAGACCATCAAGGTGGGACTGAGCACTGGTGACACCTGAGCCCCTCTCCCTGTCCCTCTCTGGGCTCTGCACTGGGGCAGCAGCACCTGAGGCAGCTGCTGGGCTGTGAGAGCACTGCTGACACGTGGGGTTTTCCTGTGCTGATTGCATCTCTGGGCTTTGGGAGCTGCTGGGGAGGCTCCCTGGGACAAACTGGGGCCTCAGCCCTGGCTCCTCGAGGCTGCTGCAGCCTTATCTGCCCTGACACTCCTGCTGATAACGGGGGAAGGTCACTGCCTGGCTGCAGAGCGACCATAAATCCGTGTGAGGGTTCCCAGTGCCCTCCCTCCTCTGTGCTGGCTCAGGTTCTGATGAATAGGTCACCTCTCAGGGGTCAACTGTCTGGGGGACACAGGAAAATTGGAAGTTGCCCTTCTCAGGGTTAATGAATCTCTGTTAATTTGTCTGCGTTGGGTTTTAGTGCTATCAAGGACTGGGCTGTGTGTGCAGTCACACACAGAGGGTGTGAAGTCTCCACCCAACCTTTCCAGCTTGGATATTTAAAGTTGGGCAGCTAAATAAGATAACAGGGATTTGCTCTGCAGTGCTGAACATTCCCAGCTGGATAGGGTGGTCCCTAAAGGTGTGATCTGGGCACACGGGGAGCCAGGCTGGCTCTGTGCATGGCAGAATGGCTGCAAGGGATCTCCCCTGCGAGAAGGGTCTCATCCTGCCTCTGCTCCATCTCTCCCAGATCTGGGACATCCGGAACCTGGAGTGTGTGCACGTGCTGCAGACGTCGGGAGGCAGCGTCTACTCCATCGCCGTGACCAACCACCACATCGTGTGTGGCACCTACGAGAACCTCATCCACGTATGGCACAGGGCCTGGGGATGGGCACAGGGGAACCTCATCCACGTATGGCACGGGCACAGGGCCTGGGGATGGGCACAGGGCCTGGGGATGGGCACAGAGGAACCTCATCCACGTATGGCACGGGCACAGGGCCTGGGGATGGGCGCAGGGGAACCTCATCCACGTATGGCATTGGGCACAGGGCTTGGGGATGGGCACAGGGGAACCTCATCCACATATGGCACGGGCACCTGGCTCTGCTCATCCCCTCGGGCACAGCACCCCCCTGGCACTGTGCATGGAGGCAGGAGCAGCTCCCAGAGGGGAGCTGGGTGGCCTCAGCACAGCGTGATGCCCAAGCCCAGCTGTCCCCACAGGTGTGGGACATCGAGACCAAGGAGCAGGTGCGCACGCTGACCGGGCACGTGGGCACAGTCTACGCCCTCGCCGTCATCTCCACGCCCGATCAAACCAAAGTCTTCAGCGCGTCCTACGACCGCTCGCTCAGGGTGCGTGTGGGGCCGTGTGTGGGGCTGGACACAGGGTCTGAGACAGCCCGGGGGCCCCGAGGGAAGGGTGGCGGGAACCCCAGGGGCCTCTGTGTGTCACCCGTGTCACCCGTGACATGCAGCATCCCTGTCCCTCGTGGTGCTCCGGGCTGTGCTGGGCTCATCTCCCCGTGTGTCCCCGCAGGTGTGGAGCATGGACAACATGATCTGCACCCAGACCCTGCTGCGCCACCAGGGCAGTGTCACCGCCCTGGCCGTGTCCCGCGGCCGCCTCTTCTCCGGTGCCGTGGACAGCACTGTCAAGGTGGGTCTGCTCAGGCTGCTCCTGCTGGTCTGGGCTCAGTCAGGGCTGGAGTTAGGGCATTAAATGAGTTAGGGGTCAGAGTGACAGGAGGGGTGGGGACAGGTGAGGGTTCAGCTCTGCTGCCAGGGAACAAGTGACCAGACAAGAGGACATAACCTCCAACTGGGCCAGGGGAGGTTCAGGTTGGACATCAGGAAGAATTTGTTCATGGAAAGGGTTGCTAAGGAAGGGGCTGTCCAGGGAGGAGGTGGAGTCCTCATCCTGGAGGTGGCACTCAGTGCTCTGGGCTGGGTGACAAGGTAGGGACCAGTCACAGGTTGGATATGATGATCTCGGAGGTCATTTCCAACCTTAATGATTCTGGGATTCTCTGAAACAAGGGGATGGTTCTCCAGGGGCAGGAGGTTTCTCTCCTGACAGTGTTGTGGATGCTGGCAGTGCAGAGGGAAGCTCTGTAGGGATGAGGAGAAGCCCACAGGGCTGCTCAGGAGTCACTGCCTGCGGTGCCATCGTCTGTCCGCAGGTCTGGACGTGCTAACGAGAGCGTCACACGAGTCCTGCACACTGAAAGACCAAAAACTCTCCCCTCCATCGGCCTGTGGGTGACCACACCACTGAAACGACTGCTGCAGCTCCTCCTGCACCAACCACTGCCTGCTGCTGCTGCCCCTCGGCCGGCGGCTCTGCGGACGGCTCTGCCCCACGGACGCTCCAGGTGTTCCCTTAGATTGCCCCAGATGATGGAAAAGAGGAAGCTCTTCCAGTGCCAGTGCCCTCCTCTGCCTGTGTCCACCCAGCTGGGGACACCCCCAGGCTGGCGCTGGGGTGGCACTGGGCCTGGGGGCTCAGTGCCAGGACTGGGCAGATCCGTGTGTCCTGTGGGGACAGGCTGGGCCCTGTCCGTGGCAGGACTGAGCTTTAGGCCGTACCCTGGGTGGGCACCCGACCCCTGTCTGTCTCTAGTATTTAATTTACTGCCAAGGCGCCGGGCCGATCCAGCTGGGAAGAGGTGTTTCCTTGAGTAGCCAGGTACGATTTTTATTGCCACAGCTAGTTCTCAAATCAAGTTCCACAAGCCCATTGTTCACCACCCTGTAATAATGGTCTCCACATTAAAGACAAAAAGCCTCCGTTGCATTTTTACTTACATTTTCTACTGTTTTTAAGATTGTAATATAGATTTGATTATTTCTTCATTGACAATAAAAGCAGAAAGAGTTGTTCCTGCCCGGTGTGAGTTATTGCAGGGAGCCAGCAGCCAGCACTGGCCCCGTGGGGTGAAAATTGAAGTGCCTGGGCCCTACACTCCACAGGGAACAGCTCCCAGCCAGGCCCCAGCACCCCACAGAGACACCCAGGGGTGCCCTCAGACTGTGCAGCACAAACACCCAGCACGCCACGAGGACTCAGGAAGGTTTGGGGACACAAACAGTGGTGGCAGCCCGGCAGGGGTTTTATTTTTTTATTTTTGTTTAAATATTTGTTGCCAGACTTGGTATAGGAGCAAACGTCTTCACAGCACCACGAGCCATCTACAATTCAGAATAGGAAGAATAAAGACGAGTAGAGGTGAAATCTAAGCACAGAAGAGCAGGGAGCAGCACCAAGATGCAGAGCTGGACAGATGGGATACGATACAGAGTCCATAACTTAATCATAAAAAATATATATATGTATATATCCATCATGTAGAACTTTATGGAATTTTTTTTAGATACATATTTTTTTTTCTTTTCAACAGATAATTTCAGGCGGGTGATTTATTTATTTTTTTAAATTATTTTTAAAGTCTTTTTTTTTTGTGTTTTGTTGGTTTTTTGTTTTTTTCAAAAGAAATTTCAAAGTTGTGCCAAACACATCTGGATCAGCGACCACAACAGGAGAGACGGGGGGAGACAGGGCAGGGGGGGAGAGGGAAGGAGGGAGAGACCACTCCACGTCTCGAGAGAAAGAAAGGAACAGCAACACTTCTGTTTGGAAACCACAAGCAAAAAATGCATTCATCAGGACTCAAGCGACTGAACCAGACTCCAACTCCAGTTTGTACAGGAATATACAGCGGCGCATCCCGCGGGACACGCCGGGCACACGCACCCCGCGTGCACACCCACGCACACCCACACGCACCCAGACACAGACCGACAGCAAAAGCGAGGAAAAGAAACCGAACCAAACCCTGAAGACACTCCAAAGGAAATGAAACACCTCCGGTGTAAGAATTAACAAAAACCTCCATAAAACAAGGCACATCCTTTGAGTTCGTAACGGTGGAAAAAGAAAGACGCGACACTGAATCCCAACGGAAAACCCGACCAGAACCGCTCGCACGTACCTTCCACCCAGAGAAAAGGTAAATATTGTGCTACTCTTAGAATGAGTTTGCCACAAGACACACAGCTTAGTATAATCTAATAGTTTTTCTCAAGCTAAAATCCATTTTTCTCTTGATTTCTTTTAAACTGCTTTATATATAATTGCTAATATTTTTAAATCTTTTAAATATATATTTGTTAAAGTTTATTTCTTTTTTATTATTTTGGGATTGGGGGAAATCTGCTTTATATCCTTTTTTTTAAATTTTTTTTTTCCCCTCCAATAAATTAATACTTTTTTTTTTTTTTAATAGCTTATCACCGTCCTGTCCCCAGGTGGGGAGGGGCCGGGCAGGGGCATGTCCCGCTGCCCCCAGGGCCACCGCCAGCCTTGCCGCCCCCGCCAACGCCGACCGAGAAAGAAAACAAAGTTTAAAAATCAAAATTAAAAACGGAGCAAAGAAACCCAAGTGCATTTGCCCGCCCGGCCCCGCCACCAGCAAACGCTGTCGGTGACACGCGGCCGGCGGAGCCACCGCGCCAGGCAGGGCTTGTGCTACATTCGGGCGGCGGTGACCCACGGCACCACGGCTGCCAGGGTCAGCCCCGAGCCCCCCGAGCCCCGGTCCGGAGCTTTGTGTTGCTTTGTTTCTTCTGTTGGGTTTTATTTCTGTGTTTTTTGTTCGTTTGTTTTTTGCTTCTGCAAAAGGGAGTCCTGCCGGAGCCGGCGCCGAGTCCGTGAGCACAATCCTGAGGTATCTTCTTCTTTGTGCAAACCCCGAGGGACGGGATGTCCGGGAGGGGACGGCTGTACAAAGGGGACGGGGGGAGGGCGGTGGGGCCGGGGGGTCGTGGATCGTTGTGCCCTTGTGCCCACATAAGCCCTGAGGTTCTCGGGGCCCTGGCGCCCCTCACTCACTCCAGCATGGCATCCAGCTGGTCCGCCAGGTCGTCGAACATGCTGCCGATGTCGTCCAGGATGCTCACGGTGCTCTTCGACTCCACGGCCGAGCTGGAGAGTGACAGAGACGGGTCGGGGCAGGGCATGGTATGGGGACAGGGCACAAGTCCCCTGGGCCCCATGGCACGGCCCTCCTGCCCCTTTGTGCTGCGGCGCCCAGCACTGTGTTCCCAGTGCCGTGGCACAGTGTTCAACCTCCATGTCTCCTGTGTCCCCTCTCCAAGGTAGGCCCCAGGGCACCCACATGCCACCCTTGCCGATGCTGCGCCAGATGACCTTCAGTGTCACCTCCCCAGGGCAGTTCCAGCCAGGGTCCCCTGGTGCCCCACCGGTGTCCCCCAGCACCACCTCACTCCCACCGTGGTGTCACAGCCTGATCCCTGTGCATGCTCCTTATGGCTTGCTGTGCTCGGTGGCACCGAGTGGCCTCACACCCTCCTGGGGCCCACAACCCACCCCTGCACCCCCTTACTCTGCCGCCTGACTGTCCTCCTGCTTGATCTTCTCCTCCACGGCCTGCAGCGCGGCCGCCAGGGACGCGCTCGTCTCCTCCAGCTTCTGCTGCGCCAGCTCGGGGCCGCCGCTGTCCACGGACGGGCTGGCGATGGTGGAGCGGGGCGGCTTCACGGGCACCTGCTGGGGCTGCGCGCCGGGCGACAGGGGCTTGGCGGGGCTGGAGCAGAGCGAGGGCGGCGTGCTCGAGGGCTTGCCCGCGGGGCTCAGCTGCCGGGCTGGCGACGGCGCCGGCGTGGAGCTGGCGCTCACCGACTGGATGGCGGCGTGGGGCTTGGGGGGCTTGGGCGCCGTGGGGGGCGGCGTGGGCTTGGGGGACACGGGGGGCGGCGTGCCATGGATCCGCTTCACCTCTGCGGAGAGAAAGGAGAGGGGCAGGAGGGCGGCGGGGCCGGCTGCGACCCCCGGCGTCCGCCCCGCGGAGCGCCCGTCCCGGGGGCTGGCGGGGCACCTACCTGGGCTGCCGGGGCTCGGGATGGGCACCTTTTTGGGGACGGGCACGGGCGGGCCGGGCATCTTCTGCGGCGGCTGCGTCAGCACGGGCTTGGGAGACACCGGCGGTTTGAAGGGCTTCTTGGGCTCCGCGGGCGGCGGGGCGAAATCGGGGCCGTCGGGGCGGGCGGCGGGCGGCGGGGTGGGCGGCGGTTCGGCCCCGCTCAGCTCCGAGGCCGGCCGCCGCTTCACGGTGCCGGTGCCGTTCTGGTACACGGCGAGCGTGGTCGGCTCCAGCGCCGGCTCCTTGTCCTTGGCTTTGGGCCGGCGCTTGACGGTGTCGGACTCGGTGAGGACGAAGCGGACGCCGTCCTGCTGGCTCTGCCTGGCCCGGATCCGCCGCTTGAGCGTGGCGCTGGCCTCCACCTTGGCCAGGTCCCCGTGGCGGTGGGCCGGGGACAGCCCCTCGCCCGTCTCCCCGCGGGCCGGCCCCAGGGGCCGCGGCCGCTGCTTGATGGTGAGGGTGCCGTCCTCGGCGAAGGGGATGCCGTCGGGGGAGCCGCCGCGTTCCACCCGCAGCCGCTCGCCGGGGCCGTCGGCGGCCGCCTCCGACCGCACGCTGTCGGCGCGCTCTCGGCGGGCGGCTGCCACCAGCCCGGTGACGGGGCCGCTGATGGTCCGGCGCCGGTTCACCACCTCCCCGTCCAGCCCGATGGCCTCATTGTGCTTGACGGTGGCCAGCACGGTGGCCACGCGGGCGCGGTCGGGGCTGCCCGGCGGCGGCCCGGGCTGTAGGTAGTAACCCTCGGGCGCCTTGGCCGGCGCCGGCCCCGGCCCGGCTGCCACGTGCGGCTTCTGCAGCGCCAGGGCGCGGGCCCCGCCGCCGATGGACGACATCTCCAGCATGGCCGCGATGCTGCGCACGCTGCCGGCGCTGCCCGTGTCCACGCTGCCGCCCAGGTCGCTCGCCCGCCGCTGCTCCCGGCGGCCCTCGCCCTCGGCGCTCGGGGCTCCCACGGCCGCCTCGCCCTCACCCTCCTTGGGGAAGTCCTCGGCCATGCCGGCGCTGGAGATGGCGGAGCTGGAGCGCTTGGGAGGGGGCGGCGGGGGTCCCTTCTTCTTGGGCCGGACGGCGAAGGACTGGCTGCGGTTGACGTTCTTGTCGCCGCCGGCGGGGGCCCGCACCGAGTGGCTGCGGCCCACGCGGCGCTGCACGGTGGCGTAGGGCCCCGCGTCCGGCACCAGCAGCTCGTCCCGCTCCTGCTCGCTGTCGGAGGCGGCGTAGCGGTTCAGGCTGTGCGCCCGCTTCTTCGGCCTGCCCGGCTCCTCCTCGCCCTCGCCCGCGGGCGGCAGGCACAGCACGGGCACCGAGACGGGCAGCACGGGCACCCCCGGCGGCGCCGCCTCGCCCTCGGCGGGCTGCGGCAGGACGTAGGCGAAGCCGCGGTGCGTGGGCGACTGGGGCAGGGAGCGGGGCGAGGCCGGGCGCTCGCCGGGCGGCAGCAGCTGCGGGGTGGGCTTCACCTTGGCCGTGGCGTGCGGGGCCGCCGGGCCTTGCGGGGACGAGGGCCGCGCCTTGCCGGGGGTCTGCGGCGGCGTCAGCTGCCCGGCAGAGGCGGGGAAGGGCTGCCGGGGCTTGCCGGGCACCGGGGGCACGCTGGCGCGCTTCACGGGGTGCCCGTGCCGGGGCGGGCGGCTCTCCTTGGCCGGCGCAGGGGGGCTCTCCCCGGCCCCCTCCGCCAGGTACTCCTGGCTCTTGGAGATGGCGGCGGCGGGCGGGCCCCGCGGGCCGTCCCCCAGCAGCTCCTGCGAGCTGCTCATCCCCCGGGCGCGGCCGCCCAGCCCCGGCGGCGAGCGGTAAGCGGGGCCCGCGGGGTTCGGCGCCTTCTCGGGGGGCTCCTCGGGGCCTTCGCCCGTTATGGCCACCTGCAGCTCGCTGCTGAGCTCGCTGTCCTGGAACGTGGTCATCTTGGGCGACTGGCACTCGGGCGGCTCCGGCGGCGGGGACTCGATGGCCAGCACCTCTGGGCTCGGCCCCGACGCCTTCCTCTTCAGCGTGCCCGGCTCGTACTTGCCCAGCTCGGCGCGCTGCAGCTCCGCCAGCTTCTTCACCGCCAGCATCAGCTTCTTCTGGTGGCCTGCGGGCGGCACATGCCATCAGCGTCACCGCCAAGGGCACCATGGGCAGCGCCGCGCGCGGGGCCTTACCCAGCTTGGTGATGCCGATCTCCTGCAGGTCCTCCCAGGTGATGTCGGTGATGAAGTCGATGTTCTCGTAGCCGTTCTCCACCAGCACCTTGTAGTACTGGGACAGGCCGATCATGGAGAGCCACAGCGCCAGGTTGGCCTGGGGAGGGGGCAGGGCATGGATCAGGAGCTGGCAGCAGGGTCTGGCCCTGCCACCCAGGCACCCGCGGCACACAGGAGAGCCCATCTTGCTCAGGGATCACAGCCCCAGGGGACTCTCCCTGTCCCTGTGCTGTCCCTGTGCCCCACAAGCATCCTGGCCCATTGCCAGCCCTGTTCCCATGGGAAGCCTCTCACTGTGCCCAGACATTGGGGCAGGAGGGGTGTCACAGTGCCACATCCACAGGGAGGACAACTGGCAGCAGCCTGATGGGCCCTGGGGAGCTGCCGGGACGGAACATGGGCAGCTCTGGGACCATGGAGCCAGCTCCACCCTTGTCCAGTGTCACCCTCCCCCGACAGACAGGACGGGACTCGTTGCCACCATGGCTGTGGCTTCTGTCCCCCTGGCCCCGCACGGCCCTCACCGGTTTGTACTCGGGCAGCCACTCGGGGATGCTGAGGTTGTTGATCTCGGAGGCGATCTTCTTCCTGTGGCCCGGCTTGGTGACCCCGATGGCCGTGAGGTCCTGGGGCAGAGAGGGGGGTCAGTGCCGCCCTGCTCCGGCCGCGCCTCCCTCCCACCGCCCCCGGCCCCACCTCCGGCGTCATCCTGCTGATGGTGGTGATGTCGTAGCCGGCGTTGATGAAGTTGGGAGCGTAGAGCTGCAGCTGGAACTTGCAGAGCCACTGGTACACGGCCTCCGAGCTCTGCGGAGAGGGGACAGATGGATGGGGCAGCTCTGGGGATGGGGACCCGCCCTGGGGATGGGGACCCGCCACTGCTGCCCCTGTCCCCCAAGCCGTCCCCACCCCACGCTCCCCACGGCACCCAGCGCTCCCTGCTCACCTTCCCCTCTGATGGAGGCTCCATTTTCTTCAGCTGGGGCTCGGCGGGGGGCTGGGGGGCGTAGGGGGAGCTGGCCACGCTCTGCGACCGCGACGAACCTGCCGGAGGGGCGGCGGTCAGCGCGGCCCCGGCTCCGGCCGAGGGAAGGGAGAGCCGAGCCCTGGCCTGGGCAGGTGCCACAGCCCCGGGCTGGCAGGGCCAAGGCAGGCACAGGAGGGCACACAGGACACCCAGCCCAGCACAGCAGCCCGGAGCACCCGCGGTGCCCCGAGCAGGGTGCTGCTCCTCGGGGAGGGGCAGGAGAGCTGCTGCACCCTGCACAGCCCTGAGCAGTGGGACCCAGCCAGACCTGTCCCCCAGAGCCAGTGTCCGTGGAGCCCAGGCAGCAGCCAGAGGGGCTCTTGTGCCCAAAATCCTCTGGTCCTACTCCTCTGGCCTTGCCATCCGCCAGGCAGGCTCGCAGGAGCTGCTCATCCCTTGGGCTCTCCCACGGGCATCCCTCCAGGGTAAGGAGGGCTGCCCTGAAATTTTTCCTTCATGTTTCTGATCAGGATGTACAAGGGAAGCCCCTTCCCGCACGCCAGCAACTGCATCTTCCATGTGTGTGTGCATCCCCCCTGTGTGTGTGTGCATCCCTCCTGTGTGTGCATCTCCCCTGTGTGTGCATCCCCCATGTGTGTGCATCCCCCATGTGTGTGTGTGTTTGTGTGTGCGTGTGCATCCTCCCCGTGTTTGCATCCCCCCTGTGTGTGCATCCCTCCTGTGTGTGCATCCCCCCTGTGTGTGTGTGTGTGTGTGTTTGTGTGTGTGTGCGTGTGCATCCCCCCTGTGTGTGCATCCCCCCTGTGTGTGCATCCCTCCTGTGTGTGCATCCCCCCTGTGTGTGTGTGTGTGTGTGTGTGTGTGTGCGTGTGCATCCCCCCTGTGTGTGCATCCCCCCTGTGTGTGCATCCCTCCTGTGTGTGCATCCCTCCTGCGTGTGCATCCCCTCTGTGTGTGCATCCCCCCTGTGTGTGTGTGTGTGTGTGTGTGTGTGTGTGTTTGTGTGTGCGTGTGCATCCTCCCCGTGTTTGCATCCCCCCTGTGTGTGCATCCTTCGGGCATCTGCATCCCTCTCGCGTGGGCATCCTCCTCACATGTGCATCCCTCTGCCGTGTGCATCTCCCTCCCGTCTGCATCCCACTTGCGTCTGCATGGCTCCAGCGTTTCCCCCTCTCCCTAGCAACGTCTGCGCCCCCTCCCCGCGTGCCCCCCGCCCTCCATGTGCGCGCCCCCTCCCCTGAGCGCATCCCCCTGCCCGCCTCTCCCTGCCCGCGGCCCGGGCAGCTCTGGGCGTCCCCCCACGCCCACGCCCACTTGTGCCTCTCCCGTCTGTCCCCCCGCTCCCCGGTCGGTGCCACTCCCGTGGCGTGGGCACCCCGGTGGCGCGGCCGTGCTCCCGCAGCCCCCCAGCGCGGCGGCGGTGCCGGGCCGGGGGTGACCCCGCTCGGGCTCCAGCAGGGCTGGCGGGGGGCCCGGGAAGGGAAGGGGCCGGGGAGCAGCGGTGCCCCCCCTGCCCGCCCCGCGCCGCCCCCCGCCCCCCACGGGCCCCCACTAACCGAGGCAGGAGAAGGCCTGGCAGCAGCCGAAAGGCGACAGAGTCATTTTTTACCCACACGTTTTTCTTCTGGCGACGGGTGCCGTGGCAATAAAAAAAAAGACAAATCCCTGGATCCACGGCACGGCCAGGGCTCCTCCTGCTCCGGCAGCCGGGCGGCCGCAGCACGCACCTGCGGGGATGTCCTGCGCCTTGGCCGGCCCATCGCCCACGGCACACTCTTGCGCAGAAGCCTTCTGGGAAAGGACCGTTGCCAGCAGCTGAAAAACACCCCGGCAAGGGGGGAGAGCAGGCACAGTGAGGCGGGCGGAGGGGGCCGGCGGGCCGGGGCTGCGTGTCGCCGGTGTCGCGGGTGTCGCGGGTGTCGCCGGTGTCGCGGGTGCCGTGGGTGCTGCGGGTGCTGCGGGTGCTGCCAGCTCGGGCGAGGGTGGGCAGGGAGGGTTGCAGCAGATTTCGGCGGCAGCGGGGAGAGCGGGAGCAGCAGATGGTGCTTTGCCGGCAGCAGAGCCCACGGCACCGCCGCACCCCAAAGCCAGCCTGGCACATGCCCAGCCCGGGCTGCCGGCACGGGCTGGGGGTCCCTGTGCCCGCAGGACGGAGCCCCCGTGGCTGGCAGCGTGGCACGCGCTGGGGTGTGGGCACGGCAGGCAGGGTGCCAGGGGATGTGGGCTGGCGGGTGCTGGGGTCGGCGGGCTGGCAGGTGCCATCGCCAGGGAATGGGACAGCCCAGGGGCACTGCAGGGCTGTTGTGGCAGTGGTGGCAGGGCGGCGTGCAGGGCAGTGTGCAGCGATGGTGGCAGCAGTGTATGGTGGCAGTGTGCCATGTTGGTGGCAGCAGTGCACTGGTGGCAGTGTACCATTCCAATGGCAGCAGTGGATGGTGCTGGTTGCAGTGTGCTATGCCAGGGGCAGCAGTGCACTGGTGGCAGTGTGCCAGGATGGTGGCAGCAGTGCATGGTAGCAGTGTGCCATGTTGGTGGTGGCAGTGCATGGTGCTGGTTGCAGTGTGCCAGGCTGGTGGCAGCAGTGCATGGTGGCAGTGTGCCAGGCTGGTGGCAGCAGTGTGTGCAGAACAGAGCATGGTGCAGAGGCCCCTGCGAGTGGCAGCAGAGACATGGCACAGCAGCCCCCATGGACCTGTGGAATGTTTTGCAGGGCCTGAGCCCAGGTTGCCCAGGCAGCACTCAGGTGCCAGCTGGAGGGGACACGCTGGTGGCCGCTGTTGGTGACAGCGTAGCTGGTGGCACACAGGTATCGATGACACTGCACAGCACCCTATCAAGCACCAGCTGAGGTCAGGCAGGCAGCAGACGCTGCACAGTGCGGCCAGCAGCAGCTGGCACGGCCGCCTCGGGGCTCTCCTTACCTTGACGCCCTCGGAGCCGGCGTGCAGGGCGTGCGCCCCGCTGCCCGCGCTCTGCCCGCTCCCCGAGCTGCGCGCCGAGGCCACGCTGCCCGTGCTGCCCAGGCTGCTGCGGTCACCACCTGCACACAGGGGAGAGGCTGTCACGGCTCTGTGCCCCGCTCTTAGGGACACCACGGCATGGCAGTGCCCCACGGAGCCTCCGCCGCGTCCTGGCACGCGCCGCACATCCCACCAGTGCCGTACCTGCGAAGGGTTTCCGCAGCACCCAGATCTCCTCGGCGGGCGCTGCCGTGGCCGATCCGCCCTGCGACGGGGACAGGTGGGACGGGCTCATGTCGGCCCCGCGGGACCCTTGGTGGCAGAGCAGAGAGAGCGGCTGTCAGGTGTGTGGCACTGTGCCCGTCTCGCACGGCTGTGGCACGGGGAGGTGACCACGGCCCCGGGACTGGCACTGCTGCACGTGGGAACAGCCCCACAGGGACGGGGTGGGAACAGCCCCACAGGGAAGGTGTGGGGACCCCGGCTGTATCCATGCCCAGGGATGCCAGAGCCATCCTAGGGCCCTGTCCCACCCCAAGCTGGCAGAGGTGACAGTGACCTGTCCTGGGCTCCATCGTGCAGAGCATCCCCTCCTCACTGCCAGCCAGGACAGACCCATGGTGGGGTGATCCAGTGCCCTGGCAGAGCCTGGACAAGGGACAGGGACTGTGCCATCCCTTCACAGGACAGGATGGGGACATGACCAGTGCAGGGAGCAAAGGGAGCTGGGCAAACTCAGGCAGTGGGGACCAAGGTTCCCACCCCACTGTCCCCTGTCCCAGGCCGTGCTGGCCATGTCCCTGCAGCTGCCTGCACCCATCTGTGGGGACACTGGGTGCTGAAACCCAGGTGACACACAGGGGACACAGCAGTGGATGAAAGGACCTGGTCCTCCTCTGGGGCAGGGCATGGCTCCTCACCAGCTCCCTGTGCTGGCCACCTCTGCCAGGTCCCACTTGCACCAGGGACAGCCAGCTCCGAGTGCAGGGGGAAAACAGCATCAGGTGAGATGGACAACAGCCCTACAGGGCCAGTGCTGCCACGGCCCCACCACGGCCCCACCACTGTCCTGCCAGCCATGGGGCACTGCCACCCCGCCACCAGCTGTGGGACATTGTCACCCCACTGCCAACCAGGCCAGTTCTGTTCATGGAGCTGCTCGCTCCAACAGCACCAGCCATAGCAGGGGACAGGTGGTACCAGGTGATAAAGTCACTGAAGGAGCATAGCAGGGACAAACAGCCTCACCAAGTCAGGCTGGGACATCCCTGAGCTGCACATGCCACGGTCACACCAAGAGGAGTCTGGCCTAGTGCAGCTCCATGTGATCCCAGCAGGAGAGAAAGCCCCAGGGCAAAGAAGTGCTCCCTTGTCCCCAGTGCCAGCAGAGCCACCCAGTGCCCCCCAACACAACCTCCTTAGGCACTGCCACCGGGGCATGTGCAAAGAGCCCTGGCCCCAGCCACAGAGGACAGAACCCCTGCAATCCCTGCTCCTGGGTGCTCCTGACGCACAGCCCTGCAGCATCTGTCACCTGCCTGTGTCCTGGGGACGGTCCCCAGGGCTCACCTGGGCTCTGCCTGCGCTGAGCCAGCCCCGAGGGCATCCCCTGGGAAAGCCCTTCCAGCTCTGCGTGCACAGCCAGGACCTGCTCAGAGCTGGGCCCTGCAGGGAGCCTGTGGCCAGCAGAGGGTCCCTGAGCCCGTGGCACTGAGATGTGACACTGAGAGGTGGCACTGCGCTGCCAGCCCTGCCTGGCACAGGGCCGTGAGTGCTTTGGGGGTGCCCATGCACCCGGAAAGGAGCACAGGGACACCGGGGTGGGGAGGGTGGCTGTGCCTTGGGCTGTGCCAGCAGCCCTGGAGCAGGTGTGGAGGGAGCAGTGGCAGCGTGTGCCACCCGAGTGCCCCCGCTGCCCCCGCTGCACGCATGCACGCGCATGCACACGCTGCATGCACACACACACACCCCTGCAGCCCCCGTGGGGGCGAGAGGCCGAGCAGAGAGAAAGGACTCGACACACGCTTTAGAGGGAAAGAAAGGAAAATCCATGGAGAGCACGAAGCGAGCGGTGAACTACCTTGTCCGTAACGCGGCTCGTCGGCACTGCTAGGGGAGAGCCTGTGATAGCCAAAGGAACTGAAAAGAGTCTGATGGGAATGTGGTGGTGGAGGTGGAGGTGGAGGCAGGGAATGGAACGGATGGGACGAGGCGTCACCGTTTAGCACAGCAGCCCCGTAAGCCGGGAGCGGGATCTTTTGGAAGTGTTGGGGGATTGTTACAGTCTCCCATGAACCTGATAATAAAACATAACAAGAGACAAAATGAAAAGAATCAAAATAATAGAGGCACGTTCAGTGCCGCCAAAAAAGAAAAAAAAAAAAAAAAGGAAAGGAAATAAAAGAAAATTAAAGAAAGGGAGGAGAAGGCAGCAAATCAAAAATGCGACCAAAGGGACGTGGAGAAGCCAGAACCGGGACCCAGGTGATGCGGAGCAGAGCTGAGGAGCAGCAGCGGGAGCTCAGCACAGGCACAGCCCAGCACAGGGCACGGACGCATCCCTGGGACAGCCCCAGGGTCAGCTCACGGGCTCTCACAGCCAGGCTGAGGGTCCTGCTCCCTGCAGGGCCATCCCAGGGCTGTGGGGCTGCAGGCAGGGCCGGGCTGGGGCCGCAGCACTGCCACCCCCATGTCCAGGGTGAGCTGTGACACAGCGCCTGCACCCCACACTGCTGCCACCAGTGGGGTGGGTACAGAACCTACAGCCTGGCTGGCACTGCCGTGGGCCAGCTGCAGCCCAGGAGCCACAGAGCACAGCCCAGGAGTCACGGATGGCATCTCTGCTACTGGCACACGACCCACACCTGGAGGGTGGCTCTGACCCTGCCTGTCCAGCGCCAGGTGCCTCCAGAGATGCTGTGGGTTGTCCAGCAGCCACTTGTGCTGCCGGGCTCCTGAGACACTGCTCAAGTGCCACCATTCCCTGCCCATGGCCCCATGGTGTGGCTGCCCCCAGGATCCAGTCCCAGGGCAGGGGTGAGATGGTTGATGTGGGGCCTTTCAGTGCTGCCTGCAGAGGCACCAGCCCCATTGGGACTCTCCTGGCAGAGGGCACAGCCCAGGGGGCTGCAGACGCCCCCAGGAGCCTAAAGGGATGACGATGGCAATGGGGATGGGAACAGGCAGCCACAGGGCAGGGGAGCAGGGGCCGATCCCTGAGATGGCCCTGGCTGGAAAGGCGCTCTCTGTGTGCCCAGCCTCTGCACAGACCCTGAGCACCAGCTCCTGCCACCCCACTGCTGTGCCCGTCCCCCCAAACCTCAGTGGCACCCTGGGTCTCCTCATGCACCAACCTCCCAGCACCTCAAACGCCTCCCCCAGCCCAAGGGCAGCCAGGGCTGACCCCAAACACCCCAGGGCTGCCAGCACCAACCCCACAGACACCACAGCAACACGGACCCTGCACACTGGATGGGAGCGCCAGCCCCACAGGCACCATGGGGACACTGACCCCACACACTTTGGGCGCCATCCCCATGCCCATGGCGGGGACACCAACCCCACATGCATGAGGGGCATCACCCCTCTTTGCCCTCACCGCTGCAGCCCCACAGCCCGGTCCCCACCAAGCCAGGACGGGCTCCCCGGGGCTGGGGGTCTAGGGGGGGTTATTTGCCTGTTCGTTTGCTTATGGCCTCCACGAGGCTGGAGGGGAAGTATCCCACGCGGTCGTTGCCGGTGCGGTTGTCGTGGATGCAGCCCTTCCATCGCCCGTCCGCGTGCTGCTCCAGCACCTGTGGGCGTGCCAGGTCAGGGCCGGGCCGGGGGCTGGCACTGCCACCGCGCCGTCCCCGGCCCCCCCGGCCGCACTCACGGTGATGACGTCCCCGGCTTTCACGTTCAGGCTGGTCAGGTCGTAGTTGTTGCAGTAATCCTTGACGGCCCGGACCTGCAGGGCTGCGGAGGCGTCTGTGGACGGAACGGGGGCGTCAGCGGCCGCGCGCCCCACGGGGGTTGGCACCCCCAGCCCGGCGTCCCTGTGCCAGCGCGGCCGCCGTGTGCCCTCCAACCCCCTACCCCGCAGCATCTGCTTGATCTCCTTGCCGGCCTGGCTGGTGGTGAACTGGTTGACGATGTCCAGAGCCGTCTGGTTGTAGGTGTTCCTGACGTGGGCGTTGATCCCGCTCTGCAATGGCACCGAGAGGGATTGGGAGGAGGCTGGTCCCCGTCCTGCCAGCCCTGGGACTCCCTAGGCCACCAGCAGACCAGCAGCTGGAGGGCACAGCTCTCAGACCTTCGTGTGTACCCCCCTTGCGACCCTCACCCCTCAGTGCGCATCCCCAAGACCCTCAGAGCCTTGGTGCATCCCTTCCAGAACCCTCAGAGCCTTGGTGCATCCCCTGCAGGACCCTCAGAGCCTTGGTGCATCCCTTCCAGGACCCTCAGAGCCTTGGTGCATCCCCTGCAGGACCCTCAGAGCCTTGGTGCATCCCTTCCAGGACCCTCAGAGCCTTGGTGCATCCCCCCAGGACCCTCAGCTCTGCTCCCAGGGAGGGCTGCACAGGCTGCTCTGAGCCCCAGCTGTGGAGTCACCCCTTCCTGGCTGGGTTGGGGGTGCCTGGGGCCATCTGGGGGTGCCGAGGGGGGCCCTTACATCCAGCAGCAGCCGCACCACGTCCGTTTTGCCGCAGAGCGCGGCCTCGTGCAGCGCCGTGCCCGCCTTGGTCTGCCGGTTGATGTCGATGCCAGCCTGCAGCAGGAGCCTGCGGGGCACAGCGGGGTCAGGGGGGCACGGGGGGCGCGGGTGCTGCCCCCCCTGCCCGCGGCACGCACCGGATGATGTCGATGTGGCCGTTCTTGGCGGCCAGGTGCAGCGGGCTGGTGCCGTTGGGGTCGGTGGTGTCCCCCGGTTTGGGCTCCAGCAGCGCCGCGCACATGTTGCTGTTCAGGAGCAGTTGGACCACCTGGCTCAGCAAACACAGACGGAGCAGGGCTGCAAGGGCGGCTCGGCCGCCCCCGGGCTGCAGGCCCCGGCCCCCGGCCCCTGCCTCCCCCTGCCAGCAGCCAGAGCTATCCTGCAATGGTGTTGGCACCAAACTGCCCCGGTGCCGGCCATCCCTGTGCCCCTCCAGCAGCCCCGGGACCTCACAGTGCCCCTGTCCCCCTCCCAAGGGACCTCACAGTGCCCCTGTCCCCCTCCCAAGGGACCTCACAGTGCCCCTGTCCTGCCCCGGGACTCACAGCGCCCCTGTACCCCTCAGAGTGCCCCTGTTCCCTCCCAGAGACCTCAGAGTGCCCCTGTTCCCCCCCAGTCCTCCTCTGGGGACACCCATCCCCGTGAGAACTTACCCCGACCCGGCCAAACTCGCATGCCAGGTCCAGGGGCGTCTTGCCCGAGTTGTCCATAATGCAGGGGTTGGACTGGTGCTGCAGGAGCATCTCCGACTGGGGACAAGCAAGACCCCGGCCTGGTGAGGGCAGGGCTGGAGGGGTGGCACCCCCCCCGCCAGCCCCGTGCCCTCCGTACCACGTCGTAGTGCCCGTGCTGTGCCGCCAGGTGCAGGGGGATCTGGCCCTCGTCTGATGGGATGTTCACAGAGGAGCCTGCCTTCAGCACCATCTTCATGGGCTCCTTCTTGCCCTGCCAGGCTGCGTAGTGCAGGGGCCTCATGCCTGCAGGGGCAGGAAGCCGTGAGCCTCCCATGTGAGCCTTCCATGTGCCAAGGCAGCGGGCAGAGCCCGCAGGGGCACGGGGCGGGGGACCCGGGACTCGCCTTTGTTGTCCTTGATGTCCACGGCAGCCTGTGCCTCCAGCAGCAGCGAGATGAGCTCTGTGTTGCCGTTAAGTGCCGCATGGTGCAGAGCTGAGAACCTGGGGAGCGGGCTGGTGTCAGGGGCCACTGTCCCCTCACAGCCCTGCCAAGCCCTGCCCAGCACCGCAGCCTGAAACCTGCCCCTCTGCAGCACCCGGGGCTGCCCTGCCCTCCATGTCCCCGGGAAAGCCACCCCCTATCCCTCTGTGGGCTTTGGGGTGAGAGCTGCTGCAGGCCTGGCAATGCTGAGACCCCTCTGGGCAGGGCAGGCACAGAGGATGGGGGTACCGGGAGCCCCCTCCCCAGTGACCCACTTCCCCCAGGCTGGCCCCAGCAGTGGGGCCATGCAGGGTAGGGCAGGCATGGAGGGTGGGGGTACCAGGGAGCCCCCTCCCCAGTGACCCACTTCCCCCAGGCTGGCCCCACGAGCACAGATGGCAGCGCTGCCGTGCCCGGTGCCGTGCCCAGCTCTGGGGTGGGGAAAGCCCCCGGCCCCGCACCCCTCTGCTCTGGCAGCTCCCGAGGCTCCCGCCTGGGAAGCAGGCCAGGAGCTGACCTACTTGTGCTCCCGGCAGAGGCATCCTCCTCCGTGTGGCTGCGCTGGCACCCACCGTGCTGCTGCACAGTGTCCCCATCCCGTGCACAGCATCCCCATCCCATCCCCAGGGCCACCCCGGTGTCACCGCCGGAGCATGGCAGCCCCCAGGACACGCTGACCTCTGTGGCTGCCCGGTGCCCGAGGGGCAGGTGTGGGTGACAATCCCCCCGGCCCCGTTCCCCAGTGCCCACGGGGCTGTGGGTGACAATCCCCCTGGCCCTGCGTCCCCAGGCTGAGGGGACAGGTCCCGCGGGAAGCAGGCTGCAGGCGCGGCGGTGCCCAGGAGCTGTGGCTGCCATCCCCAGCGGGGCGCGGCGATGCGAGCAGACAGCCTGCACAGGAGGCCGATCCCCAACGTCTGCCTGGGAAATGTCAACATTTTCCGCTCCAGCGCCCTGCTCAGATCCGCTCAAGATGGTGCAAATCGCAGCCTGGCCCGCGGCTGCCTCGGGGGCTTCCCTCGGGCACCTCCTGGCCCAGCCGGGCACCTCGGCCACGAGCAGGGGAGCAGGGCACCGGGGCCAGCACCGGGACACCAGCACGGTGCTCACTGACACGGGGACACCAGCACGGTGCTCACTGACACGGGGACACCAGCACAGTGTCACCCATGCAGAGACACCAGCACGGTGCTCACTCACATGGGGACACCAGCACAGTGTCACCCATGCAGAGACACCAGCACGGCGCTCACTGACACGGGGACACCAGCACGGTGCTCACCAACGTGGGGACACCAGCACAGTGTCATCCATGCAGAGACACCAGCATGGTGCTCACCCACGTGGGGACACCAGCACGGTGTCACCCATGCAGAGACACCAGCACGGTGCTCACCCATGTGGGGACACCAGCACAGTGTCATCCATGCAGGGACACCAGCACGATGTCATCCATGCAGGGACACCAGCACGGTGCTCACCCACAGCACTCCCAGCCAGGAACGAGCCAGCGCTGCCGGGATGGGGAAACTGAGGCACAGAGTTGGCTGAGCTCACACAGAGCAGAGCACAGCCAGGCTGCAGCCTGCATCCCAGGCATCCTTTCCAGGAGCAGTGCCTGAGGCTGGACGCTGCTCCCCTTGTGCTTCAGCACCCCCTGAGCCTTCCAGGAGCCAGACACGAGCCGGGCCCTGCCTGCAGCTGCCCAGCCCTGCCACGATGCTCAGCCCTGCTGCTCAGTCCTGCTGGCTCTGCTGAGCCTGAGGTGGCCCCTGGGGTGGTGCCCCTTGCCCCCGGCACAGCCGTGAGCTGGCAGGTACCAGGGGATGCCCACTGCCACCACCCTGGTGACGAGGATGAGGAGGCAGCCGGGCTGCTGTGGCTGTACATCCCCAGGGCATGGCCTCCCGTTCTGCTGCTCTCCCTGGCATTGCCCTGGCACGGCAGAGGGAACAAGTGGCATCACATCGTGCTGCTGCCCCGCTCAAGGGGGATCTCGGGGCAGGGGGAGCTGGGGGCAGCTGCTGCCCAGCCCCACAAGCAGCACTCCCAGGGCAGCACCCCCTGTGCAGGGCCCCATGGCCTCCCTGCAGCCTCATTAGTGTCATTAGCGGGGTGGTCTGCAGCCCCTTTCTGCTGCTCCTGCTCCTTGGATGAGGCTGTGCAGCATCACCCGTGCCTGGCGGGGTCACAGCTCCCCCACCCAGCTCCCCACAGGGCTGAGCTCCCCCAGGGCTGGGAAAAGTGGGGTGAGATGTGGGCACAGCCCTGCCCCTGCCTCCAGCTCCGGCTCTGGGTGCAGGCAGGGCTCAGCCACGGGGGCTAATGGGGCCAGAGCCCTGGAGCTGGCAGCTCGGGGAGCCTGGCATTGCCACACAGACCCCGGGCGCTCCCACAGCAGGGCACCCCCTGCTCACAGCACCCCACAGCACCCACACCCAGGCTGGGGCTCCCACTCACCCGTCCGTGTCCTGGAAGTTGACATTGACTCTCTTTGCTGATCCGAGGAGCTCTGGAAGGGAGGGAAGGGGACAGGGTGTTAGAGGAGGAGGTTGGTGCAGGGACAGGGGCACACCGCGGAGGGGATGTGCTGGCAGCTCCAGGTTTCCCTGCACACCAAGGCTGGGGCTCCCTGCAGCTCCACAGGCGCTGAGTGGGGCTGCCCGAACCTGCAGGCTCAGGGTGGGGGTCCCTGCTGAAGGGGGCAGACCCTGGCAGGGCAATGTTCCCCTGACTCGTTCCCCCATCTGGGGCTCTGGAATGGCCCCTGCAGCCCCCCCTGGGCAGAGCTCAGCACATCCCCCTGTACCCCAGCCCCCCTGCACTGCCCTCCCCACCCTCTGGGAAATGAAACCGCGCCGGGGCAATCCAATTAGCAGCACGAGGAAGGATGGAGCCAGATTTACATAAGATTTACCCGAAAAATGCCACTCAGGCTTTCCAGAGAGCTGCTCTTCCCACAGCGGGAGCAGCGGGAGGAAGAGGAGGGTGGGAGCAGCACGGCAGAGCCGCACAGGGGACCCACACAGCGAGCACAGCTCCAGCCCCACAGGGGACCCACACAGCAGCCCCTGAGCCCAGCACAGCGAGCACAGCTCCAGCCCTGAGCCCTTGGGAGGGGACCCAAAGGCTGCCTGGCCCAGCAGGGAGGATGGGCAAAGGCACTCGAAGCCAGGGACAAGCTCTTGCTGGGAGAAGCTGGCTGGAAGGGGCTGCTTCAGGCAGGGAAAGGGAATGCAGGGCCAGAGAGACACTCCCTGTGTGCCTTGGCCGTGGCCTTGCTCTCTCCCCCTCTGCCGTGTCCCCTTGTGAGTGTCCCTGTGGTTATTGATTATTGGACACAGGGCTGTGCCACAGCCCAGGAGCCCCTGCATGGGCACACAGGGCTCAGAGGGCACCGGCAGCAGGAGGGGTGGCTGTGTCCAGCCCTGAGCTCAAACCTGGGGAGTGGTGCCAGGCTGAGCCAGCCCTGCCCAGGCCACACAGCACAGATGGGCCGAGGACAGAGGCTCTGGCACCCAGAGCTGGCTGCCCCCTGCACTCCAGGGCTGCCCGGCTGTCCGAGCTGCAGGACATTTGCTGATGCTGACACAGCCCCGTGTGACAGGTGACAACTGCAGAGGACAGGTTCTACCAGCCACAGCAACCACCCTCCAGCCACCAGGTGCCCAGGGTCCCCTCCCAGATGAGGTGCCTCATGTGGGATGAGGAGAACTGCAGGGTGCCTGGAGAGGGACAGGGACACCTTGGGGTCCCCAGGGTGTGGTGAGGGACAGGAATGCCTCAGAAACCCCCGGATCCCATCCCTGCCATAGCATCACCATGCTCCCCTGGGAAGAGCTGCACATGAGAGGTGGGCAGAGCCCCTGTGGCACCAGCACTGACACTGCCCCAGTCCCTGGCACAGCCCCTGTGGCAGCAGCACTGCCCCAGTCCCTGGCACAGCCCCTGTGGCACCAGCACTGACACTGCCCCGGTCCCTGGCACAGCCCCTGTGGCACCGGCACTGACCAGTCCCTGGCACAGCCCCTGTGGCACCAGCACTGACACTGCCCCGGTCCCTGGCACAGCCCCTGTGGCACCGGCAATGCCCCGGTCCCTGGCAGAGCCCCTGTGGCACCAGCACTGACACTGCCCCGGTCCCTGGCACAGCCCCTGTGGCACCGGCACTGCCCCGGTCCCGCAGCCCCGCGCTGCCGCCAGCGTCCCCAACAAAGGTGCCATTCAGGCCCATGGAGAGGAGCCCAGCGCCGCTTCCGCTGCTGCCCGCGCCAGGAGCCAGCTCCCAGGAGAGGGCCCGAGCTGCCCCCAGGGATGCCAGGGCCAGCGGACAAAAGGAGCCGTGGGCGCAGGAGCGGCACCGTGCCCGGCGCTGGCTCCAGCCTCCGGCCCCGAGACGGGCCCCGAGACGGGCGATGGGGCCTTGCGGGCGGACGGACAGACGGACGCTGTCAGCGGGTCTGCAGTGCCTGGCCGTTCCCACAGGTGGATCCCAGCGAGGGGCTGGCACGGGGCAGTGCCCGGGCACCAGGGTGCAGTGGTGATGCCGTTGGTGATCCCCAGGCACGTGGCACCCTCGGCATCACCAAACCACCATGGCCCCGGCGCAGCGTAGCGGCAAATCTTCCCTCCCTGCACCTGCAGGAGAGGCTGCGGCTGCCAAAATCTGTGTAGCACTTCCATCACTGCCCGTGCCAAGTGCTTAGTCAGTGACTTGCAGCCATGCAGTGGTTTGACTTTCCTTAGAGCTCTGGAAGTGGCCGTCAGCGTGCCGAAGGCAGCTGGAGCACGGAGCCCAGCTGGGCTCTCAGAATAACCCCACTTCCCAGAGCAGGAGAGAAGGAAGGATGGCTGCCCTGGCCACCAGGTCCACAGTGAGATTTGCAGCCAGTCTGGGGCAACAAGAGCCAGGAGAGCTCATTAATGGCTGGGAATTAATGACAAGGAACATTCCTCCGCTAACAAGGCAGAGAGAAGGGAGCCGAGTGCTTCCAATTAAAAATATCGGCTACAAAAGGAGATGGTGGGGAGGAGAGCAGAGCTCCTTCATGGCCACACTGCCAGCGAGCACCCAGTGTGTCCCTGGCTGTCCTCTCTGCTGGGATTCCTGGGGGGTGGCAGGGAGCACCGAGCACCTGCAGTCACCATCCTGCCCTCTCCATGCAGTGCCATCAGGGGTGGCACATCTTTGCTCAGACAGCCTGATCCCCACCACCATCCCTGGGACACCCCAACGACCCCTCTGGCTCCCCATGGGCTGCTCAGGTGATGATTGTTCCGTGTACGATCACAGTGCTGCCCTGGTGTCTCACGGCTCTCAGAGCAGTTTGCACCCCACAAACACCTGGATTACGATGGCAGCCCCAGGGAAGGGGGGCACACACAGGCCCTGGCACCGTGGGCTGCGCTGTGCAGCGGGAGCCGCAGCGTCTGCCATCGACACCAGCTATAAACAGCGCCTGCCGGAGTAAACACCGCGGCGGGAGCGGCCTGCTCTGCTCCAGGAACGCCTTCCCTCAAACACAGGCACTGCAGGAGCTCCATCACGCTCGGGTTGAGCCCGGCGCTCCGCGTGCAGCGAGCTCCTCGCCGGCCCCGCGGCAGCCCCGGGCCCGGCGGGCACCGCGGTGTGAGTGGCGCACGGGCAGCTGGCACGTGCAGGGCCCGGGCATGGGAACCCGCTGTGCCCCGCCCCAGGGGCACCGGGGCTCCTGGCACTGCGCCTGGCAGCTGCTTTGGGTGTCCTGGAGCACGCCATGAGGAGACCTCCGTGCCCAACCCTAGCTGTGGGCACAGCGATGCATGGCCACATGGAGACCCCTGTGCCCAACCCCAGCTGTGGGCACAGCGATGCATGGCCACATGGAGACCCCTGTGCCCAACCCCAGCTGTGAGCACTGTGATGAACGGCCACGTGGAGACCCCTGTGCCTAAACACAGCTCTGGGCACTGTGATGAACGGCCACGTGGAGACCCCTGTGCCCAGCCACAGCTTTGGGCACTGCAATGCATGGACATGTGGAGACCCCCGTGCCCAAGCAGCAATCGCAGTACATGCCACAGGGAGACCACAGTGCCCAGTCCCTGCTCCAGATATCCCAGGTATCTCACGTGCTGTATGGACACACCTGTGCCCAGGTGGCCGGTGGATGCCTCAGTGGCCAAGCACAGCTCTGGGCGCCCCAGTGCAGGTTGCAGTGAACCCCCTGTGCCCGGCTGCTCCATCCCCTCCCTGCACACGTGTCCAAGGCCACGGCCCCACATGGAGGGGCTGCTCGGGGGGCTCCTGTCCCTTGCCAGCACCCCCTCCCGTGCTCCTGTGCCAGCCTCTGCAGCCAGCGCAGCGCCAGCAGCGATCGATGCCCGGCCCGAGCGTGGGGGCTCCCGGCCAAGCCCCCGCTGACGAAGCACATCCTCACCCAGCTCCCCCGGCAGGCAGCAGGCGGCTGCTCCAAGCAGATGGCTCCAGCCTCCGCTAAATCAACATCTTCTTAATGAGGGGAAAGCATTGCTGCCCCCTCCCCAGCATGGCGGCAGCGGATCAGCCAGGAGAACCCCCCAAATCCTCCTCTCCATCCCTTCCCTGACCCCTCTGCAGTGACCCCACTCCCCCCCAGCCCCAGCCCTGCTGCTTCCCCACTCCCCAGCTCACATGGGCGGCCAGAGCCCTGCGTGTGCCCCCACAAACACAACAGGACCCCACAAGCAGCCAATACCCACAGGGAAGAGATTCAAGGCAAGCGCCCGTTTCAGAGACAGGGGGGAGGATCCTGCAGCGGCATCGCTGGGAGCTGCCGGATAAAGGAAGCATCCAAAATAGCTGCTCTTAATTATATCCCTGCTAACGAGCGCCACGCAAACAACGGGCACTGCACGAGGAGCCCTGCCATGGGGGGGTCTCATTCCTCACTGCGAGGATGGGGTCCCCACGGCGGCCTGTGCCATGGGGGGACCCCACCGAGGCAGCCACAGCAGCCCTGGCTGGGGCCGGTGATGATGGTGACACCGGGGAGCCGGTCCTGACAGGGAAAAGCTGGTGCTCCTGCAGCCAAGGGGAGCCGGTCCTGACAGGGAAAAGCTGGCACTCCTGCAGCCAAGGGGAGCCGGTCCTGACAGGCAAAAGCTGGTACTCCTGCAGCCAGGGGGAGCCGGTCCTGACAGGGAAAAGCTGGCACTCCTGCAGCCAAGGGGAGCCGGTCCTGACAGGGAAAAGCTGGCACTCCTGCAGCCAAGGTCGTGTCAGGCGCTGGGGCCGCGATGCTCAGATGCTAATGAAGCCGTTATCATCTTCCGATCGATCAGGACTGTATAAATAATGCACCGGGAGGCTCATTGTGCAGGGAAAGGGATTGCCTGGGGCTAAGGGGTGCCTGGGATGGGATGGAGCCATTGCAGGGCAGAACTCGGCACAGCTGGATCACTGCTGCCCACCACAGCTGGACATACACCTCTCACCACAGCTGGATAAAAATTGCCCATCACAGCTGCACAGCCCAGTGTCCACCGCAGCTGGATAACAACTGCCCATCACAGCTGGACATACACCTCTCACCACAGCTGGATCTCCCAATGTCCACCACAGCTGGATAACAACTGCCCACCACAGCTGCACAGCCACAGCTCTGTGCCCCTCTGCCCATCCCCAGCCATTCCCCAAATCCCAAGGCACTTTTGGGGGATGCTGCCCATGTGCCCAGCGCAGGTACAGGTGCTCCGGATGCCCGTCCCTGGCAGACCCTTTGGAGAAGGAGGGGTGAAATCCGCACTGGAGGCTGGCTGGGCTCTGGCAGCCTGAGTCACCGCGCAGCGCTGTCCCCTGGGGCTGCAGGAAGCAGCTTAAATGCAGCTTTCAAGAGGCAGCAGGGACTCCGCTGTGATGCTTTTATTTTTACAAAAAGGAAACTTTTCAGTCCCTCGGGATGGCGCGGGGCTGAGCCTGTGGGCTGCCAGGGCAGGCGGGGACAGGGGACACGGGTGTGCCCAGGGCAGAGCCGACCCACCAGGGCTGGGGCTGGCCAGGGGGCCCAGCACCCTGCAGCAGCTCCCGTGGAGGGAGATCCCCACTCTCCCCCTGTACTCCCAAGCCATATCCTCGCCTGACCTTTGCTGTGTGGTGCCGTGCAGCCAGGCCAAGCCACGCTGCATCAGCCGGACCCCTTTGGGCAGTGCCAGCCCCCCAGAGCCCCAAGTACCTCATGGGGCTCCGCTGGGCAGGGGCTCCCTGGTGACTCGGCCCAGGGCACCCAGGAACGTGGGGAAGCAGCAGCGGGGATGGGCAGGACAGAGATGTGGACAGGGATGTGACAGGGGGACATGGGTGGGACACGAGGGATTGTGCCCGGCTCGGTGGGACCAGCACCGAGCATCACAGCTGCCCACTGTACCCAGCGCCAGCCACCTGCCATGCCTGGTGCCCAGTGCCTGCCATGTCTGATGCCAGCACTGTGCCCAGTGCCCGGTGCCTGCCATGCCTGGTGCCAGAGCCTGCCATGCCTGGCGCCAGCCGCACGCCCACACTCGTCTCTGTGGAAATGAATGTTGGTGTCGCTTACAGGGAGCCCTAATTGGCAGCCTGTGGCAAACAGGTAATTTTCAATAATCACCCTGGCTGGAAGGAGCTGCTGCTGGCACTGCGAGGCTGGCATGGCAGGGACGGGCACGTGGCTGCTCAGGGCCACTGTCACCTGTGTCTGTCCATCCATCCATCCATCCATCCATCCATCCATCCATCCCAGCACGGCTGGCACTGCACCTCCTGGGACACGGGAGCAGATAGAGATGGATACACACTGCTCACCTCCACCCTGGGCAGAGACCATCCTCCCCATCACCATCCCCATCCTCATCCTCATCCTCATCCTCATCCTCCCCAGCTCCTCCCCCTCCTCACCCCCTGGGAGGAGGGACCCTGTCCACGCTGGCTGCAGGGCGGGACCGGAGCTTTGTGCATCTCAAAGCATCATTAACCAAGGCAGGCGGTGATCGCTGGCCTCCCATGAACCCGGCACGGTGCAGCAGCACTGGGAAGTGGTGGGAGCTCAGGGTGTGCCTCGAGTGTGTGCACATGTGTGCAAATCTGTGTGCAGGCAGCCCAGATCAGTGTGCTCTGAGTGTGTGCACACGTGTGCACATCTCTGTGCAGGCGGCCCAGATCAGTGTGCTCTGTGTGCACATGTGTGCAAATCTGTGTGCAGGCAGCCCAGATCAGTGTGCTCTGAGTGTGTGCACGCGTGTTCACATCTCTGTGCAGGCGGCCCAGATCAGTTCCTGGTGTGCACACATGTTCACATCTGTGTGCAGGCAGCTCAGATCAGTTCCTGGTGTGCCCTGAGTGTGTGCACATCTGCGTGCAGGCAGCCCAGACCCATCAGAGGCTCCGGGGGCTGCTGCAGCGCTGTCTCTGAGCTCCCAGCCACGCAGAGCTAAACAGGCCCTGGGTTCTATTTAAACCTGGTGCCTCCAGAGCCATCGTTTGTCCTCGTCCCCGCCCGGTGCACCGTGCCCACCTTCTGCTCCAGGGCTCCATTCCCGGCAGGAATGGAGGGGCAGCACGGGCACAGGCACGGGCAGCTCTGTGGCCTGGCAGCTCAGGGATGTGCCAGTGACCACCAGGGTGGGTGGGCAGCAGGGATGTGCAGCCAGGCCGTGCCCTGCATCATCCAGGAGCACGGGGAGCGAGGCTGGAGGCCTCGAACTGCTCCCAGGGGGCTGGCAGAGCTGCAGGGGAGGCACAGGGCTGGCAGGACCCGTCCCAGCGTCCCAAGTGCCCCCAGTGTCCCCATTACCCCCAGTGTCCCCAGTGTCCCCAGTGCCCCCAGCACGGCGGGCACGGGCAGGGGCTGGCAGGGGCTGGCAGGGGCTGGCAGGGGCTGGCAGGGGCTGGCAGGGGCTGGCAGGGCTGGCAGGACCGAGGCTCAGGCAGCCGCTGAGCACACCCGGGAGCGGGGCTGTGCTGCTGCAGGGCTGCGAGGAGCGCGCTGCCGTAAACAGCCCAGCTGCAATGCAGGAGCCGGGCAGCCGCCGCCGCTTTGTCTCTGCTCCAGCGGCTGCCGCGGCCGGGAACCCGCGGGGCCTCTCGGGGAGCTCCGGCAGCCACATCTGGAAGGGATCAGCGGCTGCTGCCGCCGCCACGAGCCCGCCGTGCCCGGGGCCCGGCCCCTCGGCCCCTCGGCCCCATGGCCGGGCAGGCGAGAGGCACAGGGGGCACGGGGCAGAGGCACATGGGCACACCATGCACACGCCTTCACATGGATGCACAGGGGCACGCACAGCATGCACAGGGGCTGGGGCGCTCAGAGGATGCACAGGGGCACGCACAGGATGCACAGGGGCACACACAGCATGCACAGGGGCTGAGGCACACACAGCATGCACAGGGGCATGAACAGAATGCACAGGGGCTGGGGCACTCAGAGGATGCACAGGGGCATGAACAGAATGCACAGGGGCTGGGGCACTCAGAGGATGCACAGGGGCATGAACAGAATGCACAGGGCCTGGGGCACTCAGAGGATGCACAGGGGCACGCACAGGATGCACAGGGGCATGAACAGAATGCACAGGGGCTGGGGCACACACAGGATGCACACCAATGGATGCCCAGGGATGCAGAGGGCCACACGTGGGCACACGGGAGGAGCCCCCAGCCACCCGAGTGCCGAGGAGCAGAGCCTGTGGGGGCTCCTTGGGCACCATCTCCAGCTTGGTCCATCTCCAGATGACCATGGCAGGGCACAGCGCTGGGGTCCCCTCACCCTGCTGCACCCTGGGGCACCCCAGCCCCACAGCCACCTCCACCTGCTCAGCGCTCTCCAGGTGCTGGCGGTGACCTTGTGGGGACACCCAAGGAGACCCGGGCAGAGCTGGCGCTCCCTGCCAGCCGCTCTCCCTCCCAGCACGGTGCTGCCCCACCGGGTGGCTGGTGCCAGCACCGGGACCCATCCATCACCGTGGAGCAGTCGGGAGAGGCCAGGCCAGCTCTGCATCCCAGTTCCCATTTCTCAGGCTGATTGCTCCTGTCGCTGCAGAGCCCCGCGTTAAACACCTCATTTTCTACTCCCGGACTGAGTTGGAAAATACTATTAACATTTCATTAGCGCTTAAAGATCCCTCTCAGCCCGGCAGGATGAGCCAGCCCTCCTCCTGCCGGGCAGGGGGCATCACTGGGAAGGGGAGAACCAGGAGGGCAAGTCCCAGTGCCCCAGATGTGGGACGGGATGGTGAGCCAGGGCACAGGGGACATCAGCACTGCACTCTGGCTCGGTGACCTGCTGGCCATGGCCCACCCTTGCAGTGCACTTGGCCAGGGACAGGACACAAAACAGTGGCAGAACAACAGTGTCCATGCAGGCACTCCTGAGTTTTGCTTCCTAGTGCCTCTCCCTCACTGGAAGGGAAGCCTGGCCCAGCAGGACCAGCACCAGTCATTAAAAGTCAGCAAATTCATTCTCCAACATTCTCCCAACAGTGCTGAGCACCATTCCCAGCACACACCAGCCGGCGCCAGTATGGGGACAGACAGAACTGTGGGAAACAACCTCAGGCATCACCCAAGAGCTGGGCTGTCACCTCCAGCACTCGCCCCCCAGCCCTGCCACAGCTCCCACCTGCCATGAGGCAGGAATGTGCTCACTGAGCGCCCAGCACTGCTGTGGGACCCACCCGGGCCCTGGGCACAGCAGCACGGAGCTGCCATCCCCAGGCACCACTGCTGCAGCCTCTGCAGACATGTGGGAAGGGGCTGGGGGTACCTGGGCACACCAACATGGGCAGGGGACTGATCACAGCCATTGCCAGCAGCTGGGAAGGGGAAGGAAGGGTTAAACAGAGTGCAGAGAGGAGGAGAGGAGCCAGAACCCAGCCTGGTTACTGGAAACCACCGTGGGCTGGCAGCAACTGGGACGGCTGTGGAGAGGAGCTCAGGGCACCCGCAGCACTCAGAGCTGCTCAGTGCCAGCCCTGCCACCCTCGGGTGCCGGCTGGCCCTGCCATGTCCCCCCCAGTGCCACCCCCAGCACAGGGGCAGCGAGGCCCTGGTGCACACAGAGCCGTGGCACAGCCCCGCACAGGGGCTGCCAAAGGGCTGCTGGTGCCCAGCCAGGTGCATTCGGGACTGCTGAGAGAAATCCAGGCCAGGAGGGAGCTGGGAACGGAGCTGCCGGCCCGTGGCTCACTGCCCCTCCGTGGCAGCGGCCAACCGCCCCCGGAGCAGGGACAGGGACCCTGCAGCCAGCCTGGGCACGGGGCTGTGCTGGGGGCAGGGGGCACTGAGGGTGTGCACGCACAGCTCTGCCCAGCCACAGAGGCAAGAAATGTAAAATGATGAGAAGCCACCCCAGGCTGGGCAATGGTGCCCCTGTGGAAGGAAACTTGGCACACTCCAGCCCACACTTCCCTGCCAAGTCCTGCTGGGAGCGAGGCTTCACACGGGCTGGGAACCCCAAGAGGCTGATGGGGGACCCGCAGACACATGCAGGAGCTGGGCAGCAGCTGGGGGAGCCTGCCTGTGAGCAGGGCTCAGAGCACAGCCTGGGCCACGCCTGGGAATCACCATCACCTCCCCTTGCTGGCACTACCCCTGTGCCCCAGCCCGTCCCCTGGGCATCGCCCCTCCGTCCCTGCCAAGGGCACAGGGGAGGCGTGGGAGCAGTGCCTGGCCATGCCATGGGGGATGCACGGGCCCAGCACCTCTTTGGCCACAGGATCTGGCCCCACAGCCCCTTGCCCCTGTCCAGATGTGCTGCCCAGCACTGGTGGCTCCAGAGACAGCAGCATCGGGGCTCCAGCACTCCAGTGACCACCACCTGCTCATCTCTGCCTGGCTTTCTCTGTGGGCAGGGAGCTTCTGCCCAGTGCCCAGGGAGCAGCAGCAGGGGTCATCAGGGGTGGCTGCATCCCAAGAAAAGCTCCTGCTCTCCCAAGGAAGGCTCCTGCTCTCTGAGAAGGTTCCTGCTCTCTGAGAAGGTTCCTGCTCTCCCAGGGAAGGTTCCTGCTCTCTCCCAAGGCCGGGGGAACCGGGCAGCTCCGGCGGCTGCCGGCCACGTGTGCCCTGGGCACTGCACCACAATTGGATTTGCATCTGCCCTGCCTTTTACTGCATGGAAATTGAATTGTAAAATGTCAAAGACATTTCCTAACTGCGCCATATTAGCCCGGTTTTATTAAATACTGTTATCAGAGCAGATTATGAATGCAATCAAGTGCAGGCAAGAAAAGCCAGAATTAACTGGCCACTGTGCAGGAGGACACACCGGAGGGCAGGAGGCAGCTGGCGAGGCTCTGCCCAGAGCCCACGTCCCCAGGTGCTCTGGCTCTGCTGCCCACTGTCCCCAAATCCTGGAGCACCAGTGAAGGAACGTCCCCACCCAGCCAGTGCAGCTCCACTCACATCCCAGGACGGCTCCCCAGGGACAGCAGGACACTGGGGGTTCTTACTTTGAGGTTCCTTTGAGCTTTGAGGTCCCTTCCTAGGCAGGGCAGGACCTGCTCCCTGCACATGGCAGCAGGGCCAGGACTGATGGGACAAGCCCTGAGATGCCAGAGCTGCTGCCAGTGACACACAGGGCAGTGACACACATGGCAGCAGGGCCAGGACTGATGGGACGAGCCCTGAGATGCCAGAGCTGCTGCCAGTGACACACAGGGCAGCATTCAGAGCCCTGCCCAGGTGGCAGTGCAGGAACAGGGCTCTCCTGCCCAGAGTGGGGACACACCAGCATCCAAGCAGTGGGGCCAGGCTGGGCTGGGTTACCCAGGGCCACCCTGATGTGGCAGGACACAGGGGATGCAGAAATCTGTGCCCAGCCCTGGCTAACCCAGCCCTGGGTGGCCCCAGAGCTCCAACAGCACACCAGGACACGAGTCCTGATGGCAACCTGGGGGACCAGGGTGGCACTGAGGACCAGGCATGGGGAGGGCAGCACAGTCCCACAGGTCACAGCCCTGGATTCCACACACACAGCCAGTTCCTGCCATGCTGGGTGCTTGTCCTGCCACTGCAGGGCCACATGCTGGGACATCTCCGTGGCCACACGAAGCTGCCATGTGTGGAAGTGCTTTACAGAGCCCCCCAGCCTGGCTGGAGGAGAAACTGGAGCAGAGGATCCAACCTTTGGCTGGAGGTCCCACACTCAGCACCGGCAGCACCACACAGGAGCCATTCCCAACGTGGATGAGCCCGGGCAGGGAAGGATCCAGTCCACTCCAACCCTCCACAGCCACGGAACTGTGGATCCTCTGCACGGCACAGCATGGCACAGCTCCTCTCCCACTGCCCAAAGCCCCAGGTGCCCAGGACAGGGAGGGCACAGCGGGCACAGTGCTCCTGGAGACACCCCACGCTCCCATGCCATCCCATGCCAGGCTGCTGGAGCCGAGGGGAAAACGCCAAGTCACCACATTTCTTCGAGGTAGCACGGAGAAGGAGGGGACAGGGAGGGAAACAGTTTGCTGCCAAATCCCTGCATCTGATTTGCGCAACTTTCAGACAACCTCATCAATTATGGATGGCCCGAAGCAGGCGCGGTGTGCGCTGCGGCCGGCCCGGCCCGAACCCGCACTCACACCGACGGGGCCCCTGTCACCATGGCAACCCGCGCTAATTCACGCAAGGATTTCCAAAATCTCGTGTATTAAACCCCACATGAATAGGATATTATCAGATAACAGAGCTAAGTTACAAATCTCGGCGGTGCCGCGCGGGGAGCGCCGCGGGCGTGCGTGGGACCAGAACTCGGAGGGGACGTGGGGACAGCGTGGGGACAGCCCTGCCCGCTGTCTGCCATTCCATGCACCACCCCAGCCCCACTGCCATGGCCAGAGGTGCTTGAGCGCCCCAGGCTGGGAGCACGGCACCCACAGCACACGCGGCACCCGCTGGCACAGGGGAGAGCGGGGTCCGGTGGGGAAATGGCCCCAGACAAGCCTGGCATTGGCACTGTGGGTCCAGCAGAGCTGGGGATGGACAGCCCAGCCAGGAAATGGCGTGACATCCACCCCAACAGCAGGCTCAGCCCCACTGAGTGTCCCTTGTCCCTAACCTGTGACCCTGGCACGGGAGCACTGCTGGCACCCGTGGCCATCCTGCCTGGTGGGCCCAGCCATGGGAGATGCAGCAGAGCCCTGGGAAGGACAGGGATGCGGGAGAAGGTGGTGGCACTGAAGCACCTCTGGTTGTTCCCACAGCAACGCCAGCTGTGTGCCCAGGCCAGCAGGGGCTGGAGAAGGGTGTGTGGGGACACTGCTGGGCACAGGCCAGGCGTTGTCCCCATACCCACACACTGCCCCAAGAGGCCACGGCAGCAGCAGTGTCTGGTGGGTTGGGAATGAAGGGGGCTCTGAGCTGGAGGTTCTTCTTGCCCAGTCCCTCAGCAGTGACAGCAATGATGGCACTGGGGACAGGGGGTACAGCATGCCATGCCAGCCCTGCATGGCATGAGGAAACACATGTTGGCCTCATGTGGCACCGTGGACATGGTGGATGCAACACCAGAGCAGGAACATGGGGAATGCCATGCCAACCCTGCTCAGCACCAGGACATGGAGCCCCACGCTGGCCCTGCTTGGCCAGAAACGGCCCTGCACGACCAGGGACAGGGGACAGGGAACAGATCACCAGCCCTGCCCAGCTCCAGGGGCGCCCACATTTGGGGAGTGCCGGCCCTGCAGAGAGGGACAGTGGGCACAGCAACGGAGGGACCGTGTGCCCAGTGACCCAGAGCCACACGAGCGCTCCCCGTGGTCCCTGTCCGTACCCAGGGACCGTCCCCGGGCGTCCAGCTCGTCCCCGGCACCAGGCCTGAAACCTGCGGCTGCATCAGCACCATGAATTATTCAGTCCCGGGCGGAACGCCTCGACGGAGCAGTTACATCCTACAGCGAGTAGATACTCATGGAGCTACACACACGTACGCCCGGAGCCGCACACGCACAGCACACGCACGCCCCCGCAGCCTCACACCTGGCCACGCACCCGCGGCGCCGGGCACAGCCAGCCGCAGGGATGCTCCGGGAGACACCCGGGAGCGACATCCAAACACCCCCTCAGCGAGGAACACCAACAGCCCAGCCAAACGCTGATGCCAGGGTACACACCGCCACGCAAACACCCCACGCACCCAAACACAGCGGCACACGCGCCCGCGGCAGCGCGGACACACGCGGGTGTGCGGGCAGCGAGCCCCGGCGCTCTCCCGCCGGCCCGGCCGCGCTCCCCGCACGCACACGCGGCGCGCCCGGCCGCAAACCCTGCCCAGAGCCCCGCGAGCACCGGGCCCGGCTCCCGGGGGTCCGGAGTTGCTCCGGGGCACGGGGCAAGGGCAGCCCGGCCGGAGCCCGACCCGCCGGGGGTGCCCCGGGAGCGGCGAGGGGAGCGTTCGCAGCGCTCCGCACCCGCGCGGCGCCCGGGGATGCTCCGAGCCGCGCCGGGCGGCGCCCCCCGCCCCTCCCGGGCCGCCGCCGGGGGTCCTCGGCACGTCCGCGGTCCCCGCCCGCCCGCTCGGAGCCGCAGCCGGGGAAGGGCCGGGGATGCTCCGGGGCGGGCAGGGCGGCATCGCGGCCGGGCCCCGGGAGCGGCGCTGGGATGCGGCCCCGAGGCGCCGCGCCCGCCGCCGGTGCCCGTGCGCGCCCCCCCTCCGTGTGTCCCCCCGCAGCGGCGCCCCCCGCCCGGCCCCGCCGCCTCCGCCGCCGCACTCACTGGCTTTGCCGGGCTTGGGCCTCTGCAGCAGCTTCTGCACGGCCGCGATGTCCTCCGCCTTCACCGCCTGCACCAGCTCCTGGTCCTTGCCCATGGCTGCGCCGCGCCGGGGCTGCCGGCTGCGGGCTCACGGCCCGAGCATCCTCCGCGGCGCGGCGCGGCGCGGCGAGGGGCGGGGGGCGGCGGGGGGCGGCTCGGCGCGGCTCGGCACGGCGCGGCTCGGCACGGCGCGGCCCCCCCGCCCAGCCCGCCCGCTCCGGAGGCGGGGGCGGGGGCGGCGGCGGGCGCCCGGGGCGGGGCGCGGCGGGGCGGGGGGGCCGCACCGGGAGCGCGGGGGGCAGCGCGGGAGAGGAGGAAGAGGAGGAGGAGGAGGACGAGCAGCGGGAGGAGGAGGAGGAGGAGGAGGAGAGGGCGGGGGCCGCCCGGTGCTGCGGGCGGAGCGCGGGGATCCCCTCCCCGGTGCCGGGCCCGGGGGACGCCCCGGTGGGCGCCGCCGCGCAGCCGTGCCGGTACCGAGCTGGCGGGGCTCAGCGGCCGGAGGGGACGGGGCAGCGCCGCTGCTCGGGGGCTCTATCTCCCGAGGGAGGGTCCCGGGGGATCCAGCAGATCCCCTCCCGGGGCACCCCCTGCTCCCCAGCCCGGCTCCGGGGCGCCCTTCGCCGCTCCCCGTCCCGCCTGACCATCGCAGCAGCTCCGATATCGGAATCCGGGCAGGAGCAGCATTCCTTATTTCTGTAAATAAAGCGCTCATTACCGCGTCATTTTCCACTTTTGTTGACACAATGGCCGGTGACATTCGTCCCTTTCACTTTTAAGGCTGAAACGACCGAGACATTACGGTTGCGGAGGGTTCCCGGCTGTGCCGAGGGCTGAGGAAGCTGAGGAGCCCGGTAGGAAATGGGGCCAGTGATGGACGAGGCGCTAATGTCCCCGCGGTGCCATCAGAGCAGAGCACCGACATCATTCGCACGGAATCAGCCCAAATTTCTGCCCTGCCGGACAAGTTCCCAGCTCAAAGCCTCGCGCAGTCCCGGCTCCAGCAATCCGCGCTGGGGCACACGGGGCCAGAGGGCTGCGGGCCAGCCGGGCACCGGCGCTGGGCACGAGGGTGCGGTCACAGGGCTGCGGGGTACGGGCACCGGGAGCTGCAGCCCCGCGGCACACGGGAAGATGGAGGAGGGAACCAGCTGTCCCCGATGCCCCCTGCCCGCCCCGGGCTGCCCGTGCCCCCCGAGCTGGAGCCCAAGGGTCCCTGCAGTGCCCCCAGCTCCCGCCCAGGCCCCATCCCCGGGCTGACCCCCCCTCGGGCACGGCGGGGTCCGTCTCCTGTCCCCACCCCCACTTTCCAATCCAGGACATTTGGGTTGCCAGCACGGAGCGCCGTCTAATCTGCCCTCTAATCCCGCAGCCGGGCGCCGCACGGGGCCCTGAGCCGCGGCCGGGCCCGGGGCTGGGGGCTGGGGCGGGGGCTCCGCAAGGCTCGGGGGCTTCCCTCGCATCTGCCACCACCTGATAACAACCGGAGCGCCTCAACAAAGCTCCCTTTGTGCCCCACGGCTCCCTCCTGCTGGGCCCCCACACCCGGTCACCCCGCACCGAGCTCCTGCCCCGCGGCCCCGCCGGCACCGGGACCGCAGTGACCGGGGCACACACGGGGCACCGGGACCGCTGTGACCGGGGCACCGGGACCGCAGTGACCGGGGCACACACGGGGCAGCGGCTGTGGGGCCGTGGGGCACACCAGCCCTGTCCCTCCTCCCCGCCTGAGCCGGGTTTGCGGGAGGAGCTCCAGCCCGGCGTTCCTGCGGCTCCCTCGGGCTCTTGCCAAGTCGGGTTGGTCTTTGCAGAGCACAAGAATGTGCAGTGAAACGTCCCCGTTCCTGCCCTGCGCTCGCCGGGAGAGAGCAGCGCCCGGAACGGGCAGAGCCTGGGGCACGGGGGGTTTACGGTGGGCACCGAGGGCAACGGGCACGTGGGAATCTGACTGTGGGAACCGGAGACGGCGGCAGCAGCAGGAGGGCTCGTCCCACGCAGAGATCCCCCAGCACAGCTGCCTTTCCATGGGAAAGCAGCACAGCAGGGCCTGTGCCCGGCCTGGGGAGGCAGGGGGGGTCTGGGAGCACGCGGGGCCCTGTGCTGGAATTGCAGAGAAGGAGGAGATGAAGGCAGAGTTTGGAGGCTGAGGAAGGCACCGCTGGGCTCACAGCCCTCCCAGCGATCAGAGGACTGAAAGCAGACACAGTGCTGGGCAGCAGGTGCTGGTGGGAGCCTGCCAGGGCCCCTGCACGTCCCTCTGTCCCTGCTCCGTCCCGGGTGCCAGCCCTGGCCTGGGACACGCAGCAGCCACACGCTGGGTCCTGTGCAGGGATGGCACTGCCACCCTCGAGGCCAGCATGAGGCACTCGGGTGTCCCCACGGGCTCTGTCACACTCTGCCCTGTGTCTGCCAACCCCTCCGGCTCCATCAGAGCCTGAGCAGGGGTCCGGGGCTGGCACAGGGTGCAGCCCAGCCCTCCACCCTGTGTCCCCTCAGCAAGCAGCAATATCTACGAAAATACTTTATTGTGGAGGGGCAGTGCAGGGGCTCCGTACAGCGCAGACAGCAGCAGCACTGTCACCAGCAAACACACACACACACACACACACGATGGTGGCCATCACCAGCAAACACACACACACACACACACACACACACACACACACACACACCACGGTGGCCCCAGAGCCAGGGGGCAGCAGGACCCACGGCTGCAGCCCCTACGTGGCCTTGGGCCGGCCCTTGAGGCGGATGATGGCTCGGTAGTCCCGCACCAGGTCCCGCAGCTGGTCCAGGTAGGGGTTGACGTTCTCCTCCAGCCACTCCTCCACCGTGTCAGGGAAGTAGATCCTGTCCAGCTGGGCACGCAGGTCACGGACAAAGCTCTCCCAGTCCTCATGGAGCCTGAGGGGCAGAGCAGGGGTGCAGCTCCCTCCTGCTAGGGAGCCCCCCAGCCCCGTGCCGACCCCTCCCAGCCCCGGCAGCACCTACTTCAGCACCTTGCTGCCAAAGCTCTCCATGTTGCGGGGGTTCCCAAACTGCCGCTTCCTGTGGTAGGGGCTGAACCAGCCCTTGATGGCACTGCAGAGGCACAGGGGACTTGGGGCACAGGGCACTGGGGACGGGGAGCTGCGCATCAGGCAGGTCCCCTCCCATGGAGATACATGGCCAGAGGCACCGATGCCTGTTACCTCTCCTCCTCCAGCACCTTGAGGATGCTCTCCTTCAGGTGGCCATTGACCTGCTCCACCATGTGGTAGATCTCCACACCAGGGAACGCTCCCCTGCCCTCGCTGGGGAAGGGAGGGGAAGGTGAAGGCTCAGGATGTGGGGTGCCCTGGGCTGGGTGAACCCCAGCACTCTGGCAGGTCTGGGACCATTTGGGTGACCAAGCCCTGCCTCCCTCCAGTGCATCCCTTGTGATGCAGCTGCCCGCACCACGCGCACGCACCAGGTGCTCTGCTCCAGCTGCACGCTGTCCAAGCCCAGCACATCCAGCACCTTCCTCTTTGCCTCTTCTGTGAAGCCCCCTGGGAGGGCGAGGAAAGGGACAGAAGAGGCAGGGACACCATCAGGCTCACCCTGGCTTCACCACACCCCAAAACTGAGTGAGCCGAAGCTCTTCCTCCTCTTCCTCCCACCTCCCCAGCGCCCTGCCCAGCAGGACGGGCTCTGGCAGGCAGTGGGAGCTGGGGGGGAGCCCGGCCATGCTGCCAGGGCTGGGGCTCACCGTTCACCAGGGTCTGCAGGCAGATGGCCAGCGAGGGGATGCTGACGGGCAGCAGCTCACAGAGCACCGAGTAGTGATCGTACCTGTGGGACAGGGACAGGGACAGCCAGCACCGTGCCAGCACGGCTCTGTGGGCACCGGGAGGGCACAGCGGGTCCCAGCTCCCCTCACCTCTGCCAGCCGGTGAGCACAACGCCCTGCAAGCGCAGCGGGGCCAGCCGTGGCACGGCCTGCATCACCTTCAGCCAGCTCAGGTGGTTTTTCAGGTGGTAGCTCAGCGGGGTCCAGGCCTGCGCCGGCCCCGTGGTGCCCTTGAAGGCGCTGGCGAACCACACGGCCTCGAAGCCGCTCTCCACGTACTTGGTGAGGAACTGCACTGCAGCGGGACAGCACCACCAGTGCCACCATCGCCAGGGGCTGCAGGGGCTCAGGGGGGTTCCCCCCATCGCCCCCAGGGCCCTGGCACGTCACCTTACCGATCTGCTCAGCCTCAAAGTCGGGTGCGTAGAACCACAGCACGGGTGAGACGTGCTTGGCTATCCCGGACTCTGCAGGGAGAGGGGACGTTGGTGCTGGCAGCAGGAGGGAGCCTGGGGCTCCTTGTGCTTCCCCGAGGGCCACATTCCCTCAGGGCAGGGCAGAGGCTCCTGCTGGCACAGGGCACGATGCCTGCCGGGGTGGGCACGCAGCGGGCGCGGCTGGGGAGCCTGGCACAGGTGCCAGCACTGCCATCCCCGTGCCCTCACCCCGCAGGGCTCCCACGCTGATCTTCCTCAGCATGTCGTCCCACATGAGCACGCGCAGCCCCCAGTACTGCGCCGTCAGGAAGCCCAGAACCTCCTTGATGTGCCTCAGGTACATGGTGCCCACGTCGCCCTTGTGCTGGCTCATCCAGTTCTTGGAGTCCATCCCCTCCCCGAGGTGGAAAACCTGGATTTGGGGGCAGGGAGATGCTCAGCAGCCCTGGGGGCACCCCCAGTGCCTGGGGAGAGGGCCGGGGTCCCTGCAGAGCCCCTGCCCACCTCGTCTGCCCCGATGTGGATCCAGGAGGAGCGGCGGTGCTTCTCGATCACCTGGGACAGGACGCTCTTGAGCAGGGCCAGCGTGTCGGGCACGTGGGGGTTGAAGCTGTTGGGGAAGCGCTCGACCTCCCGCAGGTGCTGGTACTTCTCGTGCTTGAGGATGAACTGCGGGAGGAGCCATCAGGGGGTGCCCAGGGGAACCCCTCCGAGCTGGCATGGGGAGCGGGGCTGGCAGCCTCTACCTCCACGTGGCCAAAGGTCTGCACCAGGGGAACCACCTCCAGCTTGTGCTGCTCCGCCAGCTGCTGGATCCGCTCGATGTCCTCCTCGCTGGGAGGGCAGGGACAGGCTCAGTGCCAGGGCAGGGCATGGGGGCACTTCCCCCTCCTCCCCTCCTCTGGCACCCTGCCCACATGGCCCTGGTTACCCCACAAATGTGTGCGCTTTACTGAGGGGCGCAAACATTGCCTGTCAGGGCAGGAGGAGCTGCTGGTCTGCCCAGCAGCACAGCCTGGCACTCTGAGCGTGGTTATCGTGGGCACGGTGCCAGGTGGGTCACACCCACCTGGACCTGCAGGGGCCACAGCCCCACAGCCAGCTGGGCACACTGCCCTGCTCACCTGTAAGCGTACGGGGACCTGAGGATTTCCAGCTCCCCCTTGAAGGGGAACATGTCCTCGTACTCGATGAGGACGCCGTTGGCTCCCAGCTGGGACAGGAGGGGGAACACCTGCAGGGAGGGCAGGGTGGGCTCAGCAGCGGGCATGGCACAGCCCAGGATGGCACACGCCCATCAGCGCATCCTCTCCTCCCTGTCCCTGGGCACCCTCACCTGCTCCAGGTAGGAGACTCTGGGCGCAGCTCCCTTGAGGTCCAGGTGGACCAGCCTCATCTGGGTGGCACTGACATCCCTGGGGACCTGCTGCTTTTGCTTCAGGGTCATTATCTTTGCTGCAGGGGCCTCCAGAACCTGCTGGCTCTGGGGGATGACGTCCTGGACGACGTCACCCGTGTCCCCCCAGAACCCGCTGTCCTTGCTGACGTGCTTGTGCAGCTCCAGGGTGAGGCTGCAGGGAGTGGGGCAGGGATGGGGGTGTCCGTGGGGTTGTGGGGGCACCAGCACCACGCAAGCCCAGCCCAGGGGGTGCCACAGACCCCCCTGGGCCCCTGCTGCCACCTCACCTGTCACGGAAGAGGAACTTGATGCCAGCCAAGGCCACGAGGAGCAGCACGACGAGGCGCAGCAGGTTCAGCCGGTGGCTCCTCTGGAAGGCCATCTCTGGGGTCTCTGGGGACACACAGGGGGTCTGGTCTGTGCCCAGAGGGACCCCAAGCACAGGGGAGCCCACCCAGCCCCACGTACCGTGCCCTGCTGCCCTGCCCGGGGCAGCACGAGGCCCAGAGAAAGGCGGCATGGGGGCAGCCCCTCTGGCCAGCCCGGTGCCCATCGGGGGCGCGCTGGGCAGTGCCCCGTGTTCCTCCTACCTGGCGCGCCCCAGCGTGGGGCCAGCGGCGGCTCCGCCTCCCTCTGCCCGCAGGGTGAGGCCGGTGCCCGAGCAAACAGGGCGGGGGCTGCGGAGCAGGGCCCCGCCGGGGATCCCGACCGGTGCTGGGTCACCCTGCCCAGGGCCGGGTCACAGCGCGGCTGGATGGGGCTGCATCCCGGGGCGGGCACGGGGCATCCCTGCGGGAAGGGAGGGAGTGATTGCGAGCCCCCCGGGCACATGCCAGCACCGGGCTGTGCCAGGGATGGCACCGGGAAGGGAAGGGGTGGTTGGGAGCCGCCCGGGCACATGCCAGCACTGGGGATGGCACCAAGGATGGCACCGGGTAGGGGGGAGGTGATTGGAGCCACCCGGGCATTCCCGGCAGCTGCAGCAGGGCCGTGCCAGGCTGGGGATGGCTGCCAGCACAGGGGGCACCGCTGGGCACACGGGAGGGCACAGGGGGCACGCAGGAGGGGGGTCGGTGCCCCCTGGGCACGCAGCGTGGGGAGCCCAGCACCCAGGAAGGCCATAAATATGCCAAGCGCTAATGGCGCTGTCATGGGAACACAGCGCCTGATCGGAGCGGGGATAAATATTTAGACAGACGCTGTCAGCCCGCCAGGATTCGGTGTTTTTAATGCACGTTATCTTATTTAAATAGGGCAGGTTCCCAGGGCTGGCACTGCCAGGGCGAGGGGCGGGCGCTGGATGGAGGGGGAGTCCTGAGGAGTGTGGGGACAGCCAGGGCTGTGTCCCTGTGCCATGGGGACAGCCAGGGCCGTGTCCCTGTGCCACGGGGACAGCCAGGGCCGTGTCCCTGTGCCATGGGGACAGCCAGGGCCGTGTCCCTGTGCCACGGGGACAGCCAGGCGCCGTGCCCCGGCAGTGCAGCCCTGGGGGTGCCGTGCTGCTCCCTGCACACCTCGAGGGCACGCTCACACACACGTGTGCACGCTCACGTGCTTCCAGAGCATTCCACGGCCTGCCTGGCCCTCACCAGCCCGTGCTGCCAGCCCGTGCCCCCCCCCCGGACCAGCAGAGGGGTCCCTGTCCCTTCCCATTCCCTCCCGTGGTGCTGGAGCACACCTGGAGCAGCCCCTGGGCACAAGGGACCCTTTCCATAGCCCACCCACACCCCCAAACCCGGCACACCCCACAACGCCCTGCACCAAGGACATCCCCAGGGCACTCCTGCACCCCACGGCACCCTCTGGGCTCTGCTGGGCATCCCTGCGGCCCCGGGCACACGTGCATCATCCAAGGGCATCCCTGCATCCTCCCGAGCATCTCTGCATCCTTCCAAGCATCCCTGCAGCACCAGGTCCCTGCATTCCCCCGAGCATCCCTGCATCCTCCCGAGCATCCCTCCATCCCCCCGAGCATCCCTGCATCCCCCCGAGCATCCCTCCATCCCCCCAAGCATCCCTGCATCCTCCCAGGCATCCTCCCCGAGCATCCCTGCATCCTCCTGAACATCCCTGCGGCACCGGGGCCCTGCATTCCCCGAACATCCCCGCATCCTCCCGGTACCGGTGCCCACCGCGTTGCGGGCATCCCCCGGCCCGAGCACCCCCGCTCCCCCGGCCCTTACCGGCAGGCGCGGGGCGGCCGCGGGCACGGGCACGGGCGCGGGCACGGGCACGGCCGCCGCCGCCTCTCTTAAAGGGCCCGGTGCCCGCCGGTGCGGCAGGCGAGCAGGGATGCACCGGGCGCCGCCGCCGCCGCGCACAGCGGGCACCGTGCCCAGCGCCCTTGGCACACGCGCACGGCGGGGAGCCCCGGCACGAGGGGCGGTTCCACCGTGCCCGGCGCGTGCCCGGTGTCGGTTCCCAGCGCCCGTTCGGGCTCGGTGTGTGCCCAGTGCCCGCCCCCGCCCAGCGATGCCCGGTGTGTGCTCTGTGCCTGGAGCCCGGTGCGTGTCCCGTGCCCCGGGTCCTGTGTGTGCCCGGTGTGTGTCCCATGTACTGTGTCCCGTGTGCCGTGCCTGGTGTGTGCCCGGTGTCCCGTGCCCCAGGTCCTGTGCCCAGTGTGTGCCCGGTGTGTGTCCCATGTACTGTGTCCCGTGTGCCGTGCCTGGTGTGTGCCTTCGTGTGTCCCATGTACTGTGTCCCATACTTGGCGCCCAGTGTGTGCCCTGTGCCCAGCGTGTGTCCCACGTCCCATGTCCTGCATCCCATGCCCCATACCCTATATGCCATATCCTATATCCCATACCCCATACCCCGTATCCGATATCCCATATCCCAATCCCATATCCCATACCCCATATCACAATCCCATATCCCATATCCCATACCCCATATCACAATCCCATATCCCATATCCCATATCCCATATCCCATACCCCATATTCCATATCCCATGTCCCATACCCCATACCCCATATCCCATATCCCATATCCGATATCCCATATCCCAATCCCATATCCCATACCCCATATTCCATATCCCATGTCCCATACCCCATATCCCATATCCCATATCCGATATCCCATATCCCATATCCCATATCCCATATCCGATATCCCATATCCCAATCCCATATCCCAATCCCATATCCCATGTCCCATACCCCATATCCCAATCCCATATCCCAATCCCATATCCCATGTATGTCCCAACCCCATATCCCGATCCCTGTCCCGTTTCCAGCCCTGCGCCCCCTGGCGGCACGCTGAGCACGCGCCTTCCCCCCGCCGCGCTCCGTGGTCTCGCCCATTGCTTCCCCCACGTCCGGGATATGGTCCGTTCCCGCCGTTCCCGCGCATGCGCGCTCCCGCCGGACGCGGCCGGGCCGGCCGGGCGCACGCGCAGAGCCGGGAACCGGGAGCGGAGCGGGAGCGGGAGCGGGGCCGGGGGGACACGGGGTGAGGGAGAGCGGCGGGCCGGGCCGGGCCCACACCCCGCGGGGTGACACAGACCCCGCAGGCTTTAGGGAGTGCCCCGGGCGCGGCGGCTCCGGGAGCGGCGGCACCATGAACGCGACGCAGGGCACGGTGGGCAGCGACCCGGTCATCCTGGCCACGGCCGGCTACGACCACACGGTGCGGTTCTGGCAGGCGCACAGCGGCATCTGCACCCGCACGGTGCAGCACCAGGACTCCGTATCCTTCCTTCCTTGCCGCCCCCCGCCACCGCCGCCGGGCCCCGCTCGGGCCCGCCGATGCTGCGTACCGACCTTAACGGCGCCCGCAGCAGGTGAACGCCCTGGAGATCACACCGGACCGGAGCATGATCGCAGCCGCAGGTGAGCCTGAGGTGCTGAGCCTCTGCCCGCTGCTCGGCCGCTGTCGGTGCTGAGCCGGTGCCCGGCGCCCGCAGGGTACCAGCACATCCGCATGTACGACCTGAACTCCAACAACCCCAACCCCGTGATCAACTACGACGGCGTGAGCAAGAACATCACCTCGGTGGGGTTCCACGAGGACGGGCGCTGGATGTACACGGGCGGGGAGGACTGCATGGCCCGCATCTGGGACCTCAGGTGGGCACCGGGGCTGCCCCGGGCTGCAGGGCCGAGGTCACAGCCCTGAGCATCCCTCAGTCACTGTCACGGGTGCCACAAGCCCTGACCCCCTCACTGTCACAAATCCCGTACCCCCTGAGCATCCCTCAGTCACTGTCACGGGTGCCACAAGCCCTGACCCCCCTCACTGTCACAAATCCCGTACCCCCTGAGCACCCCTCCCTCACCGTCCCGGGTGCCACAAGCCCTGAGCACCCCTCATTAACTGTCACAGGTGTCACCAGCCCTGAGCTCCTCTCCCTCTCTGTCACGGGTGCCGTAACTCCTCCCTCTCTGTCACAGGTCCCGGAACCTGCAGTGCCAGCGCATTTTCCAGGTGAACGCTCCCATCAACTGTGTCTGCCTGCACCCCAACCAGGTGAGGAAGCTGCCTCCTTTGGGGTTCCCAGCTCAGAATCCTGAGGAACAGCTTAATGTCCATCCAGTGCCACCCCTGCCATGGCAGGGACAACTTCCATTGTCCCAGGGTGCTCCAAGCCACGTCCACCCTGGCTTTGGGCACTGCCAGGGATCCAGGGGCACCCTGAGCACCCTGTTTCTGTGGCTCCTCTCTGAGGAGCTGCAGAGATGTATTCCAGCAGAAGTTGGGGTACCACAGAGATGGCCTGGGGGCTTCACACAATGTGTTTGTGCTGATGACCTGGTGGCTTTTGCAAAGGGACAGCACAGGGGCTGCACTGAGCTCATCCCATGGCAGCAGACACGCCCTTGGAGCAGGCTCTGCCCCCCAGCATCCCTGGGGATGGCATGGGAGCAAAGCTGGCAGAGTAGGGGCAGCTGGGGAGCCTGAGGGTGACAACAGTGCCAAGGAAGAGCATCCTGGGGCCTTTGGGTGGGGTTTGGTTGAAGTTCCCCAGTGGGTTCAGCAGCTGTTGCTGAGCAGAGGGAGAGTGGGGGCACTTGAAGAGGCTGAAGGGAGCAGGAGCAGGGAAATCAATAGGGATCAATCAGTGCTAATGGCTGGGCTGGGCTTGCAGGGCTGTGGTTTTGCCTGCAGACAGGGCCGTGCAAACCTCTGTAAAGTCCTGAGTAATGGAAATGTTCCCTTGCAGTTCATTTTGCAAATCAGGAATTTCAGGCTAAATTTGAGATCAGTTATTTGGACCAGACTATCCAAATAATGTAGAATATATACTGTCCTGTAGTGTCGGTGGTGTGAGAGTGTGTTATGTTAAATGAATATTGCTTAACATTGGTCTTAGATGTGAAATAATCCCTGACACGGTGCTGCTGAGGTGCAGAGTGCTGGTTTGTGAGCAGAAGGTGGTTAATTAGGCCAAAGGTGGCAGCATTTGTTTGGGCAGCTCAGTGGCTCTGCAGTTCCCTCTGCAGAGATGCTGATCCCATTATTCAGCGATTCCTCACGGCCTGAGTAAAGCCATGAAAACTTTGCACTCAGCATTTACACCTGCTGAGAGGGGCTGAGGAGCCCAGAAGAGCCTTTTGTGCAGCCAGATAAATGCATTGATGGTGTTTGTCTCCTCAGAAGCAGCCTGTGCTCCCAGGGACAGGATTAGCTGTGCCTGATGACCTGATCTCCTCTAGGGATCCTGCTAAAATTATGGACAGCGCAGGGCTGTCGATAAGGGCCTGGTTGGAGTGGAGACATGCCAGCATTGTCTTCTGCTCTGAGCACGGGATCAGAGCCAGGACTCCTGCCCTTGGCTCTTGTCCTTCCCCTGAGAAGGGGAGAGACACAGAAAAACCCACTTCAGGTTGTGTTTTCTGCTATCTGCACCCTTGAGTGCTTCGGTTGTTCAGTGCCAACCTGCCCTTAATGCTGCCTCTCAGACGTGCTGAAAACCACTTGGCTGCTGTGGCTGTTGTTTGGAGCCATGGCTGTTCCACAAACCTGGAACTGGGACAGCTCTGTTTGCTCTGGGGTTTGGGAAACCAGCAAACCCTTCTGGGGAGGGAAACTGCCTTTTGCAGGGTGCCATGGAGTCAGCACCCGGCTGGGACAGGCTGTGGGACAGCCCTGAGCTGGGGAGAGAGGAGGCAGGACAGGATGGTGCTGCTTAACCTCAGAGCAGGGCTGCAGGGGTGCTGCAGGGGCACAGCGTGGGTGCCAGCTGCAGGCTGCAGCTGCAGGGGTGCTGCAGGGGCACAGCGTGGGTGCCAGCTGCAGGAGCACAGTGTTGGTGCCAGCTGCAGGGGCACAGTGTTGGTGCCAGCTGCAGGCTGCAGCTCACGGTGCCCACAGAGCCGTGTGCCCTGCAGGCAGAGCTGATCGTGGGGGACCAGAGCGGGGCCATCCACATCTGGGACCTGAAGACTGACCACAACGAGCAGCTGATCCCCGAGCCCGAGGTGTCGGTGAACTCGGTGCACATCGACCCCGACGCCAGTTACATGGCAGCCGTCAACAGCTCGGTGAGCCCTGCCGGGGTGGCAGCTGGGCTTGGGTGGGCATCCCCCAGCCCGGGCGCAGCCTGGGCACAGGTCCCTCTGTGCCTCTGCTGCAGGGCAGCTGCTACGTGTGGAACCTGACGGGCGGCATCGGCGAGGAGGTGACGCAGCTCATCCCCAAGACCAAGATCCCGGCTCACAACCGCTACGCCCTGCAGTGCAAGTTCAGCCCCGACTCCACGTGAGTGTGGAGCCCTCAGCACGCTCCCAGGGCAGGCAGGGGCCAGCTGTGCCTCCAGCTGTGCCCCCAGCTGTGCCCCCAGCCGTGGCTGCTGCTGGCTGCACACTGCAGGTCCCCAGGGAGGAGTGGGACACAAGGCAGGGCATGTGGCACCACAGCGTTGCTGTCAGGGGTGTCCCACTCCCTGAGCTCAGCAAGGTTTGCAGCCATGGGCTGTTCTCCAGCTGTTCTCCAGCTGCTGCAGTGTGAGCTCCTTCACGGAGTTTGTTCAGCTGGAATCTGCTCAGTCTGACAGTGCAGGTGTAAGGAGATCTGATTGCACTGGGGACAGGTCTCCGGGCTGTCACTGGCCCTGGCCCAGGTCTGTGTAACCAGAGGCCCACAGGGGGACAGTGACTGATGAGATTGCCCTCAGATGTCTCCTTCTTGCAGGCTCTTGGCCACCTGTTCTGCAGATCAGACGTGCAAGATCTGGAGGACTTCAAACTTCTCTCTGATGACAGAGCTGAGCATTAAGAGCAACAACCCCGGGGAGACGTCACGGGGCTGGATGTGGGATTGCGCCTTCTCCGGGGACTCCCAGTACATTGTCACAGGTCAGCCTGCACCTGGGCTGGGCCAGGCCTGAGCAGTGACCCTGGCTGGGACACGGCAGAGCCTGGGGCACAGGGGCTGTGAGGGGAGCAGCCACTGCTGGCTGGAGCATTCTGTGCTGCTGCACTGGGGCAGCTGTTGGAACTGGAGGGGAGATCTCCAGGGTGCTGTTCATCTCACAGCCTGTTAGTCCCTTGAGCACACCTCTGGTAATCTCCACACTCAGTGCTCTCCAAAAGAGCTAAACCCCACATGCAGAGAAGTGCACTGAGCTGCTCTGCCTTGCTGGTCATCACCAGCCCTAAGGATGGCTGAATGAAGCAAGAGCAAAGTATTTCTTAGAATAATAGTAAGAGAGAAACTTAAAAGGTAATATACGTCCCATTCTTCTTTTCACTCTGTGTTCCAGCCTCCTCGGATAACCTGGCCAGACTGTGGTGTGTGGAGACAGGGGAGATCAAGAGGGAGTACAGTGGCCACCAGAAAGCCGTGGTCTGCCTGGCCTTCAATGACAGCGTCCTGGGATAACGTGTGGCAAGGACAGCACCTCTGCTTGTTTCCCCTTGCCTTGCCTTGCCTCTCCAGAGCCTGGGACACGCTCTGTACCCATCCCCTCCTGTGTGGAGAGGGCTGGGGCTCTGACAGGGGCAGCTGCAGCTGCCTGGGCTGAGACCAGCCTTCAGCTCCAGCCTGGACGTTGCTGACACGTGTGTGGCCCTGAGGGAGGGAATGGGAGAGGGAGGCACGGTCCCACTGCAGGGACACGGGTACAGCTGCAGGAATCCCTGGGGCGTCGGCTGCTGACAGCTCTGGATGTTCCTGTACCCCAGAGTGGGAACAAAATAAACCTCAGCCTTTGCCAGTGATGGGAGAGGCTGAGCAAAGAGGAGAAGCAGCTCTTGTCTTTGTTTGCAATCCCTTTATTCAAAGTGTTTCACAGAGTGCCTTGGAGAGCCGCTCTCCTAAAGCCAACCACCCCCAGATGTAACAGCAACCACCTGGTGCTGAGCAGAGCCTGGAGCCCCAAACCTCCAGCTGCTTCCTGGGATTCCTCTGGGCCAGGCTCTCCTAATTCCTATGGACAAGGCACTGGAGCAGAGCTGCAGTGTCTGTGCTGGCAGTGCTGAGCAGAGGCCTCCTGCTTCTCTAAACTCTCCTGATGCTGTGTCTCTAAACTCTCCTGATGCTGTTTCTCTAAACTCCTGACCTGCAGCACAGAATCGGCAGGAAGCTCTGGGGATGCTGTGGGTGTTCCCTTCCTCATGGAGGTCAGAGGCTGTTGAGGAATCCAGTCCAAGTGTGAGGGCACAGAGGGGCTGTGGCTGCAGCACTCACTCGGGCAGGTAGTAGAAGCAGATGGAGACACAGATGTTGCTGGGGAAGCAGATGTCAATGCACAGGTAGATGAGGCGCTGCCTCCCCGGCCCTGCCAAGGAGCAAGGACAGCAGTGAGAGCAGGGCTGTGGTCCCCGGGGATGCTTTGGTCCTGCTGAGTCCCCCTGATGCTTTGGACTCCTGCAGAGTCCCTGGGGAGCTGAGCAAGGGGAAAGCCTCAGGGAATGACCTTTCTGATTCAAGCTGGAGTCAGATGGAGCAGGCTGACAGCTCAGCAGGCTGCTTTGGCTGAGGATGAAGGTGGCAGGGATTAAGCAGTGATGTCTCAGGGACAGCTCTGTGTGCTGGCTGTGCTGTGCTGTGCTGCTGGGGCAGCTCAGAGCCCATCCCAGTGCCACGGCTCAGGACAGGGGTGGGTACGAGCCAGCACTCAGGGGTGGTGGACAATGGTCTCATTTTGCACTAGAGGTCACCTGTCCCTGTCCTGGCCCTTGGCAGCCAGTCCTGGGGAGCATCAGCTGCTGTGCAGCACAGCCTGATCCTCTTAGAGGTGCTGGCAAAGCTCCTGCCCGCCCTGCCAGGGGAGTGCCCCACTTACCGTGGGCTCTGCGCACCCAGAGGATGGAGGAGTGCTCACACAGGCTCTGCACAGCCTCCCCCAGCGCCCCGGGCTCCAGCTGCTGCCCGGCCACAATGCCCAGGAACTCCCTGTAGAACTTGGTCTGGTTGTTGGGCTGGAGCGGCTGCTCGGCCTGAAAGAAACGGCCCCGTTGGTTCCTGCAAGGCAGGCACTGTGTGTGTCCCCAGAGCCCTGCTCAGCTCCCAGGGCACCCAGGAGTGCTCTGTGCCCCAGCAGGCGTCTCCTGCCAGCTGCCCTGTCCAGCTCCCAGCTCTCATTGCCTGTCTCTGGGCTGCTGGCAACCCCAGCAATGCCAAGTTTTATTTCCATTTAGGAGCCTCAGGGCTGGGCAGGTGCTTCCCTCTGCCTGCATCCCTTTTGGGAGCCTGTGTTCCCACACTTCTCTGGGAGTAAGGACCAAGGACCCCCAGGAGGAAAATGGAAATGGATAGCAGATGGCGGGGACACAAAAAAAGGGGCTTTCTGTCTCCTGGGAATGGAATCTGCCCCTGCCCAGGCATCCACTGACACTTTGTTCTGAGGGTCCTTGTACATGACTGCCTCCAACCTTGTCCTTCCCTGGCAGCTGGTAACAAACCCCCTTTGTTTTTCCTCCCCCAGATTTTTGAGCAGGTAACAGAACCCGGTGGGAGCAGGTCCTGCAGGAGCCCTGCCATTCACCTCCGTGGGACACACACCTCCCCTGCCCCAGGCTGCTTCCCACAGGAGTCAGGGCATGGATAAAGGCAGGAGCTGCTGCTCAGAGCTGGCTGGGAGCCCAGCCTGGGGCACAGCTCTGCTCCTGGGAGCAATGAATGCCCCACAACAGGGGCTGGGAGAGCCCTGCCCCGGCTCCTTGGGGAACAGTTCCCCTGCAAATCCCACAGGGAGAACACTCAGTGACCCTGTGCAAAGCCCAATCCCCCCCAGCTGTCCCGGGAGTGCTGCAGCAGCTGCTCACGCTGTGCTCAGAGGTGTTGAGAGCCATCTGCAGGTCCCAGGGCTCCATCCTCCTCAGGTAGCAGGCTCGCTGCTCCAGCGGCTTGTAGCACACGTAGCCCTGGCAGATGGACAGATGTGGACAGATGTGCCCTTGGAGCAGGCAGCACACGCCCACCCTGGCCCAGGAGAGCCCTGAAGAGCCCATTCCCTTTCCCCTGCTCTGAATTGATGATTAAAGGTGCAGAGGGAGGCAGGGCTGCCCCGGCACTCACGTTCCTGCTGTCGTACAGCACCACGGCGCTCAGGTTGCTCCGGGAGGTGATGTAGTAGGTGACAGTGCTCCTGGCCTTGTCCACCACGGCTGTCTGGTTCCTCAGCGGGTCCTGCTGGCCCTGCAGCGTCACTCGGAGGAGCTGGGAGCCAGCCTGGGTGCGAGGAGAGGGAGGGCAGCACCCACCAGCAGCTGCTCTGTGCCTGTGTGCAGCTTCTCCCACCTACAGCCCCGGCTGGCCCCGTGCTCCCCCTGCTCCTGGCTGGCTCAGCAGTGGAGAGGAGCAGGCTCTGACCCAGGGGAAGGGTGATCCACAGCTCCATCCTCACCCCAGTGCCCCTCGTGCCAAGGGCAGCAGGGGCTGGAGGAAAGGGCCAGGGGACCCCCAGCCCTGCCTGCACCTCCCTGCTCTGCCCAGGGACTGATCCAGCCAGACTCAGCCCACCCGTCCCTCCTGGAACTGCTTCCCACACAGCCCAGGCTGCCTGCCCAGATCAGCATCCCTTACCTGGGCAGAGCTGGGGGAGAAGCTGAGAACCCCCACGACACTGACACCAACGACTGCAAAAAACAACAAGGCAACGGACAAGATGATCCAGAAGGTCCTGGAGGGAGCTGGGAGGTGTGCTGGGGCCCTCCTGTCCTAGGAGCCAGGCAAAAGAAGGAGGAACAGGAGTTAAAATTGACTCTTCTGCCAATTCTCTTTCACCAAACAAGTTTCCAGCTCATGACACAAAGCCTTGTACACTCTGGTTGGAGCGCAGAGCTGCCAAACCATTGCAGCACCTGGAGTAACCCCACAGTGCTGGAATTCAGATCCAGCATCCTGGTACCCAGCACTGGCACAGCCAGGGAAGCTGCAAAGCCCCAGGGCAGGGCTGGAGCAGCAGCTTTCCAGACACAGGGAACAACAAATTAAATTATTGTGGTTTACAGCAGAAATCCCCAGCGGGACAGTCAGCATTGGAATCAGACCCCGTGTGGAGGGATCCTGCTTCTGTCCCCTCCCTGTGCTGGGCTCTGCTGGATTTTCTTGCTAAATTATTCTCCATGAGACCAAGGAAAAGAGCTTGGCAGCGCTGTGACATTTCTATTGGCTCTATTAATTTACTTTAATTCTTACATTGAAGCAATTAAATTTAACTTCATGGCACATAACGGGATTTTTACGAAGCAGAAAATGTGCTTTCAATAATCTCAAACACAGCCCACATTTAAAAAATAACCTGTTTCCCAATCCTCTGAAGGACAGAGACATTCAATCCGTGCCCAGGATTGCATGTGCTCCAGCTGCACGAGGACGGGCTCACCCAGCCTGGGGACAGTTATGGATCTCTATTGGAAACAGAGAACTCCCAGGTTATTCCCTGAGAAAAGCAGTGAGGTAAAACTGCACCTATGTGAAATCCTGTCAATTCCAGCAGAGCAGAGCCCCAGCCCTGCAGTGCCTGGCAGGTTTTCAATAAGCAATGGAATTCCCTCTGGTGGGAAAGGTGCAGATAAAGAACTCCAGCAGCTCCCAGCTGTGAGGGCACAGCTCACCCCCATCCCGAGCAGCCTGGCTGTGGCTCCTCTGCCCTGGAACCTGAGCAGGTAAACCCGGGCACCCCCGAGGCACCTCAGCCCAGGTGGCAGCAGCTCCTGGCAGGAGCTGGGCTGGGGATCAACAGAACCCTCCCAGGATCCGTGGGAATGGCAGGAGCTCTGCCCCTTGGATGGGATCAGGCAAGCACAGAGCACTGCAGGGGCAGGGACTACTCACTGATGGAACAGGGAATACTCACTGCAGGACAGGAAATACTTCAGGACAGGGAATGCTCAGGAATACTCAGGGATACTCACTGCAGGGCAGGGAATGCTCAGGAATACTCAGCATTACTCACTGCAGGGCAGGGAATTGTCACTGTAGGACAGGGTATTCTCACTGCAGGACAGGGAATACTCAGGAATACTCAGCAATACTCACTGCAGGGCAGGGAATGCTCAGGAATACTCACTGATGGAACAGGGAATACTCACTGCAGGACAGGAAATACTTCAGGACAGGGAATGCTCAGGAATACTCAGCAATACTCACTGCAGGGCAGGGAATGCTCAGGAATACTCAGCAATACTCACTGGTGGAACAGGGAATACTCACTGCAGGACAGGAAATACTCACTGCAGGACAGGGAATTGTCACTGTAGGACAGGGAATTCTCACTGCAGGACAGGGAATGCTCAGGAATACTCAGCAATACTCACTGCAGGGCAGGGAATTGTCACTGTAGGACAGGGTATTCTCACTGCAGGACAAGGAATACTCAGGAATACTCAGGAATACTCACTGCAGGACAGGGAAAGCTCAGCAATACTCACTGCAGGACAGGGAAAGCTCAGGAATACTCACTGCAGGGCAGGGAATGCTCAGGAATACTCAGCAATACTCACTGCAGGGCAGGGAATGCTCAGGAATGCTCAGCAATACTCACTGCAGGACAGGGAAAGCTCAGGAATACTCAGGAATACTCAGCAATACTCACTGCAGGGCAGGGAATGCTCAGCAATACTCAGCAATACTCACTGCAGGGGCAGGGAATGCTCAGCAATACTCAGCAATACTCACTGCAGGGCAGGGAATGCTCAGGAATGCTCAGCAATACTCAGCAATACTCACTGCAGGGGCAGGGAATGCTCAGCAATACTCAGCAATACTCACTGCAGGGGCAGCAGGGCCCGCACCGTGCCCTCCTTCCATCCTCCCTTCAGACCAGGACCCGGCTGCTGCTCCTCTGCCTGCTGCCCACGCTCAGGCCGGGCATGGTCCCGGCTCCAGGCACGCCGGGGGAGCCTGGCCGTGTGTCCGTGGGCCATAAATACCTGTGCCCACAAACACCTGTCCCTGGCAGCCCGGGGGCTCTGCGGGACCCGACACCTGATGGGGAGCGGGAGCTGAGCGCTGCTGTCAGTGCCCGGCGCGGCTCTTCCTGCCCGGCCCCGGGCCAGGCGGGAGCCACAATGGGGGCCTTTGAGTGCCCCGGGGCTGGCACGGCCCTGCACGGCCCAGGTGGGGCTCCTGGAGAGATCAAATGGCCAGAGGACGGTGGCGGCCTGCCCGTGGGGCAGCGGCAATTCCCACATTTCAACGGGAGCTCCTGGGCTGGAGCCAGGCGCCGATCCTGCCGTCCCTGCAGGGCTGCACAGACACACGGACACACCCGTGCCACCCTGCAGGGAAAGGGAAAAGGGCTGTGCCACCAAGTCACTGCCACAGCCCGCGCCGCTCTCACGCCGTCACCCGTGTCCTGATCCTGAGCAGTCCAGGAGCCCCCAGAACGTTCCAGACCCGCCAGCCAGACATAACCAAGGTGTGGAGGCAAGGAAAAGCCAAGAATTCCTTCACGTGATGTCTACCCAGGGAAAATGCAGGCTTTGGACTCCTATCATGCATGGGGCTCAACAAACTGGGTGAAGGGAGCCCACAAGAAAGGAGGAGAGGGACTTTGGCCAAGGGCGTGGGCAGGGCAAAGGGGAATGGCAGAGGGTGAGATGAGGCGTTGGAAAGAAACTCTTCCCTGTGAGGGTGGGCAGGCCCTGGCACAGGTGCCCAGAGCAGCTGTGGCTGCCATGGATCCCTGGCAGGGTCCAAGGCCAGGCTGGACATTGGGGCTGGGAGCACCTGGGACAGTGGGAGGTGTCCCTGCCATGGCAGGGCTGGCACTGGGTGGGATTTGAGGTCCCTTCCAACCCAAACCATCCCTGACCCCCAGGATTCCCAATGCTCAGCAGACCAGACCACACGGTGAGACAACGCTGGGGACAGCAGGTTTGAGAGTTTAATGGGAATTCAAGTAGAGGATTGGGAACAGTTTGGAAGCCAGAACAGAGATCTGAAGCACGATTGACAGCACCAGCAGCACATTCCAGCACCCCTGAGCCCAGGCAATGGCTCCCTGGCCAGCAAGAGCCCTCAGCAGGGACAGAGCTGCCTGAGGGATGCTGGACTCTCTCCTGGCCTTCTCCTGACACAAAAAGCACCAGAAACAGAGACTGAATGCAAACCCACACTGTTACATCGGACAGGACCTGCAGTGAGTCCACAATGTCCATCTCCATGTTACCCAGACCAGGGGTAAGCTCTGCCTCTGGGACTTTGCAGGAGAGATTTTCCACGCTTCCTTCCACAACTCCACATTACAAACAACAGCCTTGCAGAGGTTCAGCCAGTGCTCTGGGAACACTGAGAGCCTCTGCACTGCAGGGTTATTGCTGTGCAAAGGAGGTGACAAGTTACCAGGCAGGAAATCAGCACTGCCCGAGCTCCTCAGCTGGACAGGAAGGAAAACCAGTGCTTAAATTGAACTGTAGGTACTGGAATCTATGCAATAAAAGCGAGTTATTTGCATATATAATTTTCAATTATTTCTGTAATGCGAAAGCTTTCACTGTGGGATTCAGGCAGCACAAAAACTACCCTGTGGTGAGCCCCTCATTGCCCAATCCCACCTGGAGATCAAAGAGAATCATCCCTGAGCAAGCCAGCACTCCTCACCACCCAGCGTGCCCAGCCCCAGCTGGCACACACGGAAGATCTGAACCTCAGGGATGGGAAGGAAGCACGAGCTGCTGTCACACACACCCAGAGCCACGGGGCTCCCTGGGGACAGCTGTCCTGGGCACTACACCCATCCACGGACTGAGCAGGAACTGGGATTGTGCACTAAAGCCAAGGCAAGAGGCTCAGTGATGCTGAGGGAAGTGCAGGAGCTCGGTACACATTGATCCTGGGATTTCTGGGAAGCAGCAGGAATGAGGGACAGTCCTGTGTGGCCACAGACTCTCTGCATTACCAAATGCAACCGTTTAGGAGAATTAAATCAGTGCTAAGTACATTCCTCTCATCCTCCCTCCTGGGAAACAAGATATATTATCATAGACTCTATTTATAATTTAAATATATTCTAACTTTATGCCAGTGCCAGTGTGTACAAGTGCTTTACACACTCTCGACCTTGGACAGACACTGGTCAGCAGACAGGGTCTGGAATTATGTGGGATCATCCCAATCTGCATCACAAGTGCAACATGCAGTGAAATGAAAGAGATGAATTTGTGTGACCTGACGTGGGGCTGTGCCCCTCAACGGGGCCCTAACTGGGAAAAAGAGTCACCCCAAGGGCAAACACCAGCTCCACAAGTGCTTCCAAGCACAACCAGAGTTACTGCACATCCCAAGAGTCGTTTCCCTGAACAGACCGGGCTGAGCCATGGCCCAGCCTGGCCAGGACATGATCCTTCCCCTCAGATCACCCAGCTCCAGCTCAGCCCAGAGGAGCTGCGCCATGGATCCAGCGCTGGATCGATGCATGATAACCAAACCCAGCCCCAAGCCCAGCCCCTGTAACGCCCCCTTTGTTCAAAGTGCATTTCAGACTGAGATGTAAACAGAATCATACAGAGAGGACAGAGAGGAGACAAGCGAAGGGTTCTAACCCCAGGGAGTACCTAGCGAGTGCGTGGGTTACTGCCAGGGGCTGCTGCAGGGCTGCCCCTCACCCCTCACTGCCCCAGGGCCGGCAGCAGGTCGGCGATGCTGTCCACGTAGAAATCGGGGACCAGGCCGTGCCTGGCGGGACAGCCGCTGTCCTGGTGGCCCCGCACCTCGTCCAGGGCCGTCACCCCGGTCAGCGTGAGCAGCGTGGTCAGCCCGCAGCTGTTGCCCATCAGGATGTCCGTGTCCAGCCTGTCCCCCACCATGATGGTGCGAGCGGGGTCCACCGGGAACTCCTGCGCCACGCAGTCGAACATGAAGCGGTTGGGCTTGCCCACGATGAACGCCTCGCGCTGCGCCGCCGTCTCCACGGCCTTCACCAGGCACCCTGTCCCTGGGGAACAGACAGAGGGATGGATTAGGGACAGGCAGAGTGTCCAGGGCCTTCCCCAGGCACCCTGTCCCTGGGGAACAGACAGAGGGATGGATTAGGGATAGGCAGAGTGTCCGGGGCCTTCCCCAGGCATCCCAGCCTTCACCAGGCATCCTGTCCCTGGGGAAACACAGAGAGGGATTAGGGACAAGAGTCTCCACAGCCTTCACCAGGCACCCGGCGGGATCATGCAGAGGGATTAGAGACAGAAGGCTCTCAGCACCCACACGAGCCAGGACAAATCCGCTCAGGTCACTGGGAATGGACGCCTCAGCTTTGCAGGCAGAGGGACGGGTGGGTCCCAGGGGAAGTGGTGCTTAAAGCCTGCCAGGAGGTGGGAATTCCGTCCCGCAGTGTCGAAAGGGAACTGCCATTCCCAAGAAAAGGATCAATAAGGATTCCCTCTCTTTCCTCCGGGGTGCTGTGGAGGAAAGGCTCCGGGACACCGAGGCTGCCTCAAAGAATCCCAGGATAGCTGGAGGGGACCTCTGGAGACCATCCAGTCCAACGCCCGTACCAGGCAGGGCCACCTGGATTAGGTGACACAGGAATGTGCCAAGGCGAGTCTGGAACATCTCCAGACAGAGACTCCGTGACCTCCCTGGGCAGCTGCTCCAGGGCTCCGCCACTCCCCAGGGAAAAGGTCCTTCCTGAGGCTGAGCTGGAACTTTCTGCGTTTTACCACCACGACCCCGAGGCACGGAGAGCGCCCCTCCCCGGGCCCACCCGCTCCGCCCCCCGGCCCCGCGCACCGGGGATGCCGGCGCCGCCCTCGAGCGGCAGCCGGTGGTCGCGGTTGGTGCCGACCAGGAGGCACTCGGGGCCGCCGCGCAGGAGGTACCGCAGCGCCTGGCACAGCTTGGCGTAGCTGAAGTGCTCGTCGAAGCCCACGAGCACGGCGCGCACGGCGGGCTCCAGCGGCGCCTGCACCCAGTCGGCGGGCGCGGGCCCGGGCAGGGCGGCGGGCCCGGTGCCCACGTGCGGGATGCCCACGGCCTCCAGCTCGGCGGCCAGCGCGGCGCTGCCCAGCACGTAGGCGGCGGCGCCGGGCGGCAGCGCCTGCCGCAGGTAGCGGGCGGCGCAGAAGGCCGAGCTGAAGATGTGCCGGGGCTCGGCGGGCGGGAAGCCCAGGCGCCGCAGCTTCTCGGTGTAGGCCGCGCGCGTCCGCCCGCTGTTGTTAGTCACGTAGCACAGCCGCTTGCCCGCCGCCGCCAGCCGCTCCAGCGCCGCCGCCGCGCCGCTCACGGCCGCCTCGCCCCGCCACAGGACGCCGTCGCAGTCGAAGAGCAGCGTGTCGGCGTTGGCGAGCGCGGCCCGCGCCGCCTCGCCCTCCAGCCGCCGGCAGCGCCGCGGGCCGCCCGCCGCCATCCCGTCCGCCATGGCCGCGCCGCCGCGCCCGAGCGCCCCGCGGACCCCATTGGCCCTGCCGCGCCCCGCGCCCGCCGCCCGCGCCTCCCCATTGGCCGCGCCCCGCACGGACCGCGTCCCCATTGGGCGGCGCTGCCGGAGGCCACGCCCGCCCCGCCGGGAGCCGGCGCCCGGTGTCCCCCCCCTCCGTCCTCCCGCGCGTCGCCGCCGATGGCGCCTGGCGCGCCGCGCTGTCATTGGCCGCCCGGCCCGAGGGCCCGCCCCCCGCGCGCTGCTATTGGCCAGGGCGCCCCGGCGCTCGTTCGGTAACGCGTTGGGCAACTCCGCGGTAACTCCTCGGGAACTGCTCGGGCTCCGCTCCGCCGGGGCTCAGGGCTCGGCGGTCACCGGGGGCAGCGGAGGGACCGTGCTCCGACACCGCCCGCCGGCGCCCGGAACCTCCGCGCGGCGGGCGCGTTCCCCGCCGAGCCCCGTCCCGTTGTTATGACGACACGGCCGTAAAGCCGCCATCTTGCGGCGCGTTGCGACACGGGGGCCGCGATGGCAACGGGCGCGGGGCCGGCTGCGCTTACGGCAGAAGCGGCCGGGCCGGGCCGGGGCGCGGCCGCCGCGGGCTCCGGGCCCCCCGCGCCCCCCGCCGCCCTCATCGGCCTCCAGCCGCCCTTCGGCGAGCAAGGTACCGCCCTCACGGCGCCCCGGCCGGCGCTGCCGGGCCTGGGGGCGGCGCGGCCCGCTGGGTGAGGTGGCCGGCCCGGTGCCGCCAGCGGGGCGGGAGGCGGACGGGTCTCGGCGTGCCTCGGCCGGGGTCTCCCCGCTCCCCTCCCTCATCCCCCGGGCGGAGCGGCGGGGCCGGGTGGTGTATGCCGGTGCCGGGAGGGGCTGGGGGGCTGCTGGGACGGGATCCCGGGGCAGGGAGCGGAGACACACCGAACGCCCGGTGCCTCGGGCCTGTCCCGCGTCCCGTGTCCCGCCCCGCTGACGGCGCTTTCCCCGCAGACGAGGATGACGTGCACAAGTGCGGGCGCTGCCAGTCGGAGTTCAGCTCCCTGCAGGAGTTCGTGCAGCACAAGCTGCAGAAGGGCTGCCAGCGCCCTCCCGACCCGCTCGCCGGGCTCCTCGGCCACGAAGGACAAAAGGTGACCGCGGCCTCTCCCAGCCGGGGCTGGAAATGATTGGGATGCTACGGGCTGTTGGGTTGGAGGGGAGGGAGCAGCGTGCTCGGGCAAGCAGGACCTGCCTGCTGAAAGGTGCTCTGTGCCAGCAGGTGGTTCCTGCTGTCGAGGAGTCCATCACTGTTGCTCACATTGTTGTCGAAGCATCTTCCATAGCAGAGGAGATCAGCGACGCCTCGGCCATCGTAGGTGAGCTCTGGGGTGCCTTGGTGTGCCCGGGGCGTCTGGTAGCTGTTCCCTCATCTGTGACCTCTTCTGATGGCTTTGGGTCGTGGTTGGGTGGGTGACACCTCTGTGTCACTGGGATTTGGGGCTGTTCCTGCAGAGCTCTGGGAGGCAGCCCTGGGCCAGCCCTGGAATCCTCCCCCATCAGGGCCATGGAATAGTCATGGGATGGGCTGGGTTGGGAGGGCCCTCAAAGCCCACCCAGTGCCACCCTTGCCATGTTTAGGGACACCTTCCACTGTCCCAGGGTGCTCCAAGCCCTGTCCAGCCTGGCCTTGGGCACTGCCAGGGATCCAGGGGCAGCCACAGCTGCTCTGGGCACCTGTGCCAGGGCCTGCCCACCCTCCCAGGGAACAATTCCTTTGCAATATCTATTGCAAACCTACCCTCCTTCAGCCTAATTAATACAACTAATTAATACAAATTAGATGTTAAGCTCTGTTCCAGAAGTGCCCATTTTATGCTGCCATAATGAGAAGGTTGCAAAGATTCAAGTGGCAGGTTTAAAATATCTTTTCTCCTTCTTCGTGCATGACATGCTGAGACAGTAGATGATGGTTTGTTGTCCTGTAAAGAAGCCGACTGTGTCCCCACCTTTTCCCAGGCAGTGGGCACATCAAAGAGGTCATTGTAGCAGGAGACCATGTGTTTGAGAACCCGAATGGCCACGTGGATGGGGAGGTCAGTGAGGAGCAGGACGCTTCCAGCGAGCTGACCAAGGTCAAGCTGCAGGTGAACAAGGAGGGGCGATACGTGTGTGAGCTGTGCCAGAAGACATTTAAAACTGTGAGTATCCCCTCTGCTGTTGTGGGCTAGGGAGCCTTTTAGGCTGGCTGTGAACCTTAGAAGAGCTCCCTAGACTCAGTAGCAGTGGGCTTTACTGCCTGCCCTTCCCAGAGGGAAGTTCTGCTTTCACAAGGAGCCTTGTTGTTCTTTACAGCCAAAATGTAAAATCTTTAAACTATTTGGAAATTCTTTCCCTAGGCCAGCATCCTCAAAGCTCACATGATCACCCACAGCAGCAAGAAGGACTATGAGTGTAAACTCTGTGGGACTTCCTTTAGGACAAAGGGGTCTCTGATCCGACACCATCGGCGGCACACGGGTAAGAGTTCTCCCAAAGAAGAGCTCCTTGTCACGGGAGCTGTCTGTGGCTATCCTTTTGCCTTGCAGGGGAACTCCTTGCTGCTTCCCATGTTTTGCTGAGACCACTGAGCTCCTCAGCATTTGGGGTGCTGGGAGGCAGTGGAAGGTTCTGGGATAGGCACAGTCGTGTGCTGTAGAAAGCTGAACATGTTCTTCAGCCCGTCACACAGAGCTGATCCACACAGTGCTGGCTTTAAAATGGTTGTTTTGATTCTTGTCATTTCCAGATGAAAGACCTTACAAATGCAAGAAATGTGGGAAAAGCTTCCGGGAATCGGGAGCTTTGACTCGGCACCTTAAATCTCTGACACCTTGCACTGAAAAAATCCGCTTCAACGTGACCAAAGAAATAGTTGTCAACAAAGATGATCTGCCACCAGGTCAGTGGTGCTGCCAAGACCTGCCTCCTGTCTGATAAAGCCAAACCCTCCCAGCACTTGGAATAGAAATTCCTTCTGGCACAGGTGCCCAGAGCAGCTGTGCCTGCCCCTGGATCCCTGGCAGTGTCCAAGGCCAGGTTGGACAGGGCTTGGAGCAGCCTGAGATGGTGGAAAGTGTCCCTGCCCATAGCAGGGGTTGGAACTGGATGACCTGCAAGATCCCTTCCAACCCAAACCATTCCATGATAAGAAATAATCTTATGGTTTTGAATTTACGTTTTTTATGCCACAAAAAAGTAATTTATACAGCAAAGTTACCTCAAAGCCAGGTGTGAACTCAAGAATGTTTGAGAATCTGGTACGAAGGTGGTGTTAACAGGCACCTTGTGCTCTAAGGCAGATTTTTAGGGCACAGGGAGTTGCTGAGGGGTGCATTTCCCCTTCATTTCTTGCAGGTTCATTTCTTGCAGGACCCTGCAGCTCCACCACAGACACAGTGTCCTCCATAGCGAGCGAATCCATCGAGGCCTCCCCTGTCATCCACCTCGTGACAGATGCAAAAGGCAACGTGCTCCATGAGGTCCATGTGCAGATGCAGGGACTGCCCGTGGTGGATGCAAAGCCCCTGGAGGCAGATGTGAGTGTTGTTTGATTCAAACACCCTCCGTGTGTTTTACACAAAGAATGTTTCACCTCAGAGCAGAGGTGTCTGGGGTACTGGCAGTAAATCTGAGTGTGGAATGAAGGGCTTCCTTTGGTTGGTTTCCTTCTGGGCTTGTCATCCCTTGGGTTGTCAGAGTACAGATCCACCTCATCCTCCTCCTCAGCCCAAGGCATTCCCTGGCTGATCTTTCAGCCCCATAGCACAGCACACCCAGACAGAGTGGCACGCGCAGCGGTGTTGCTGTAGAACATTGTGGGTTTGCTGTGCCCAACTTCTCTTTGTTTCTGCAGCAGCCGCATCCCAAGGAGCTGCCCTGCGAGGGGGAAGTGAACAGTGAGAACCTGCTGAGGCAGGCCATGAGGAATTCGGGGATTGTCATCGAGAGGGTGGCTCTGGAGGAGGTGCCGAAGCCGGATGAACCTGTGGCAGCTGCTCCAGAAGAGCTGGAGAACAAAGGGATGGAAGTAGAAGAGGAGCCGTGTGTGGAGCAGTGTGTTAAACTGGAAGGAGCAGAGTCTGTATGTTTGTATTCCATCAGCACATTAATTTTTTAACTTTCCTTGTCTGTATTTGGGTGTGGGCAGCTGTTGTCCTCATGTTGTCCTCGTGTGTCTGCCTGTGCCTGTGGCTTTGTCAGGTTTTAGAGTTACATTGTGCAGGTGTGATTTAAGGGAAATGTTCCTTCACACATGTGCTGTCTCTTTCACAACGGAGATCTCTTTCCTGTCCAAGCTGGAGTGTTAAATTGGGAATTTGGGTAGCAATCCTAACTGGACACACCAGTACAAAAATAGAAAAGCAGTTTTCCCATTTTCTCTCCAGCAGACACCTGCAGAAGGAACCAACGGGTACAAACGTTACATTTGCTCTCACTGTAATGAAGCCTTCAATGAAGTTGCTGCCCTGGAAGCTCACAGCAAAAGTCACACAGGTAAAGGGCTGCTGGGGCTGCTGTGTGACACAAGCTCAGTGACCTCAGCTGGGTACAGCTCCTCTGATGAGGAGAGACTGCAGGACCTGGCTCTGGTCAGTCTGGAGAAGGGAAGGCTGAGAGGGGATCCCATCAATCCATACAAATCCCTCCCAGGGGTGTCAGAGGATGGTGCCAGACTCTGTTCAGGGACAGGATGAGGAGCAATGCCCAGAAATTTAAACACAACAAAATCCATGTTAACATGAGGAAGAACCTCTTTGCAATGAGGGTGGCAGAGCCTGGGACATGTTCCTGTGTCACCTGCTCCAGGTGACCCTGCCTGGCCAGGGGCTGCTCTGGATGATCACCAGAGGTCCCTTCTCACCCCAGCTATTCTGGGATTCTGTGAAAGCCCACCCACGTGGTGACAATACAATTCCTCCCCTTCTCCAGGTTGCTTTTTGTGACAATTCAGTTACACCCGTACCACATCCTTGCGCTGCGGGATACCCTGATCAACCACACCTTTTTCTCTGTGTCCCTCTAGAGTACAAACCTTTCAGGTGCGAGGAGTGTGGCAAGGAGTTCACCAAGGGCTACCTGCTGAAGAAGCACCAGGAGGTGCACGTGAACGAGCGGCGCTTCCGCTGCGGGGAGTGTGGCAAGCTCTACAAAACCATCGCCCACGTCAAGGGGCACCGGCGCGTGCACTCGGACGAGCGGCCCTACGCCTGCCCCAAGTGCGGCAAGCGCTACAAGACGAAGGTGAGCCCCAACCTCACCTCACCAACCCCCTCGCTGCTTCCCCACTGCCAGGCTGTGGCACAGGGCAGGAGGCTTTGCTCCTCAAAGAGCTCGTCTGTCTCTCATAGCTCAGAGAACCTGTGGCTGCTCCATCCTTGCCAGTGTCCAAGGTCAGGTTGGACAGGGCTTGGAGCAGCCTGGGACAGTGGAAGGTGTCCCTGCCATGGCAGGGGGATGGAATAAGATGTTCCCTAAGGTTCTTTCCAACCTCAACCATTCAGTGATTCTGTGAGCTGAAACTCCAGGAAGACGTTTTGGTTTAGTGGGCAAAAGAACAGTCTTTGTAAAACCATCACATTTCTGAAGAAACTGTTCCTTCATGTGTGGAACAAATATGTGATAACAGTGTCCTGGTTCTGGCCAGGATGAGGTTGATTTTTGCAGTAGCCAGGAGGGTGCATGTCTAGAACATTCTGGTATGAGTGTAAGGGGTTCCTTCTCTCTGTTATCAGGGCAGGTCAGTTGCTCACCTCTTCCTCACTCTCTGTCACCAGTAGTGTTTTTTTATCTTATTTCTGTTTCTGTAAATTGTTCCTATCTCAGTCCATGATTTTCACCTTTTGTGCCTCCAATTCTCTCCAGCCCACTGTGAGGGGAGGGGGAGAGGGAGAGGGGAACAAGTGAGTGCCTCTTGGTTTGGAGACTCATGGTGTGAGCACTGGCTTGGGAAGTACCATTCCTAAACCACCACCCAAGAAAATCATCCTATAAAAGATGCTGAGTTGCACCCTGGGAGCAGAACCTCACATCTGTGAGTTGGCCGTGTCCTTTCTGAGCGCTTGCCTTGCCTCCCTGCGCGTGCAGAACGCCCAGCAGGTGCATTTCCGTACCCACCTGGAGGACAAGCCCTACGTGTGCCAGTTCTGCAGCCGGGGGTTCCGGGAGAAGGGCTCCCTGGTGCGCCACATCCGCCACCACACCGGCGAGAAGCCCTTCAAGTGCTACAAGTGCGGCCGCGGCTTCGCCGAGCACGGCACCCTCAACAGGCACCTCAGAACCAAAGGTGAGCAGGGCACCCTCAGCAGGCACCTCAGAACCAAAGGTGAGCACGGCACCCTCAGCAGGCACCTCAGAACCAAAGGTGAGCACGGCACCCTCAGCAGGCACCTCAGAACCAAAGGTGAGCACGGCACCCTCAGCAGGCACCTCAGAACCAAAGGTGAGCAGGGCACCCTCAGCAGGCACCTCAGAACCAAAGGTGAGCAGGGCACCCTCAGCAGGCACCTCAGAACCAAAGGTGAGCAGGGCTGGGCTGCCCTGGGCCTGAGCTGGGCAGGCTGGGAGTGGTGCTGAGGGTGCATCTCACACACTTCACAGAACCACAGGACACAGGCTCAAGCTGCACCAAAGGAAATACAGGTTGGATATCAGATTATTTTTACAGAAAGAAATGGAATGGCCTGCCCAGGAGGTGGTGGAGTCACCTCCCTGCATGTGTTTATGACAAGCCTGGATGTGGCACTCAGTGCCATGGTTTAGTTGAGGTGTAGGGCATAGGTTGGACTCTCTGATCTTTAAGGTCTCTTCCAACCTGGTCATTCTGTGGATTTAATGACTCACATGGAAGTGGGCATGTTCTGGGAAGGAAATGTCTGAGTAAAGTTCTCAGCAGTAATCTGGTTTGGTGGGATTAGTTGCACTGGGCTTGCTGCTCCTTGAGCTCCTAAGCAGGCATTTCCAGACTTCTTCAGGTAGTGCTGACGGTGTTATTCCAAAGGAATAATACAAGTTTACTGGAGGAAAAATGGACTTTTGTAGGAGGTACTGAAATGTATCAGCAGAAAAGATCAATGATTTAAAATATACCCAAATTCTTCCTGTATGTTCTTCACACATGGCTTGGATACCCTGAGTGGTTTTACCACCTGCATTTACCCATGTTTGGAATTGCACTGGAGAGCTGCTCTGCTCCTGGTGTCACAGGGACTCTCCTGGGCTGTTCCTTGGCCTGTCCTGGTGGGCCAAGAGCCCCTCAGGTGCCACTGGTCACTCGTCCATGGCATCCCCGTGCTGGTGCTGCAAAGCACCTTCCAGCTGCTACTGGAGATGGACACAAACAGTGATGTTTTTCTGGAATTCCCTGCAGGTGGCTGCCTCCTTGCTATGAAGGAGGTGGAAGAAGTGATGGTGTCAGAGGAGAGTCAGTCTGCTGACAACTTGGCAGCCACAGTCCTTTCAGAAGACCCGCACACGGTTCTGGTGGAGTTCTCCTCAGTGGTGGCAGACACCCAGGAGTACATCATCGAGGTGAGAAGGGGCAGCCAGCCTGCCCACTGGGAACTGAGCACAAGCTTTGGTCAGGGAAAACCCTGCACTTGTTCATGTTCCTGCTCCAGGCTTTTGGGAGAAGGTAAAACAGGCCCTGCCCTGCCTGCACGGCCCCAGGAGCCAGTGGGATCAGCCTTGTTTGGAGGGAAAGCACTTGGAGCTTCCCCACCCTCCCAAAGTGCTGTGTGTGCCAGGAGGCTGAGCCTTAGAACTTCTGACCACACCAGATTTTTAAGTCCTCACAAGCTTGCTTCAACTTTCCCTCCTATTTTCTCCCATTTCTGTTTATCTTACTTTGTCCCAGATAATCTGTGTTGTTTCTAACAGAGGCTGCCAAAAGCAATGAATTCTGCATTTCACTTTCTCCCCTCTGTCACACAGAGCCAGCTCTCATCCCAGCAGGGTAACACAGCTCAGTTATTGAGTGCTGCCATAGTTCTTCTCCAGTAAGGGAAAAATCTGCTGCGTGGCCAAATCCTGCTGAGGGAGGACTTTCTCTTTCAGTTATTTGTGAACATTGTGCATTCATTTTAAGTAGTTCCTGATAATGGGATTGGGAGGGAATGTCAAGGAGTTGTCTTTGGAGCAGCTACTGCATGTGAGGGGAGCACAAAGACTTGTGTAAAAGATTAGTGAATTATATCTTGGTGATAAAATTCTTTTCATAAGAACCTAAAAAGAGAATAATCTTATTTTGTCTTCCAGACTTCTACCGAAGACATGGAGACCAGTGAAGCTACTGAAATAATAGAGGGAACAAGACATGAGGTAAGGCAGTCCTTGGGTGACAGGAGGGGTGGCACATTGCAGAGTCTGCGCTGGGGTGCACAGCTGCAGCAGAGCTGCTCCTGTCACTGCCCCAGGGGTGACACGAGCAGCGATGACTGCCCTTAACTCTGTCAGTAAACGCAGCCCTGTCCCTGGCAGGTGGACAGCCACATCATGAAGGTGGTGCAGCAGATCGTGAACCAGGCCAACTCGGGCCACCAGATCATCGTGCAGAACGTGACGGTGGCCGAGGGCGGCGCGGGCGCCGACGCCGCCGACACCATCACCATCGCCACCCCCGAGAGCCTCACCGAGCAGGTGGCCATGACCCTGGCCTCGGCCATCGGCGACGGCGCCGTGCTGGCCACCGACGGCGGCCTGGCCGCGCAGGAGGCCACCGTCACCATGGTGGCGTCCGAGGACATCGAGATCATGGAGCACGCCGGCGAGTTCGTCATCGCCTCGCAGGAGGGAGACGTGGAGGTGCAGACCGTGATCGTGTGAGGGGTGGGAGTGCTCACCTGGGCACTGGGGCTGCTCGCGCAGCCAGGGGACACTCCTGGGGCGGTGCAGGTCTGAAACGGTCTAGGACAGGTCTGAAACGGGATAGGACAGGTCTGAAACGGGATAGGACAGGTCTAAAATGGGATAGGACAGGGCAGGTCCGAGGTGTTCTCAGTCTAAAACCAATTCCAGGAGTTAAAGCCTTGGCCTGGTCACCCTGAGGAGACCGACAGGTCACAAGTGGCACTCAGTATTCTGTACAGCAGCCTTGAATGAAGGAAGATCTTTTGGGAATCAGCCCACCACTCTGCCCACCACTGGGATGGCAGTGGTCTGGCTTTTAAAAGGATTCAGAAAGTGTAGCAAGTATGTGGGGTCTCACAAGGGATTTTTTCAATATATGCATTTAAAACAAGTTGAGAAAACCAAACCTAAGGAGTTGTGGTGTGTGTTGAGCACCATGGAAACACTCTCATGCCTTTAACCTCACTCCTTCAGGCCTCCCAAGGCACAGTACTGCAGTATTTCTCCTTTCTTTGGTATCCTGGACAAGTAGCCTTATGTACTGGTCTGTGAATGCATCATTGTACCCTGCAATGCCAGCCAGGCTGCTCCGAGAGCCAGCCTGGGGGCTGGAAAGCCATATTGTATAGGAATTTGGTTTTTTTTAAACCGTATTTGGATTTTTAATTGCATATTGTACAGATTTGGCATGTAAATAAATACATTTTTAAAAATAAAGTTATTTAAAGTTCTTACTACATTTTTTCCAATTTCTCTTCTGTTATACTCAGAAGAATTTCTGGAAGGAGAGGTGAACAGGGACACTTTAATTTCCTTCCTGAAGTTAGTGCTCCAAAGCTGCAGCCGGACATGGTTTCTGCAGGTAAGATCCTGCCAGAAATCATTCTTGCAGTTAAATACACACAGCCTATTGTAGTCATTGTTAACAGTCATGGCTTAATTGTTTCCCTAAGAAAGATAGAAAAAGATGCTGCTTCCTCAAAATTCACAGGAGCTCCGTGTTAGCCCTTCCCAGAGAGAAAGATTCACCTTGGGAAGATGAACCAAATCCTTATACAGGGGCCAGGACTGAGCTGGCCCTGAGTCTCACTGAGGGAGGGAGCTCCAATGAGGCACCAATATGTGAATTCTGCAGTAATCTTGTTCCAAATCTGCAGTTCCAGAATCTTGTTCCATAGTCTGCCTGGGGCAGCCAAGCCCACTGCTGAACTGAAGTCTTAGAAAACATTTAAAAATGCCCAGAGAAACAAGGATATCTTCATGTTTTCTTCTTCCTTTCCAACGTGGTAGGAGGGTTAAAGATTTCCTTTAAGTTCCTCCAGATCCCTTTGGAATAAATGTTTCTGTAGACGAGGGGTCTGTCATGAGGCTGGGAGCCCCCAAATCTTCGGGATTTGCACCATTCGTTGGTGGTCTGGTTGGTGAGGGCCAAATACAGACTGAAGGAGCAATATCCCCCCAGCACCAGGGTGAGCAGGATGACAAACCCCAGCATGAAGACAATCCTGGGGAAAGTCAAGAAAAGGTGCTGCAGAGAAAGAGAAAAGTAAATTAAAATGTGGGAGGGTTGAATCCCATGGGCACTGCACAGCCCCAGCTGGAATGCACATCCATGTGCACGTGGAACTGTATCAGCATTCTGTGGGGTGTCCTGCTTTAACACCTCCACAAAGGTACCTCAGGGACTCTCAGCTGTTTCCTAAACCTTACTACATCAGCTCATCACTGGGATGGAAATTCCTTCTCTATGAACCACATATAAACTGAGTGACAGATCCTGGAGACAGGAACCTGTAGAATGGGAGGTGCTGTGAGAAAAAAAAACCATTTCTGAAGGATTCAGCAGTGGCAGCTTTCTAAATCTAGTTATAAAACAGCTAAAACCCTGCAGCCTGTCCCCAAACCTGCAGTCTGCCCCAAAACCCTGCAGTCTGTCCCCAAACCTGCAGGCTGCCCCAAAACCCTGCAGTCTGTCCCCAAACCCTGCAGCCTGTCCCCAAACCCTGCAGCCTGTCCCCAAACCCTGCAGCCTGTCCCAACCCTGCAGTCTGCCCCAAAACCCTGCAGCCTGTCCCCAAACCTGCAGTCTGCCCCAAAACCCTGCAGCCTGTCCCCAAACCTGCAGTCTGCCCCAAAACCCTGCAGTCTGTCCCCAAACCTGCAGTCTGCCCCAAAACCCTGCAGCCTGTCCCCAACCCTGCAGTCTGCCCCAAACCCTGCAGTCTGCCCCAAAACCCTGCAGCCTGTCCCCAAACCTGCAGTCTGCCCCAAAACCCTGCAGTCTGTCCCCAAACCTGCAGGCTGCCCCAAAACCCTGCAGTCTGTCCCCAAACCCTGCAGCCTGTCCCAACCCTGCAGGCTGCCCCAAACCCTGCAGTCTGTCCCAAAACCCTGCAGCCTGTCCCCAAACCTTGTAGTCTGTCCCAAAACCTTGCAGTGTGTCCCCAAACCCTGCAGTCTGTCCCCAAACCCTGCAGTCTGCCCCAAAACCCTGCAGTCCGCCCCCGTGCTGGAGGAACAGAACGCAGCTCCTGACAGCAGAGCACCAGCCAGAACGTTGCACAGCACTGACCTGGACGAGGAGGGGGATCCCCACGGGCTGCTCCTGGCCCTGGGCATCCAGGTAGGTGCCGTGCAGGGCGCTGGAGAGCAGCAGCACGCGCACGAGCAGCGCGGCACTGACAGCGGCCACGGCGCCCGCGGTGGCCGTCAGGGACAGCAGGTAGAGCAGGAACAGCCCCGCGTTGCCGGCCCCGATGCAGTTGTTCACCCACACGCAGTGGTGGTCAAAGCGGTGCACGCACGTCCTGCACACGCCTCCGGGAGGCAGGGGCAAAACGAGAGCCTCGGGGTCAGAACCCAGGAACTCCTCTGAGTGCCCTGGAGGGCTCCAGCCCCTGCCCGGGGGGCTCAGAGACCTTGGCACAGAGCCCCAGACCCCCGTGCCTTTGATTTTGACCCATGGAGAAAATTACCACCTTTATATAAAGAATTAAAGTCAAGAAAGTTTAAGTAGAATAATAGTTAGCGTGTCACAGGGTGAAAAATAGATTTTTGAATTTTTAGAATGGGGGCTAGGGGTCCCAAAATGGAGGAATTTGGGCGTACCCTGTCCTTCTTTCTCCATCCTAGCCCCCATCTTCTGGGTGATGCTGGCACTTTGGGATTGGTTTAAGGCAGAAGCTCACTGTCTAACATAGGTGATAAGTATTGGGAAGTTATGGTAAATAATGCACACATAGTTTTTAGTATAAAAGATGACGCCAGTGTGCCTCAACCCAACCTGCCAGACAGACCTATGGCAGGTTGGAGAAGGAATGTTACAGATAAGAAATAATAAACAACCTTGAGAACAAGAACAGAGGAATCCTGACTCCTTCAACTGCCAGGCTGGAGAAAGAGGCTTGTACATATCTCAGAGTCTCTCTGACCAGCAGAGATTCTGAGCTCTTGGCACTTGGTTTTTAAGTAAGCAGTTGGATCTTTAGGTGTTTTTTAAGCTGGAAATGTGTGGGAGTTGCAGTCGGGGTTTAGCTGGCAGCTTTTGAAGCAAATAAATTCAATTGTGGATCCTAAGCAAAACAACGTATTCCATTTCCTCTTTTATTCACCAAGACTGCAGCTCCAAGGCTTTGGTTTCTCTGACAGCACTGCCTGGCAAAGCACCTGAAAGGCAGAGATTGGAGCTCCCACCTTTATTTTAGATGGTAAAATGAGGTGGTGGGCTTCTCATCCCTGGCAGGGTTCCAGTCAGGCTGGCAGGGCTTGGAGCACCCTGGGCTAGTGGAAGGTGTGCGGGGTGACATGAGATGGGCTTTAAAGATCCCTCCAGCCCAAACCAGTACAGGGTTCTGTGACTATGAAACAATCCTGATCTGAGGTCCTGACAGCTGACAATTTCTGTTATCAGCTGTTCCTGACCCTGAATTATCCCTCAGAACTGGTAATTTCTGTGAGAAGCAACAGCACCCAACCAGCTCCAGGGATGGGCAAATGCAGCTGTGACCTGGGACCTCAGGAACACAAACCCAGCCCTGTGAGCCCTGAGCTGGTAACAGAACAGCTGTGGTGGGAACTGCAGCTCCTGGGGCAGAGTTCCTTTGGGAAGCTCTTAGTGCCATGGTTATCAAGGAATCTCAGATCCTTACTGCAGTGCTTGGACCTGGCTGGTTTCTCCAGGGTGCACGTGGGACACACGAGGCCTCTCTGGAACAACACCCCATCATAGGCATAAACCTTAGCCAGGGATGCAGCGTTGGATTTGGTCACTGTACCTGCCAACGAGACAGGAAAAAGAACTAAACCATGGGATTTGCAGCAGGTTTTTGTGTTTTCAGGGAGCAGGGTGTGATCTCACCAGGGTTGGCCCGGGAGCAGAGCAGGAGGCAGCCCAGGTTGCCAGCCAGCAGCAGGTAGGGCAGCAGCAGCAGCAGCAGGTGGAACTGCAGCTCCCAGCAGTACACGAACACCTCCCAGGTGTACTCCCCAAACACTGCAGCCTGCAGGGCCACGTGCAGCACCACAAACAAACAGCTCCTGCCAGCAAAGGGACAGGCTGCTTAATACCCAGCATCCTGATTAACAGGTCAAGTACACCCAGAGGTGATCAAAGACTTCCCAAATGCAAGGAGACACCTCTTTTAGGTTTTCAGGCCAGCTTGGATTGCATATTAATAGTGTTTTCTCCATCCACTGCCTTCTCCTTCTCTTCTTCCCACATATGCTCCTTTAAATATGTCAGCTCAATTCCCTGCTTTATTCACATATACTTTGGATTTTTTCCCCTGTCAGTACAAAGTCCTATAATCACTTGCTGCTGACAAAATATGCCACAGCAATAGGCCACAAAACATTCTGCTGTGAAAGCAAAGAAAATAATCTTTAAAACTCTGCAATAATAGCTGGTAGGAAGTAAAAGGGTGGCAGGAGGTGGGCAGTGAGCACCAGTTCCAGAGCATGTGGAGACTCCCAGTGCCCCCAGCACCCTGGCAGTGCCACCTCTCTGTCTCAGGCTGTGTTAGAGCAGGGCATCAGCAGAACAGGCACCAAGCCACCCCAGCACTCCCAGCACAGCTGCAGACCTGCAGCCCTGCAGTCACTGGCACAGCGAGCTGCTGTCCCCAGAGAAAAGGTGTTTGAACCCTTCCTGAGGCACCCGAGTGCACAGACACACAGAATGCACCTGAATGCAGCAGGCTGCTCTGCAGCTTCCCCCCAGCCACCCGGACAGCCAGCCTGCTGGGCTGGCACTAATGGGATTGGAGGCAGAGGATGGAGATGAGTCTGTCTGGCTCCATCTGCAGCTGCCACAGAGGCTGTGGTGATTCCTGTGGGATGCAGGATCCCACCAGTGCGACCAACATCTGCTACTGAGCCACATTATCAACGTTTGTCAATATGTTCCAACATTTCAGGGCTCCACCCTCCAAACAATGAGCGGGGAAGGCAGAGGCAGCAGCGTGGCAAACCTCAAAGGGAGCCTGGAATCCTGGCAGGCATCCCAAATGGAGACAGAATTCCTAAGGATAATACTAGAGCTCTGGTGGCAGGAATCCCAACAGTAACCAGAAATAAGAGAAGAAAATAATTCCAAAGGCACAAAAGTGCAATACCTTGTGTGGAAGAGCCTGTGCAGTGCCCGCTGTGCCTCCCTCTGCAGCTGGCTGGGGATCAGCAGTGCCAGCACCTGAGGAAATGAAGGAAATGGCAGGGAACGTAGGAAATGGCAGGAAATGTTACCTGACCATCCCTGCTACCTCGGGGCAGGCTCAGATTGAAGTACAACCCTCCTCCCTCAGCTCTGGACCTGCACAGCCCCAGCACTGGGGAGGAGGCTCCTTTTCAGGAGAACCAAAGGTGGGAGAGGAGACCTTCAAGACCATGAAGCCCAGCCATAACACAGAATCACAGAAGGCTGCACAAGCCCTTCAATCTCCTGGATCCCAACCTGTGCCCAGTGCCCACCTTGTCCCAGCCCAGAGCTCTGGGTGCCACCTCCAGGTGTTCCTGGGACACCTCCAGGGATGGGGACCCCAAACCTCCCTGGGCAGTTCCCATGCCTGAGCCCCCTCTCCACGAAGGAGGAAGAGAGGCAGGAATGCTGCTGGGGTTTTCCACAGGGGTTCAAAACCCTCCCCAGGCCCAAACAAACATATCTGGGTTAATGTGTGAAAGTTCTAAGGAGCTTAGGCTGGGTGTGGGGAGGGGCTGGGTTAGGCAGGGGATAGAACTGAGCAATTCCCCAGCTACAATATGCTCCATCAGCCCATCTCACAGATCAGGGAGGGAGATAAGCAAAGGGATAAAGCTTGTGGCCTCCAGAAAAGAAAGGGGGGAAAAAAGAGCCAGCCAGATCCCCAAAAATGCAGTTTGTGCAGCTCCAGCCCATGGCTCCAGGTCTGACTGTCCTTTCAAGCACAGCTGAAGAAGGAGCTGCCCCTGACCATGGAGTGAGTCCCCCAGGCAGGGCTGTCCCTGAGGAATTGCCTGCTCTGAGCTGAGATCTCTGGAGCAGGAATTGCCTGCTCTGACAGATCTCTGTAGCAGGAATTGCCTGCTCTGACAGATCTCTCTCTGTAGCAGGAATTGCCTGCTCTGACAGATCTCTCTCTGTAGCAGGAATTGCCTGCTCTGACAGATCCCTGTAGCAGGAATTGCCTGCTCTGACAGATCCCTGTAGCAGGAATTGCCTGCTCTGACAGATCTCTCTCTATAGCAGGAATTGCCTGCTCTGACAGATCCCTGTAGCAGGAATTGCCTGCTCTGAGCTGACAGATCCCTATAGCAGGAATTGCCTGCTCTGACAGATCCCTGTAGCAGGAATTGCCTGCTCTGACAGATCTCTCTCTGTAGCAGGAATTGCCTGCTCTGACAGATCCCTGTAGCAGGAATTGCCTGCTCTGACAGATCTCTCTCTGTAGCAGGAATTGCCTGCTCTGACAGATCCCTGTAGCAGGAATTGCCTGCTCTGACAGATCTCTAGAGCAGGAATTGCCTGCTCTGACAGATCCCTGTAGCAGGAATTGCCTGCTCTGACAGATCTCTCTCTGTAGCAGGAATTGCCTGCTCTGAGCTGACACATCTCTATAGCAACACAGCAATTAGAGAGGCTGTGCCTATTTCTAGCTGACACAGAGGGAAAATATGCAGTGAGAGCTTCTTGCCTCAGATGTGAAAGACCAGGAGGCAAAAAGCATATGTGGAGCTGAGAAGATGCTAAATATTTTGGTGTGAACTGGTGCATCTCAGCTCGGCGGCTTGAGGGATGAGTGTTTGCAAAAAGAAGATTATTTTTTCCAATTGTGCTGTAAAATGAAACACAACCCAGCAGAAAAGAGCCTGCGGAAAAGCTCAGCACTCTGCAGCCTAATGCCAAGTGCCCTCAGCTGCTCCTCCAGGCCCTTCACCACCCCATGACCATTTTCTGGATGCTCTCTAAGATCTTCAGACCCTTCTGATACTCTGGGGTTTGCCTTGCTCCTTATCTTAAAATCATTTATCTTCTATTGTGACCTTACATTTAACATTGCCTGTATTCATATCCCAGGTAAAATATTGATTACATTCATATGTATTTATTTCCCAGGCACAAGTATTGATTGGATTCCCCCAGACAGTGGCTTCATACCGCAGCAGTAATTTAATTGCTGCTGTTTAAACACTTCATAGCAGCAAGTTATTAAGATATGGGGGAAAAAAATCAATTTCTCTGCACAGTGTGTCTATAAACCAAAAGGAAGTATAATGCCAGTAATAAAAAAAGTCTGTCTGAACTCCTGTGAACAGCATTAAACATAATTTTCAATTTAAGTGATAATTTTCTCATCCTTTACCTTCCAAAAATATTACAGCATTTTTTTTTCCTTTTCATTCAGACACAGCCCAACAGACAGAAAAATGAACTGGTGCTTTCCCAATTCCCCGTTTTTACAATAAAATGCCAATTCTTAATCCTCTTTTAAAGCTCTTCATTCCTGCTTCTTTCTTACTGAACAAGAGCCTGCAGCATTAGTACACACATTAAAGAGCTTTCCCTCAAATATCTGCCACCACTCATAATTCTCTCCCTATTTTAATCCTCAAACCTCCCCCACCTTTTTCTTCTTGATGACAGCAGCAACACCACAAAACTGCAAATCCCTGGGGCCCGATTCTTATTTAATTTTTCTGAGATGTGTTGTGGTGTTAGTGAGGAAGGCACTTCTGGCATGGTGGGAAGCTCCAACCTCACCCCAGACAGGCACGGGCAGGGCTGGGAGACCCAAATGATTTTTACAACCTGCTCGGGCAGGATTGAACCATCTCAGAGAAGTGTATTTCTACTTCCTATCTCACTTCCTTGAGAGCAGGCATTAAAGCAGGATGAAATATATTATCACTCTGACCAGACACACTGGCTTTTGTTGGGTTTTTTTTGCTAACAAATACAGCAGTTGCACTAATTTTAGCACACAAAGCAGGGCGGGTTGCCAGCAGGGCAGCTGCTGGTTGCCCTGGTAGCGCAGAGCTGTACCTGGCTGGCCCTGGTGACACTCCTGGTGAGGAAGCTCTCCTGCCTTCCCGAGATCAGGCACAGCAGGGCAGCCACGGCCAGCACGGAGCACAGGTACAGCAGGAACAGCGTCAGGAAATCCATGCCGAGCCCTGCAAGGGAGAGGAGAGGCTCTTGGACCCCTGGGTGCCATCCTGCAGCAGAGCCTGGCATTGCCTGTGCCCAGGGACGGAGCAGCCCCTCCAGCAGCAGCCAGCACTGAGGGCAGCTTTATGTATCTCTGCAAGAATCCCCATATCCTTTAGGCTGGAAAAGCCCTCCCAGCCCATGCAGTCCCAGCTGTGCCTGATGCCCACCTTGTCCCCAGCCCAGAGTTCTGAGTGCCACCTCCAGGAAATCCTCGGGCACCTCCAGGGATGGGCACTCCAAACCTCCCTGGGCAGTTCCAATCCCTGAGCACCCTTTCCACGGGGAAATTCTCCGAAATATCCCACCTTGAGCCTCCCCAGCACAGCCTGAGGCCGTTCCCTCTGCTCCTGTCCCTGGAGCACAGCCCGACTCCCCGGCTGTGCCCTCCTGGAAGGGAATGCCAGAGAGGGAAAAGATCCCTGGGGATCCCCCTTTGCTCCAGGCTCAGCCCCTGCCCGGCTCCCTCAGGGATTCTCCATTCCCCTCCCGGCCCCGTTCCCTTCCCTTCAGGGATTCCCCATCCCCTCCCGGCCCCGTTCCCTTCCCTTCAGGGGTTCCCCATCCCCTCCCGGCCCCGTTCCCTTCCCTTCAGGGATTCTCCATTCCCTTCCCGGCCCCGTTCCCTTCCCTTCAGGGGTTCCCTATCCGCTCCCGGCCCCGTTCCCTTCCCTTCAGGGATTCTCCATTCCCTCCCGGCCCCGTTCCCTTCCCTTCAGGGGTTCCCCAGCCGCTCCCAGCCCCGTTCCCTTCCCTTCAGGGATTCTCCATTCCCTTCCCGGCCCCGTTCCCTTCCCTTCAGGGGTTCCCTATCCGCTCCCGGCCCCGTTCCCTTCCCTTCAGGGATTCTCCATTCCCTTCCCGGCCCCGTTCCCTTCCCTTCAGGGATTCTCCATTCCCTTCCCAGCCCCGTTCCCTTCCCTGGCGGTGCCGCAGCCCCGGGCTCACCGGGGCCGGCCCGGAGCAGCCGCGCCGGGCGGAAGCGGCGCCGCTCGGGGTTCGCGGCGGTTCCAGCGCCCTCCGGCGCCTCGGCGGCCCCGGCAGCGCCTCCGGCCCGGCGGGGAGCGGGGCGCGGCGGTGAAGCGGTAAAGCATCGGTGAAATCAGCCCGCCAACCCCGGCACCGCCGCGCTGCCGGCGGATCGGTACCGTGCGGGCTGGTCCCGCCTCCGTCCTGCCGCTGCTCTCACCCGTGCCGTGCCGTTCCTCGGCCATCGCCAGAGATTCCGGCGGGCTTGTGGCCCTCGGTGAAGTCTCTAAAATAAATTTCCCGTGCTTTCCCCGAGCTGTGAGCGCACATTCCCCGGTAGCCCTGATCCGCCCGGTCCCGCCGTGCCCCAGGTGTCCCCGCACCTGCCGGGCTGAGCCGGGAGCACGCGGGATGCTGAGCCCAGCCCGGCCCTCCGAGCTGTTGTGTGACAACTGAAACCGCCGGGGCCGATTGGGTTACGGGGCCTGCCTGGAACTTGCCAGAGAAACCCGTCCGGGGCCGGCCGTGCCGCCGATCCACCGGATCCCGAGCTGCTGGGATGGTTTGCCCAGCCCCGGGTCCCGCTGTGCCGCTGGCCGGAGCTCGGACAGCACAGGTAAGCGTTCCAGGGATGCCCCAGGGGCTTCGGCCAAAGAGGAGATTATTCGTCTTGGTGGGAGGCAGGAGAGGAGCTTGAGTTTCAGGAAGAGTCTCTTTTTATTTCCCTCGGTAAGCCCAGTGCACCGAACAGGACATGAGAGGGAGAAATGCAGCCAAAATATTCCCAGGGCACAGCTGTCCTGGAGTGCAGCCCAAGGCTCTTGGGTCCTGATGGAGGATGGAGGGAAAAAGCCATTTCCTCATCCTACAGAGACAGCAGAATTTCTGCAGGTACAGAAACAGCCTGGCTCGGGTCACTGGATGTCACCTGGCAAGCCTGGTGGCACAGGAGGGGCTGGGGTGGGCACAAAGGGGTTTATTTGTGGGGGACAGGCAGGGTCTGTGTGTGCCGCAGCCAGGCCAGGAGCTGCAGGGACAGCAACCACATTGGGACTGGCAGGGGAGCTGTGCCACCCTCGGTGCCCTGACAGGCTGTGCTCAAGGACAGCCAGCCAGCAAACAGCTGGGCAGAGGCTGAGACTCAGAGGGATGGAGCTCATTCAGTCCAAGCACTGTGAAAATCACTTAGAAACTCTCATCTGGCCAAAGTCTGGCAGAAGGTCTTAATGGAAGGCACATCCATTCACTTGGGATCCCAGAACTCAGCTCTTTCAAGGATTAAAATTCGCTGTCTGTGTTTAAAGTGCTCAAGTCAGTTAAAAATGGAGGGAAAAGAAGCAATTACCTCGCTGGCTGAACAACAACAACAGAAAAAGGGAATTAATTGTGGTTTTGACTGTTTGGGCAGGGAATAGTAACAGAGATGCCTGAGTTTGTAGGAGCTGTGTGTGTCAGTATGGGAGGACAGATGCCCCAAAGCTCCAGGAGCACTGCTCAGAAGGAGATTTGCGCAGGAGAACCTGCCAGAAAGGAGCTGCAGAGGACAGGAGGAGCAGGGAGAGCAGGAAGAAGAGGGTTTCAACCCTCTGAAGCAGTGACATGGCCACAGAGGTCCTGAGCAGGAGGAAAACCCTGCAGCTCTCCTTGCCTAGGCTGTGCCCAGCCCCGTGCCAGCTGTGCCACCTGTCCAGGGAGGTTTTCCCAGCCCATCCATCGGTGCCAGCAGCACAGCCCGTGCCGGAGCCGAGGGGAGGCCGATCACAGAGTGCTCCATGCAGAGATGCAGCCGCCCCTCCCGCCGGTGCCGCAGCAGGACGTGTAATTCCCTAAAACCTCTTAGCGTGCTAAGCCCTGGGATCCCTCAGTGCCGAGGAAGCCGGGGAGAAAATCAGAAATAGCAGCTTAAGGGACAGTCGGTGCCAGCGTGGGGGGCCCTGCGGCCAAACGGGGCTCGGCTGCTCCCCCTGCCATGACCCTAAGGAGCAGCCTGGCTGGGGACGGCCCTCCTGGTGAGCCCCAAAGCCCTCGACCCCCAAATCGCTGCAGCAAACCACGTGCAGTCCCCAAACCTCGGTGTGTCACTCACCTGTGCCCAGGTCCCGGCTCGCCCGGGTGTCCCCGGCGCTGTCCCCTGCTCCGCACGGCGCTGGCGCTCCGCATTTGCCCTGTGCCTGAAGGATTTCCCTCCACGGGCACTAATCTGTTTTCCCTCCTTCCAGCTCCTAATTCCCCCTAGATCTGCAGGCTCAGGTCAGCGCCAGGCTCAGCCAGGACGAGCGCGGCAATTAGTGTGCCCGCGCTCCTCTGTGCGATGGAGATAAGGTTAATTAGGAAAGGAAAAGGCCAGAAGGAGCTCAGCGCGTGTGTGGCGCTGAGCTGGAGCCGCTGGAAGGGCTCGGGGCTGCCGTGAGAAGGCCGGCAAGGGGCGGCCACCCCTGCCCGCTGTGTCCCGGTGCCACGGCAGCACCGGAGCGGGCCCAGCCCCGGGGAGCACGGGGAACCGGGAGGATGCTCCCAGGAGCGCTGCGGGTACATGGGAAGCGCTTCCAGGGGTGATGGAGGAGAGTCAGGAGAGCTGCGAGCCCCCGGCGGGACGGAGCTGCCGCCGCTGAGAGCCCCCGATGGCCGCGGATTTCTGTAAGTGCTGGGCCCCGGGGCGGCGACGTGAGACAGAGTAGAAATTGTCCAGACTAGGAACAGAGGTGCAGGGAGCAGCTCACACTGGTCTGCCGGGCTTTTCCTGCAGCACAGCCCGCAGCAGCAGTGCTGGGACTGTCCCAGTGCTTACTGGGCTCCCGCTGGAGCGCTCAGAACCCGTGCTCGGCAGCCCCTGGGGTTTGGTCATAGATGGGTTTCATCCCCGAGTTTCACCCTCAGCTCGTTCCCTCTGAGTCTCATGGTCTCTGTAGGGTGATTTGCCCGGGTAAAATTGTCAGAGTTTCATTTTTGCCCAGGTAAAATTGTCTGGTTTTCATTTTTGTAAGTGCTTAATGTGTGTTCAGTGACACAGATGGAATAAACACGGGGGTAAAAAGAGTCTTCACAGACAGCTGAGATCAAACACAGAGGAAAACCCCGTGTGGGTTACTCTAGTGAGTGTCAGCGGACAGCGCAGGCACTTACACACCACAGAGTCACGGAAAGGGAGGCTGGAAGGGACCATGGCAAGGTCATGGGGACAGCACAGCTTGGAAAGGGCATCCGAGGGCACTGTGCCCATCAGCTGGCCGGGTTACCTCGGGCAAAGGCAGCTCCTGCAGATGTTCAGGGCTGCTGTGCCCCTTTCTCCTTGGGCATCCTGGAGCCAGGCCAAACCCTTCACGTGAAACGAGTCCTGCTGAAAACCATCATCCTGCCATTTTGGGATGCTGCTGTCAGGAGAACTCATACACGGGACTGAGAGGGCACAGAGAAATGATCCTGGGAGAGCTGAGAGGATCTGGCAAATTCTAATGAATTTACAGTAATTTTTTAGTTGCAAACAGCTAAAATACTGAGTGTTGAGAAGGGCTGGTTAAAATCAAGCTGGTTAAGTCCTTGGATCATCTATTCATTAATGTAACATTAGAGATGTAACATTAATATAACATTAATGTAGCATGTCAGAGAAATGAACTAATCATTTTGATGGACAAATAAATACAAGAAGATGCCAAAGTGAGGCTCCTGGGGAAGGGGTAGGTGGGTGCCCCAGGTGAGACCAGGGCTGTGCCAGTCACATCTGAGTGCCACGTGTAGCCCCAACCTTCCCAGCCAACGTGGCCTCCTCAATGGCCCCACCAGCAGCCGAAGATAGAGTAAAAGCTGTTATTTTAAGGAAACGTAGAGGAAATACAGGCTCTTGGGGCGTTTCTTCCCACAGTGAGGGGAACACAGCACACACTGTAACCCCCATCTGATGGGCTCCACACGGCATCTACAGGAACGACCCCTAAGGACTGAACAGCCACCACAACTCCCCTCTTTCCCTCTTTCCCTCCTTCTTTTGCAGTCGCAGCCATGCCGGCGACCAACCAGGGCTGGCCCGAGTCGTTCGGGTTCGGGATAAGCGGCTCGGGGCCGTGCTACATCCTGTGGGTGCAGGAGGGCAGCAGCGCGGCGCTGGCGGGGCTGCGGCCCGGGGACGAGGTGCTGGAGCTGGAGGGGCGGCCCGTGTCCCGCCTGGGCCGGGAGGCGCTGCGGGCCCTGGCCCGGCGCTGCGGCAGCGTGCCCCCCAGCATCGGCGTGGTGTCCCGGCTGCAGCGGGCCAGCGTCCCGCCGGGGCCCCGCGGCCGCTTCGGCTTCGAGCTGGGCAGCGAGAGCCCCCCGCGGGTGGCCAGCGTGAGCCCCGCGTCCCCCGCCGCGGCCTGCGGGCTGCAGCCCGGCGATCTCCTGCTGGAGGTGGACGGCACCCCGGTGGCCGGGCCCGAGGCCGCGGCCGCGCTCGTGGGGTCGTGCCGCGGGCGGTGCCTGCGCCTGGCGCTGCTGCGGCCGCAGCGAGGGGACGCGGCTGGGGACGATGCCGGGGACACTGCCGAGGACGTTGCCGGGGATATCACGGGGGACATCGCGGGGGACGCCGCCGGAGATAACATGGGGGACACCGGGCCCAGCGCCGGCCCCGCGCACCGCGACAGGAGGCAGAAGGCGCAGGAGTTCAGCAGGAAGGTGAGGCCGGTAAGGGGTGTGGGTAAGGGGGCAGAAGGCGCAGGAGTTCAGCAGGAAGGTGAGGCCGGGGTGTGGGTAAGGGGTTGGGGCGCTGGGCACCCCCTGTGCCAAGCAGAGTCGGAGATTGCCACCTCCAGCCTTGGCATGTGGACGGGGTATGCTCCCGGCTTGGTCATGTGGTGCATGAGCACCCGAGAGAAGGGTCTGGAAATTACCTGGGAGAAGAGATGGTGCTGCAAAGGGCTTGGAGGGTCCCTGGGGATGATGCTGCGGCTGCAGCGAGGGGACACAGCTGGAGACTTTTTCTCTTGTTCTTGTTCCCTTGCTCTACAAGAGCGTGGAGAGACCCACAGGGCAGATCCTGCTCTGGTGGTCCCTGGATGTCCCTTCAAAGTCTGGGCCGGTCACCCTGCAGACGTTTTAGTTCTTATTTTGTTGCAAAAGGGAAAACATCAATGTGATTACATCTTCATTGTGCTCCTGAAAGCTTCCTAGTGGGTATTTTAGCAAACACCTCGCCTTGTGCTAATTATAAATTTGATCACAGTTGTTTTTTTTTTCAATCTTTCTAATTTCCATTTCAAAGTAGCCTTTTAAAATGCTGTTATGAAAATAACCAGGCTGGTAGGGCTTTTTTTTGTATCCCGAGTTAATGAAGGAACAAGACGTCCATAAAGAGATTTGTGGGTATCAGGCGAATCCCCTCAGTCAGCGTCTCCATTAAAGATTCACGAATACCCTCTGAGGTTTGGATTCATGGGCGTGGGAAACAGATACCTGCTGATTACAGGAGATTAACCAGGAGGGGCGGTTGTTCCGGGCCGCCTCTGAAGGCGCATTCAGCCGAGTGAAACATTCCTGGATGATCACAGGAGAGCGAGTCTGTTGTGGTGTTGCGAGCACCCCATCAGCACCTTTGTCCCCTCCTTCCCCACCCCCGCAAGCAGCCGGGACAGCCCCAGCAGCAGCGTGGGCAGGAGCAGGAAAGGCAGAGCTGCTGGGGCAGGATGGCAGAGCTGCTGGGGCAGGAAAGGCAGAGCTGCTGGGGCAGGATGGCAGAGCTGCTGGGGCAGGATGGCAGAGCTGCTGGGGCAGGAAAGGCAGAGCTGCTGGGGCAGGATGGCAGAGCTGCTGGGGCAGGAAAGGCAGAGCTGCTGGGGCAGGATGGCAGAGCTGCTGGGGCACGGCTCAGCTGGCAGATTCTCTCCAGAGGGAATTCACAGCACAGAATTTGAAGCGGCTTCAGTTTCTGTATGATGTAGCAAACACTAAAGCCAGCAGGGCGTTTTAACCCCCCTCTCCCGGGATCCCAGCTCTGGTCGGTGCTGTTGGTGCTGTGAGCTCCTGGGCACTGCTGCCCGCCCGCTGCCAGGCTGCAGGGTCAGAGGGTGCTGCTGGTTTGTGTTTCACACTGCACTGCTCACGGCTCACCTTTTCCCAGCTTCTTTCCTTTGGTGGAGCCCAGGCTGAATGGCCTGACAGACAGACGGACAGACAGACAGTGGTGCCAGCGGCTCTGGGGCAGGGCTGTGCCAATGTCCCACGTCCTGGGGCATCACCAGGGAGGTGCTCAGGGTCCCAGTTCCAGGGCAGAGCCTTCTCTCATCCCCCGTGTGCTCAGGGACACGCTGGGAACCCATGAGGGCTGGCAGCACCCCCGCGCTGGATGGGGTGCCCAAGGAGGGGCTGCATGTGGCACTCAGGGGTGTGGCACTCAGGGCACTGGGCTGGGTGAGAAGGTTGGGATCAGGCACAGCTGGGACTCTCTTCCAGCTGAAACCATTTGTGATTCTGTGGTTCCCACCCACCAAGCCCTGCAATTCCAGCCCAGGCAGAAATCCCACAGCAGCCCTGTGGGATCCATCCCACCAGGAGCACCACAGAGTGTCAATCCTGTGCTGGACTGGGGGCCGTGCTGACGAGCCAGCCCAGGGGACGCTGCTGCTGTGCTGCCCCAGATTTGGTAACCTTGAAGTGCTGCTGCTGCTGTTGCTGCTGCTGGGAGCCCTGCAGTGCCTGTGCAGAGCCAGCAGCACTGGGGGGCTCTGCTGGGACCCTGGTGCCAGTGTCACCCTCTTTGGGGAGGGACAGGTGGGACAACACCTGCAGAAATGGCTCTCAATGGCTCTTCCCCTTCCCCAGGCAGGGGATGCCTGTGGCTCCCTGGCAATGCCACCACAGGGGTGCACACAGAGCCCTGCACAGTGCCCGGGGGAGGGTGAGGGGCTCCTCTCCCCTTCCTGCAGGCAAACCCTGGAGTGAAACCTGCACAAAAACATCACTTGCAGCAAGTCCCAGCACTCACAGGTACAGAGAGGGGGTCACAGGGAGTTCCTGCATCCCGCTGGAGAGGTCCAGGTGAGGAACCAGCTCCCAGTGCCCAGTGAGGGAGGAGGTGAATAAGAAGGGTCCCGTGTAGGTAATTGGCTCGATGGTAATTAGCTAATTACTCTGTCCAAACTGGAGAGGGTGGGCCATGGCTGGGAGGGGTCAGTGCTGGTTCCAGGGCTGGCACTCACCTTCATGTTCTGTCTCCCATGCCTGGCAGCTTCCCGGGGCTAAGGGCAGGATGGAGCTGCCCAGAGGGATCAGGGAGTGAGGCACAAAGCTTCAATAGCTCCAAAAGCCCATGGCAGCATCCTCTGCCAGGCAGGCTCCAGCTGATCCCATCCCAGCTGTGACCCAGCAGGGTTTGGGAGTTTGGGGTCACACCCCTGTTCTTGGGGACTGTCTGGACCAGCAATTCCAGGGCTGTGTGTGGGAGCAGAGCAGAGCTGTGTGATGGCTGACCCCTGAGGTGTCCCTCTGCTCCCTGCATGCCTCCCTCCACCTTGGCTGAGCAGGTGGGACCCATTGTCCGTGTGGCAGTGCCCCTGCTCAGTGTCCCTCCCCTCGGCTCCCCTGTCCCCCTGCAGGTGGACGCCATCCTGGGGCAGCAGCCGCAGCTGAAGGAGAAGCTGTTCGCGGTGCTGAAGCAGTACGCGGCCCAGAGGAGCGTGGAGGGCCTGGCCCGCGGCCTGAGCCCGCTGCTCACCCACGAGTGCCACCAGCCCCTCATGGACAGCATCAGGTACCGGGGACACCTTCACTCTGCCCTGGGGCCACTGAACCAAACTGAACCAAACCAAACCGAACCAAACCACTGGCTCTGCCTGCAGCAGGGGATGTGGCTCCCATTCCTGGCTGTGATGTGGAAGGGAGATGGGATTAGCTGCAGAGCCACTGGAGATTCTCCAGAAGCCTGGCCAGAAATAATTAGGGTTCTGCAGGGTGAGAGCTGGTGCGGGTGAGGGCTCAGCCAGCCCTGCCAGCAGCTCTGGCACTGGGGGGCTGGGGGAGTCTCTGCTGGGGCCATGGGCTGCCCGGGGTGCCAGGGCATGGTCACTGGCCCCGGGGTGCCCTGGCAGTGCTGTGATGGGGCTTGGGGTCCCTGGCACCTCTGGAGCCCCAGTGCCAGCTGATCTGGCAGCGAGGCTGGGCTGGGGCTGGGCTGGCCCAGGGACACGTGCTGGGATTACAGCCAGGCTGAGACCATGGCCATTAGGGAATCAGGTCTCCATCTGGCCTCGCTCCGGGCCCAGCTTTCCAATTGCTGTTTAATCAGAGCAATTGCAGGATTTTACAGTTTCCATAACAACGTACCCGTGCGGGGTCTGTGCCCTGCCCCACCGTGGCAGGGTGGGGGTGGCTGGTGCCCTGGCCATGCAGGGTCCCCCTGCCATGCTGGGGCTGCTCTGGGTCCCCAGAGCCCTGCACACCTGGGGACAGCGGGCACAGAGCCCTGCAGGGCCGGGGTGCAGAGGGGATGCCAGCTGCCCGCAGTCACCTTGTCCAGGTGCCCATGCCAGCCTGTCTGCCCCACTGGGCATTCTGGGGGGAGCTGAGTGCCAGCAGCTGGGGCTGGGGAGGGATGGATGGCACTGAGCCAGGCCTGACCCATCACCCCAAACTGAATCACAAAATGAGCCCCCACCACCCACAATTCAGGGAAATTCTTTCCCCCAGCAAGATCCGTGAAAATACCTCAAATGCCTCGGATATCCCCTCTGCCATCATCCCTGGGGAATTATGCAGGATTACTTCCCCTCACAGAGGGGATTTGAATAAGTGTCCAAATCTTCTTCCGGACCCAAGCCCCTCTGTGGGGGGCACAGCAGGTTCCCCCCAGCATGTCCCTGTCCCAGCAATGCCTGTGTCAGTGAGGAGAGCCAGGCTGGAGCCAGTGATGCCATCCCCAGATAGATGGGCATCATCCCATGACATCCCATGCCAGCCTGTGATGGATGCCAGGGGCAGCACCACGTTGTGGCTCCCCCAAACAGGGTCACAGCCCCTGATTGCCCCTGCCCCCTGTGAAAGGTTAACCCCAGGGCTGGGTGAGGGGCGCCATGGATCTGGCAGCTAATCTGGCTTTGATGGAAATGAAATATTTAGCTCAGGGAAAAGATTTACTGTCTGATCTTAATGAAATGAAGCCAAGAAAAGAAATAAAAGAGGTGCCTTGCAGAGCAGGTTTCCCAGCTGTGGGTGCTGGGGCAGTGCCAGGCTGGGCCTGATCCCGGGCTCTCTCTGATGGCAGGCAAGGGCTGTCCCTGCCTGTGCTCTCACTGCGGGTGTGAGCAGCTGCAGCAGCTCTGGGTTCAGGGGGCTGTGATTCAGGGTGATTCCAGCCCGTTCAGTCTGTCTGTGGCTGAGGAGGGGTCTGGGCTCTGTGCCCTGGGGCAGCACCCGGGGCTGGGAGGGCCGTTGGGGGGGCTCATGCAGGGGTGTCCTGGTTTCAGTGCTGGCTCTGGGGTGGGGGCAGTGTGGGGGTGCTGCTGTGGCTGTCCTGCTGTCCTGGGGCACAGGGCAGCCACCCCGGGCACTGCTGTGGGTGCAGTGTGGGCAGAAGGGCCCCTCAGACCTGACCCAGAGGTGTCCTGGGGCTTGTCCTGTGGGATCATCCCAAGGGGGACTTGGGACCTCCTTGGGACCTCGGGAGTACCTGCCATGCATCCCTGTGAGGCTGGCACTGGCTGGCTGTGTGTGTCCGTGTGTCCCCTGGCACTGACAGGCTCTGTGTGCCCATGTCCTCTGGCACTGGCATGCTGTGTGTCCGTGTGTCCCCTGTCACAGGCAGGCTCTGTCTGTCCGTGTGTCCCCTGTCACAGGCAGGCTCTGTCTGTCCGTGTGTCCCCTGGCACTGGCATGCTGTGTGTCCATGTGTCCCCTGTCACAGGCAGGCTCTGTGTGTCCGTGTGTCCCCTGTCCCTGGCAGGCTCTGTGTGCCCCTGTGTCCCCTGTCACAGGCAGGCTCTGTGTGTCCGTGTGTCCCCTGTCCCTGGCAGGCTCTGTGTGTGCGTGTGTCCCCTGTCCCTGGCAGGCTCTGTGTGCCCCTGTGTCCCCTGGCACTGGCAGGCTCTGTGTGCCCCTGTGTCCCCTGGCACGCAGGGCCAGCCGCCGCTCCGTCCCCGTCTCCCACTGACCCTGGCGCTGCCCTGATTGGATCTTCCCTGTGCACCAGCTGTATTTGTTTGTGTGCTGGTGCTGCTGCCGCCTGTCTCTGCTGTCCCCTCCCTGCTGTCCCCCGGCTCCCCCCGGGCTTTGCCGAGCTCCCGGCCCAGCGCTGCGGCTCAGTGTAACCCCAGACCCGGCCGGGCGCTCGGTTCCTCCCGGGGCTGCAGCGGCCTCTGCTCTGCCCTGCCCTCCAGCCGGCCTTTCCCACTATTGGATTGTTTCCCCCCCTTTCTTTTGATCTCGAACGGATTCCATCCCGTTTGCCCGGAATTAAGCTCCCGCAGATTTCAATTTGCTGACATTTCTTTCCTCTGCCGGGCTGTGGGAAGCGGGGATGATGCTCGTGCTGCGCCGCGTCCTCCCCGCTCCCATCCCCTGCCCATATGGCTGATGTGAGCAGGCAAAGTGCACAGCTGTGCCCGAGGATGCCGAGAGCCGGCTGCCAGGGGGCAAGATGAGCTGTCTCGGGTGAGTAACGAGCGCTGCGAGCGAGGGAAATGGGTTTAAATCGGGTTCATCCCGCAATGTGGCAGCCCTGGCACCGCGGAATCAAGGTGTGCTGGAAGTTAATTAACTCAGCGTCCGAGGAGCTGCTCCGCCCGAGGGATCCGGGAGGGGGAGGCTCTAATTGGGTTCTTCCATCACGGCACACCGCGGGGTTTGTCCCCGCTCGGGCTGGCCTCGGGTGGGTTGTTCTGGGCCGGTTTCAGGGGGTCACATCCCTCGGTGCTGCTCCGATTCTTGAGCTGGTTCCAAAGCAGGGCAGAGCCCCGGTGCCAGCCCCGCACCCGGAGCTCTGCAGAGCCGTGCCAGCTCCATCCCCGGGCTCTGGGGACAGGAGCCACCCTCGGGACACGGGGATGCCCTCGGTGTCACTCAGGGCACCGAGCGGGACACGGGGGATGCCCTCGGTGTCACTCAGGGCACCGTGTCCCTTTGCAACGCGCGTTTTCCCGGCGGTGCCGTGCCAGGGACGTGCCAGCCCCCGGCAGCACCGTTTGGGTTAAAAACATCTGTTTGCAGTGGAACTGGGGGAATTCAGATGCCGTCCCTCCGAGCCCAGTGCTGGGCCAGCAGCAGGCACAGCCGGTGACACGGTGACACAGGCAGTGTCCTGTTACCGGGCTGGGATGGGGATGTGTGTGTTCCCCGCGGCATCCTTAGGGGAAGCTCTGGTTCTGTTTGGGCTGTGAGATGTTCTTTTGGCTCTCTGTGAGTCGTGTTGTGTTCAGGGCTGCGGGCAGGACAGTTTGGGGCGGTTTGTTCCTCCCTGCTTGGGTTTCGCTCCGTTTGCTCCCGGGATAAAGCCAAGGGGCCGTGCCGGGCTGGGCCGTGCCGGGCTGGGCTGGGCCGAGCCCGCTCTCGCCCCCGATCGCGGCACAGCCGAAATCGCTGCCCTCGGGGGCTCCCTTGGCGCGGCAGAAATCCCACCGAGCCCGAGTTAATAACGCTCCCAACACAATCTATTTGTCTCAGCTTGTTTTTCACGGCAATGAAACTGCCTGGCGTGCTCCTGTATTAAACTGCTCCAGCCATCTGTGACCGGCCCTGGATCAGAAATTTCATTTCAGCCATTAGGATTTAAATATTATGGGTTGTGCTGCTTCCCTGCTTCTCAACCCCCTCCAGGGCTGGGAGAGCTCCCCGGCTCTTTTGGGTGTGGATGGAGCTCGAGAAACCCCCCGAGTGCTGATGTGGACACTGATCTACTGTCCACGGTCCCTTCATTTCCACTGGAAATCCACCTGGGTCACAGGATGGTAATGGAGGAAAAGCAGCTCTTGTTCGCTTCCATTAAAAAAGAAATCCCTAATCTGATGGCCCAGCATATGCTCAACTGCCCAAAAAAGAGGGGAATTAGGGCAGCAGGGAACAAAACGTGCCAGCAGTGAGACAATTGGGAGCGAGTTCCTTTTTTATTGGCGGAGTTCAAATAGGTCATGACCAAAATGCCTCGGTGGGAAATCTCCCGATAGGAGATTAAATTCCTTGGGCGAATCAAACCCTGGCTGGGATGCAGATGGGATCAGCCCGGCCCCCTGCACCCTGCTGGAGCCACAACTTGTATTTTGGGAAGGGCTTGCTTAGGATGAGTTTTCCAGTGCCTGGAAAGCAGGGAAAGCAGCCTGGGGCTGCAGGAAAAGCCTTTCTGGGGTCTCTTTGAAGGTCTAACTTGTATTTTGGGAAGGGGTTACTTAGAATGAGTTTTCCAGTGCCTGGAAAGCAGGGAAAGCAGCCTGGAGCTGCAGAAAAGCCTTTCTGGGGTCTCTTTGGGGGTCTCTGTGTCCCCAGAGCTGTGGGACCGCCAGCAGGGTTTTTCTGGTAGTGGTTTCCACAGCACAGTTCAGACATAATCCAAGTGTAGCTCAGTGTTTTAATCCACTCTGGGACGTGTTTTCCTGCACAATCGGCAAACTCAAGGTCAGGTCTTTGCTGGCTGTTTTGGGGCCAAACCGTGCATTTTCCATTTTTCCTTCCTTTGCTGCTACCTGGGGATTGTGTGTGATGTTGGCAGCCCTGGGAAGCCTCACATCCTCTTCATCAAACACCAGTGATGTGCGTTATGTAAATTAAAGAAGGGTTTTGTCTTTTATTCCTGCTGAAGGGCGTTGCTGTGTTCCCCTTGGGGTAAAGGATGCTCTGTGTGAGGGTTTGGGCCTTGACCCTGCTCCTGCTCCTGGTCCAGCCTGGCAGCTCCAGCTCCCCACCCCCGGTGCCGTTTGCCTTTAAGGTTTCTCTCGCCTTCCCGCAGCACGCAGTTTGAACACAAGCGCTCGAGAAGTCGCTAATTAGCAGCAGGGAGGCATCCCCCCGGAGTTGGGCGCCGAGCCGTGCCCTCCTTTCTGAGGAGCGACGGGCTCGTTCCGGCTGGAAAGCACAGCGCTGCAGTTCTGGGGGGAGGGAAGGAGGCGAGGAGGGAAGGCAGGACCGAGCCGGGCACTGGCCAGGGGGGCTCTCGGCCGATGCTGGGGGCGCGCCGGGGGCTGGCAGCTGCCGGAGGGGCCGGTGCCAGTGCCGGTGCCGGTGCCCGGGCACGGCGGGGGTGCCACACGCGGGGCGGCGCCGGCTGGCACCGTGGGCGTGAGCCGGGGCTCAGCTGCATGAGGATCTGAAGCGTCTCCCTTTCGTTGCCGCCGCACCCCGACAAATGGGAAAGGACCGGAGTTTCTCGCGGCATTTTCGGTACGTGTCCCCGCTCCGCTGGCGGCGCTCGCAGAGCCCCCACGGGTGTCCCTGGGTGGCTCGGCTGCCTCTGGGGGCTGGGGGACCCCGCTGTGTCCCGGGACAGCCCTGGCACCGGTGCTGGGGCGGTCGGGCGATGCTGGGATGGGAATTGGGGTGGGAGCGGCGGGCAGAGCCCCAGTGGGGCTGCTCTGGCTCCAGCCCTGCAGGGCAGCCCGGGGGATGAGGATGAGGATGAGGATGAGGGGCTGCGGTGGGATGGAGCGGGGCTCGGTGTCCCCTCGCTCCCCCGGCTGGGCAAACTTGTGGCAGCTTCACCGGTCCCGGACAGGCTGGAGCCGCCTCTGCTGTCCCCGGGGTCACGTCCTGTCCCGCTGAGCCCCAGCACCGCCATGCGGGGTGGGACCGGCCGGAACAGCTCGGTGTGCCCTGCAGGACACGGGTGTGTGTGGCACAGGGGCTGGCAGGATGTTTGTGTGTGGCAGGACATGTGTGTGTGGCACAGGGGCTGGCCAGGACAGGTCGGTGTCCCTCGCAGGACACGTGCGTGTGGCACAGGGGCTCGCAGGACACGTGTGTGTGGCAGGGCATGCGTGTGGCAGGACATGTGTGTGAGGCACAGGGGCTGGCCAGGACAGGTCGGTGTCCCTCGCAGGACACGTGCGTGTGGCACAGGGGCTCGCAGGACACGTGTGTGTGGCAGGGCATGCGTGTGGCAGGACATGTGTGTGAGGCACAGGGGCTGGCTGGAATGGGCAGGCAGCTCCCAGCAGGGTGGGCTGCAGGAACAGGACTGCCTGCCCAGGGCTGGGTGCCCAGTGACCCACCTGGCAGCTGTGGGACGGGAGTGTGGCACGGGCTGAGAGATACCAAAGGGGGAGTCCTGAGGAGCTGAGGGCAGGGGACGGGCACAGTGCCACTCTGCCACCATCCTGGCCAGGCTGCTCTGGGGGTGGGGTGAAGGTGAAGCAGCCCAGAGCATCTGGGACTTTTCCTGGCCTGGAAAATGCCCTGAATTCACATCCATGTGTTCCAGCAGACTGAGCTCACCCAAGTGAGTGCAAAGCTGCTGCAGAGGAGGGCTGGTGCCCTCAGTGGCACCGGGCATGGGAGTGGGCACAGGGCTCAGGATAGGGGTGCCTTTCCCATCCCTGTCCAACAGGAAACAGAGCTGGGGCTGACCTGGAGCACCCCAGGAAGAGGAGGAGGAGGAGGAGGAGGAAGAGGAAGGCACAAAGCCAGCACTGTAGCACCCTGGCCCTGCCTGACCTCCACAGACAGTGTGGGCACATCCCTGCCCTGTGAATCCCAGTGGGGTTTGCTGGCAGAGGGAAACCCCAGCTGGGCACTGCTCCTTGGTGCCATGGCAGTGCCCAAAGGCAGGTTTGCCCTGGGGGATGGCAGGGCATTGAGGAACAGCCACAGAAATGGTTTTGCCTGCTCTGGTGGGATTGTTTGTAGCAGTGAGTGGGGTCTCTCCTGCCTGGGCCCTGCTGTGCCCCAGCTCTGAGCCAGTCCTGGGGCAGTGCCAGGGCCGGGTCCTGGGCTGGGTCTGGGGCTGAGCTCCTCAGCCCAGGGCTGAAGCAGAGGCTGGTGCAAAGTGGGACAGCTCTGCTGGAATGGGCAGATGTAATTTGGCCAATTAAATGGGATTGTGCTCATTTTGCCTGTGAGGAACCCGGACTTCTCCCTGGTGGGTGCCCAGCCTGGAGCAGAAGCTTGGGGGACTCACATCCTCCTGTGTCCCACAGGCTGAACTATTTATTAGCAAAATGTCACTCTTCTCTAGTTGCTGCTTAATCCCAAATCACCTGGGAATCGCACCAATGTGTTTTGTTACTTGTTTTAAATTGTCACCAGATGCTCTGCGTGAGCATCTGCCAGCTTTGGGTGCCTCGCGCTCTGTCTCCTGTACCAGCTCTTGTTCCAAGCTTTGCCTTTGGCTGGGGGAAACAGAGATGTCCTGGTCGCGGTAGGTTTGGGATTTGGAGCCTCTCCTCCTGTCTCCACCCAGGATTTTGTGTTCCCATGGTGCAGCTGCCCGAGGGAGCCCTGTGGGATGCCCTGCCAGCCCCGGCTGTGTCCTGGGTGCTGCCCCTCTGAGCGGCTCCTGTGGCACCAGTTTGGCCCAGTTGCTGCTCAGGTGGGACCTGTGGTCCCCAGGTAGCCGGGGTGAGGTGTGCTGACACCCCTGGGGCTGTGATAGCACCCTCGGGGCTGTGATAGCACCCTCGGGGCTGTGATACCACCCTTGGAACTGTGATCACACCGGCCCCGCTCCCCTCACACCCCGCGGTGCCAAGGAAGCGGCGCTGCCGGAGCTCTCGGGATGGTTCTGTGCGAACGAGCCGCAGCTGCAGGAGTTGCTATAGAAACACTCGGAGGCGCCGGCTCCTCCAGAAGCCCTGAACGTGCGAGGGGAGGCAGGGGAAGGTGAGCAGGTGTCGCCTCTGCCTGCTGTGAGGCAGAAGGAGAAGGTGAAGGGTCTGCCGGGTCATGGAGCTCACCTGGGCCCAGGTGGGAGCGGTGCCTCCTCCTCCTCCCTCCTGGGATCCTGCTGTGCACTCCCTGAGCATCCTCTGAGTGTCCTGGGCATCCCTGCAGGGGCACAAGGGGCACCTGGCTGCTCCTACCAGGCAGAGGGGAGGTGACCTCAAACAGAGCGAGTACCAGGGCTGTCCCCTTGCCTGTGGCATCACCGTGCCCGTCTCTGCAGCACCGTCATCTCCCAAGGGCCACCAGGCTCTGCCTGGCTGTGGAGGGAGCTGGAATGAGGGAATATTCACGGCTGGAGCCCAGGAGAGCAGAGTTTGGGACAAGAGATGGGGGCAGCGCTTTGGGGTACCAGAAGTGGGACTGGGGGAAGGTTCCAACATCATCATTGCTCCAGCTGAGCTCTGCATGGAAAGAAGAGATGCAGGTGGCAGCAGTCAGTCAGGTCCTGGTGTCCCCAGCACCCTCGGTGTCCCCAGCCCCATCATTCTCAGCTCTGTGAGGACTGAGGCCAGGCTCACATGAGGAGTTCAGCTCTTTCCCTCACAGGGACACCCAGACCCACAGCTCTGTGCCCACCTGCCTGAACCCCCAGCTCTGTGCCCAGGGACACCCAGACCCACAGCTCTGTGCCCACCTGCCTGAACCCCCAGCTCTGTGCCCACCTGCCTGAACCCCAGCTCTGTGCCCACCTGCCCGCACCCGCAGCTCTGTGCCCACCTGCCCGTGCCCCGCTCCTCACCCCCCTCCCTCGCCTCGTTCCCCAGGATTTTCATCCCCAAGAAGCACCGGCAGCGCTTTGATGAGGTGGTGTCGCAGAGCCTCATCAGCAAGCTGTGCCGCTCCCGCAGCGAGCACGGCAACCGCCTGCGCCGCAGCCGCAGCGAGGACCAGCAGGAGCGGCTGCTCGTGTCCACCCGCGCCAGCTCCGTGCCCCGCAGCCACGAGGAGCTCAGCAAGAGCCTCCGCAAAACCTCCTCGCTCGTCAGCAGCAACGTGGCCTCGGGGGCTGCCCGCAGGTACCGCCCTGCTGGCTTTGGGGTGGAGTGCGGGATGGATGGAGTGCGGGATGGATGGAGTGCAGGATGGAGTGCAGGATGGAGTGCGGGATGGATGGAGTGCAGGATGGAGTGCAGGATGGAGTGCGGGATGGATGGAGTGCGGGATGGATGGAGTGCAGGATGGAGTGCAGGATGGATGGGGAGCAGGATGGATGGAGTGCAGGATGGATGGAGTGCAGGATGGAGTGTGGGATGGATGGGGTGCGGGATAGATGGGGAGCAGGATGGATGGAGTGTGGGATGGATGGAGTGCGGGATGCATGGAGTGCGGGATGGATGGAGTGCAGGATGGAGTGCGGGATGGATGGAGTGCGGGATGGATGGAGTGCAGGATGGAGTGCAGGATGGATGGAGTGCGGGATGGATGGAGTGCAGGATGGATGGAGTGCGGGATGGAGTGTGGGATGGATGGGGTGCGGGATGGATGGGGAGCAGGATGGATGGAGTGCGGGATGGATGGGGTGCGGGATGGATGGAGTGCAGGATGGAGTGCGAGAAGGGCGCTCAGTGTGCAGATCCCCTGGGGCCATAGCGAACGAGGATCTCTCCCTCTGGAAGGCTGGGCAGCTTTGTGCCCCTTGTCCCAGCTCTGTGTCCCCTCAGCTCGGCAGGGCTGGCTGTACGAGCTGTGTCAGCAGCTGGGGTGGCACCTGCAGGCTGAGAGGGGATGTTTGCTCCTCGCTGGCTGGGATGCAGGGTGTGCCAGCAGGATCCGGAGTGCCCGGCTGTGCCAGCAAGATTAGGATGCCCAGCTGTGCCAACAGGATTTGGGGTGCCCAGCTGTGCCAGCGGGATTGGAGGCACCCAGCTGTGCCAGCAGGATTTGGGGTACCCAGCTGTGCCAGCAGGATTTGGGATGCCTGGTTGTGCCAGCAGGATTTGGGGTGCCCAGCTGTGCCAGGATTCCTGGCTGTGCCAGCAGGGTTCAGGGCACAGAGCAGGCTGGAAGGAGGATGGAGCCAGGTTGGGGTTGGTCTCTTTCCCCAGGTAACGAGTGACAGGATGAGAGGAAATGGCCTCAAGTTGCAGCAGGGCAGGTTTAGTTTGGATATCAGGGAAATTCCTTCACACAGGGGCTGTCAGGCATTGTCACAGGGCGGGGCTGGAGTCCCCACCCTGGAAATGCTGGGGAAATGTGAATATGGCACTCGAGGAGATGGGGCAGTGCTGAGCACGGGGTGGTGCTGGCTTGGCACGCGGGTTCCATAACCTGAAAGGTCTTTTCCAACCCTGGAATTCCTTGATTTGAGTGGGTGCCCGGCCCTGCCCTGCCCCAGCAGGTGTCTGTGTGCTGTGGGAGGAAGGCAGCACAATCCCCAGCACAGGGATTGTCCCACAGCACAGGGATTAACCCACTTCCCTCCGTGCCCAGATGGCCAGACTGCAGTGCCCGAGGGCAGGGAGCTCCTGCAGACCCTGCCCCACCCAGCCAGCAGCAGAGCAGGGATCCAGGCTCCTGCCCACCCTGCTGCCAGCCTGAGAGCATCCAGGGCATCCAGGCTCTTGGCCACCTTCCTGCCAGGCTGATCTTCCCTGTGGCTGGTCCCAAATGCACTCCCAGCCCAGTGTCCCTCCCTGCCAGCACAGGATCCCGCTGGCTGGAAGTGATCTCAGCAATGCTGCCTTCCCCCAGGTCCCTGCAGGAACAGCCCCCAGCTGCAATCTGCCTCCCAGCAGGGAGATTTCCTAATGCTCCGTCCAAAATTTCCTGGAGGAATTTAATTCCTCTCTCATCAACCTTGGAGACCTTTGCTCCCTGAAGCACATTGTCTCTCTAATTCTCTGTAATAAAGAATCACAAGCTGGTTTGGGTTGGAAGAGCCCTTAAAGATCATCCAATTCCTGTCATGGGGGGTTGGAACCAGATGATTGTTAGCTCTTATACATATATTTATTCTTTAAATCTATATATTTATCCCATATTGCATTTTGAAACCACCTTTGAAAGACACTTTGGTATCAAAGGGGGCATTGGGAGCGTTGGGGACTTGGGCACTCAGGAGAACCTGGGCTAACAGGGTTGTGGAGGGGCTGGGGAAGGAAACAAGGGCTGGATCTTGTACTCTGACATCCTGTTTGCCTTTTTCACCCCAGAACCGTGCGAGTTTATAAAGGCAACAGGAGCTTTGGCTTCACCCTCCGCGGCCATGCCCCGGTGTGGATCGAGTCCGTCCTGCCAGGTAGGAACACCAGATTTGGGGCACCAGGGACTCATCTCTGCTCTGAACTCCAAATGTGGAGTGCTGTTTGCTAGGAAAGAGCCAAAGGGACTTTCCCAAGGCTCAGTGATGGAGTTTTTCCAGTGGAATAATGAGCACCTTTGGTACAATTTAGTTTGGCTTTATCCACTCCTGTGGTGGTCCCCAGGACAAGGAAAGAGATGAGAATCTTGACTCCATGTTTCAGAAGGCTGATTTATTATTTTATGATATATATTATATTAAAAGAAAATGATATATTAAAACTGTACTAAAGAAAGAGAGACGAGACATCAGAAAGCTGGAAAGGAATGAATAATAAAATCTTGTGACTGACCAGACAGTCTGACACAGCTGGCGTGATTGGCCATTAATTAAAAACAATTCACATGCTGGGTAAACAATTCTCCAGATCACATTCCAAAGCAGCAAAACATGGAGGAGCTGAGGCTTCCCAGCTTCTCAGGAGAAAGGACCCTGGCAAAAGGATTTTTCAGAAAATATGTCAGTGACACACACTCCTTGTTGGGAGAAGAGGGAAATGTGTTCAGTGACCATCCTGACATGCCACCAGTGCTGCACCCAGCTGGGTGAAGGGTGCCAGCCCGCCCAGCCCAGCCAGGTGCAGGGGTGCCCTGCCTGGGGATGCCCCTGGACCCCCATCCCAGGCAGGGGAGCTGCAGCTGGAGCCCCTTTGTGCCGCCAGGGAGCCCGGCGGAGAAGGCTGCGCTCAAAGCTGGAGACAGGATCCTGTTCCTCAACGGCCTGGACATGAGGTACGAGCTGGGCAGGGCACCCAGGGCTGGGCAGGGGCTGGGCACACCCTGGTTTTGTGTTTTCTGGGGTCACCCTTGGGCAGGGGGAATGGGAGCTGCTGGTCCTGTCCCTGTGTGCTGCCGTGGTTTGCCCTGAGGGGACAGCTGGGGACAGCCCCTTTGGTGCTGCTGTACAACACCTGGCTCTAAAGGAGCATTTTCTCCAGCCCTGCTCCTCCTCTGGGTTCTCTGTGCAGGACAGGTTATACAGCCTGGTTCTGACTGCAGCCCACCCCAGGCCCCAGTTTCAGGCACTCTGAGTTAATCTGTAGGTGTTAAACACCTGGGGTTCTGCTTTGGAGAGCAGCAGAGCCCCATCCAGCACAGGAGTCACTCCCACAACATAAACGTAAAGTCATAAACTTAAAGTCAGGTGGGAATCCCATTTGTACCTAGAATTTAATTCTGTGTGTTTGTGCACCAAAGCAGTGGGACCAGAGGGACTTGTGCCCCTCACCCGTGCTGTGTCCTTGGGGGTGTCTTTCTGCATAAAAACCAAGAGCAAAGGGTGAGAGGAGGCTGCAGGACAAGAGAGAGTGATGAATATTTAAAGGTTAAAGCGATGCTGCTTCTGTCAGGGCTCGGGTTCTCACGTTTCAGCTGATCCAGCGAACTCTTGGCTGATGCAGCACTGCCAGGAAAAGGAGACCGGGCTGAGGATTGTCCTCTGAGCCCTGCTTTTGGCAGGCATTGTCCCAGCCTGGCCCATGCCCTTCTCCAAGGGCATCCCGAGATTTTCTCACCTACAAAATTACGCTTCATGTTCCCCTTGCCTTTTCTTCTCACGCAGAATTAGGGCAGGCGAGGACAGACCTGCAGTGCTGTGTTATTTAAAGGAAAAATCATTTTCTGGGTCTGGGTGCAGCTTAACTCTGCCGTGGCACTCCTCAGGGTGGGCACAGGCATTGCCATGGTTATTCCTTGGTGCCCACTCGTGGGGCAGGACCCAGGCTCTGCCTTGGGGCAGCACAGGTGGAGAGAATCCAGGGGATCACAGAGGGGCTCTGAGCAGCACCAGGAGGCTTTCCCAGACAGAGGAAGGAGCTGCCAGCTGTGTGTGCTCCCTGCTGCCCTGGGCAGCTCTGACCAAGCTCTCTGTGCTGCAGGAACTGCTCCCACGACAAGGTGGTGTCGATGCTGCAGGGCAGCGGGGCCATGCCCACCTTGGTGGTGGAAGAGGGCATTGTCAGCTTCTCCAACGGTAAGAGTGCAGAGGGAGGGGCTGGAGAGCAGCCAGCCCAGCCAGCTGCCCGGCTCCTGGGCAGGAGGGAATGGCTGGGCACCTCCTGGGCTGGGCAGGTATAACAATGCTGGGCACCTCCATGGGCTGGGCAGGTATAACACTGCTGGGCACCTCCTTGGCCTGGGCAGGTATAACAATGCTGGGCACCTCCATGGGCAGAGCAGGTTTAACAGTGCTGGGCACCTCCTTGGGCTGGGCAGGTTTAACAGTGCTGGGCACCTCCATGGACTGGGCAGGTATAACAATGCTGGGCACCTCCATGGGCTGGGCAGGTTTAACAGTGCTGGGCAACTCCTTGGGCTGGGCAGGTTTAACACACTGCCTGGGGATGCTCCTCTGCCCAGGCACGTGACCCTTGCACGCTGGGATCAGGCTGGATCCCAGGCTTGGCTGCTCTCCAGGAGGGCTCATCCTGCTGTGTGGCTGTCCCTGGTGTCCCTTGCAGTGTCCTTCCTGCAATGTGTGTGCTGTCCTTGTCTGCAGTAACCCAACCCTGTGCTCGGGGCTGAGCTGTGCAGGATTGTCATCCCAATGCAGGATCAGTGCCTGGTGAGAGCCCAGCGTGCTGCGGCAGGGCAGGGTGGTGTTTGTGCACCAACCTGTGCTCGGGGCTGAGCTGTGCAGGATTGTCATCCTGCTGAGGAGGCTGGAGGGTCCCTGTGCTGCTCCCAAATGCCCAGAGCTGGGAGCCAGGCCTGGCTCTTCCCTCTGGAGCAGCACTGGGCTCCCCTCAGCCCCACCTGAGGAGCCCTGGGATGCCCCAACTCGTTTGCAGGTGCTCTCACACCAACCCCAGCAGCTCCCTGCTGCACAGAGCCCCAGCACCTGGAATGGTTTGGATTGCAAGGGACCTTAAAGATGCTCTCATTTCACCCCTCATACCTTCCACCAGAGCAGGCTGCTCCAAACCCCCTCCAGCCTGACCTACTCCGAAGCACGCAGCCAGTGGCCCTCAAAGTGCTCCACTGGCCTCGAGGGAAGCCAAGGAAAGATGGAATATTTCTTTGGAAAGATGGAATATTTATTTTGCAGACTCTGACTCTGCTGAGTCCCCGAGCAGCTCCTCGGCCCTCACCTCCCTGCAGTGGGTGGCAGAGATTCTCCCCTCTAGCATCAAGATCCAGGGAAGGACGTTCACGCAGCAGCTGGAGCACCTGCTGACCCCCCCCGAGCGTTTCAGCGTCTGCAAGGCCCTGGAGGGCTTCTTCCACCACCGGTAACTCCTGCCAGCTGGGACCCCTGCCCTGGCACGGGGCACTGCCAGGGTCACTGTCAGGCAGGGCACACCTGGGGCAGCGACCTCCTTTCCTGCCCTTGCTTGGTCTCCCAGCAGTGCTTTGTGAGAGGCTGTCACAGAACCATGGAATGATGGAATATTTGGGTCGGAAGGGACCTTAAAGCCCACCCAGTGCCACCCCTGCCATGGCAGGGACACCTTCACTGTCCCAGGGTGCTCCCAGCCCTGTCCAGCCTGGCCTTGGGCACTGCCAGGGATGCAGGGGCAGCCACAGCTGCTCTGGGCACCTGTGCCAGGGCACCGTTTCGTCCTGTTGCAGGCTGTTCTATCCTCATGGGATGGGGTGCTCAGCTGCTCCCAAGAGCCCTTTTCCCTAATGTACACACCAAAATCAGATGGAGCCTTTGGCCCCAGGAGCTGCCACCCTCCTGTTTCCAGGAACATTGACACTGTCACTGCCCTCTCCTGTTTTGCAGGACCATTGACACTCTCATTGTGGATGTGTACCCGGTGCTGGACACCCCAGCCAAGCAAGTCCTCTGGCAGTTTATCTACCAGCTGCTGAGCTATGAGGAGCAGGAGCACTGCCAGCAAAAGCTGGACAGGTTTCTGGGGTGCAAGGCCTTGGCAGGTGAGAGGCAGCCCCGTGCTCCAGGATGGACACGCCGTGTCCTGATGGTGCTGGAGCTCAGACCCTTGTGCTGGTGCAGTTTTGGATGGAGAGGAGAGATGGCACCTCAGAGGGTGACTCTGGGGGCTTTTGGAAGCTGCTCAGGTGTTAGAGATGAGCAAGTCCAGGACAGCTGGTGCAAGGGCAGCATTCAGATCAGAGAGGTTAAATAAAGGTGACACAGCATCCCTTGGGATGCCACAGGAACATCCCTGCTTGGAAGAGGTGGTGCTGCTCTCCCAAGAAGACACAGAGGCAGTTGGTGATCCCCTGGTCCCCCTCAGCATCACCCTCACCTGGTTGTGTGGCAGCACAAAGCCAGTGGTGGACTCAGGAGAGCAGGTTTGAAGTGAAATGTCCTAATCTGTGTGTGTGCACTCTTAATTGCTTCCAGTTTTGCTGTTCTCAGCTGCTCACACAGATGTGTTAATTTTAGACCCAGCAAAGGTAAAAGAAGTGTTGTTTTGGAGGAACACAGTGACTTTAGCAGGAAACAGAACAGCCCCAAGTCCTGGTGCAAATCCTGCCTGTTGTGCATGGGATGCTGTGCTCCATGTGCTCTGTGCACCCTGGATCTGCTCGCTGGGTTTGCACTGAGCCCCCTCTGCTCTGTGTGTGCAGGATCGCAGCTCAGCCACGGGCTGTGGATCCCCAGGAATTCATGTCCTGTAATCGGTGTGCAGTTCACAGCTGCATTCCAGGGATGCAGAGCAGGAGTCCCCAGCCAGGGGAGGGACAGGAGCAGCTGTCCCTGTCCCAGGCACAGGGGCAGCTCTCCCTGTCCAAGGCTGCTGTCCCCAGCCCCAGGCCGGTCCCTGGCTCCTCTCAGTGTCTCAGGTGAACGGGGCAGTCTCTGGGCATGAGCATTTTTCATTGTTCTGGTCTGTTCTGTGTCTGTGCCCTGCAGCACCGTGGCCAGGTGAGATCTCTGGGTTTGGGCTGGTCCTTCCCCTGGGCTCCAAACTGGGTGATCTCCCCTGTCCCGGCGCTGGGTACCTCAGGGATGGATCCCTCCATCCTGTGAGCCTCCCTGAGCTGCACATGGACAGTGCATGGGCCATGTGTTCCTTCCACAGCATCCCAGTAAACCCTTCCTTGGGGGCAGGAAGGGTTTACTGGGACCAGCCCAGCTCAGGGCTGCATTTCCACGTGGGCCATGAGCTGGTGGATGGCAAAAGGGATTGGATAGAAAAAGGGACTGGATGTCCCATCCCTGAGCATCCATCCCTGCCCTGCGCTGGCAGGAGCACCTGAACCTGCTCAGCTCCAGGGACGGAGCCAGCAGCCACCTGGGAATGTGGGTTCCATGGGGGACCCTGGGGGGCTCTGGGGGGCTCTGGGGGTGCCTGTGCGGGGTGAGGAGCAGCAGTGGGAGCTGTGGCTCTGGCTGTGCCTCACAGAGGTGTTTCCTCACAGCCGAGGCAGAGGCTGAGGATCGGTACCGCAGCTCCATCCGAGGCGCCTCCCTGTGCCGGGGCAGCCTCAGGACCCCCCGGCCCGAGGAGGGGGCAGCAGGTGGGTGAGGGGGCTGATTCCCTGCACTGGGGAGGGGATAGGGCGGGTGAGGGGGCTGATTCCCTGCACTGGGGAGGGGATAGGGTGGGTGAGGGGGCTGATTCCCTGCACTGGGGAGGGGATAGGGTGGGTGAGGGGGCTGATTCCCTGCACTGGGGAGGGGATAGGGTGGGTGAGGGGGCTGATTCCCTGCACTGGGGAGGGGGCAGCAGGGGGGTGAGGGGGCTGATTCCCTGTCCCGGGGAGGGGATAGGGTGGGTGAGGGGGCTGATTCCCTGTCCCAGGGAGGGGATAGGGTGGGTGACTGGTGCTGGGACATGGGGCTGTCCCTGCTGTGTTCTGCTCTGCCCCAAGACAAATTCCCGACCTATTCCTAAGCAAGAATGATGGAAAGAGATGGAGGTAAAGGTGGAGGGAGGTCAGAGCAGAGCCAGCAGTGAGGTATTGGTTGGGAATCCATGTTTTCAGAAACAGAATAACAGAATTATAGAATGATAGAATCATTGAGGTTGGAAGATCATTGAGTCCAACCTGTGACTGATCCCTACCTTGTCACCCAGCCCAGAGCACTGAGAGCCACATCCAGGGACAGCAATTCCATAATGAAAGGACCAATTCAATAAGAGACCACTTGATCAAAAGGCTGAATGTTATTTCCAACCCCTTTCATTACTCAGATGTGAACTGCTCCTGCTGGTCTGGGCCCTCCACCCCTTCTGGGGATAAAATTTATGGCTTCCCTCTGAACATTCCCAGAGTCCATCCAATTAACAGGGCAAACCACACTTGTGGAATGATGTGAGGAAGGAGATCATGGTTCAGGGCCCCTTTGAGACTCTCAGAAACGCCATTTGAGGCCCCAGCCCTGCCTCCCTTCAGGGCACACAGCCCTGCCTGTCCCATCTCCCCTGGCTGATGCCAAAGGGCCCTGAGCTGTGCTCCTGACCTTGACCTGCCCCTGACCTCCCTGAGGACCTCCTGGCCTTGTGGTGTCCCTTAGCTGTCAGGGGCTCTGAGACACTTCCCAGGGGAGGAGGATCCTCTGCCCTGGCTCTGAGGAGCTCTTCTGGAGGGGATTAGAGCCTGGAGAGCAGCCAACAGCTGTGTGTGCTGCAGGGGAGCCGTGGCTGGGCAGATGTTGGCCAGCTGTGGGAGCAGCCCTGTCCTCAGCTGCCCTGAGGGAAGGACAGAGCAGCTTGGAGCTGTCTGCTGACCCCAAACCCACCCTGCACTGCTTCCTTGGACCCCCAGAGCCAGGAGCTGGGGCAGGGGGGTCACTGTGGCTCCCAGCAGCACACAGGGCCCCGTGTGGGTCAGGGCTGTGGGGCTGGGGCACACACAGAGCAGTGATTCTGTCTCTCCCTCTGCAGGCAGTGACACCGTGGAGGTCCCCGTGCGCCTGATCCCTGGAGAGAGACAGGCTGGAGATGGCACGTCCCTCCCGGAGACACCCAACCCCAAAATGGTGTGATTGATGGGGCAGGGGGCACCTCTGTGGGGCTCTGCCCGCCTCTGTGGGGTGGTGTGGGCACAGGAAGGTTCCTGGCTCCTTTGCTGTGAGCACAGGGCAGCAGGAAAAGGGAATGGTGTGTGTGTGGGTGAACACCTGCAGGGGCTGAGGGTGTCCCTGCCCCTCCCTGAGGTCACATCCCCGGGCAATTAGTCACCCTTAATGAGGCTGATGTCTGCCAGTGTCCCCCTACAGCCTCATCAGTGAGAGGCTCTTGGGGGGCTCAGACAGGGCTGGGGTGAAGCCCCCCTTTAGAGAGTGGGAGATGGGTACTGGTGGGCCAGAGAGTCCCAGAAACATTTGGGTTGGAAGGACCTCAAAGCCCACCCAGTGCCACCCCTGCCATGGCAGGGACACCGTCCACTGTCCCAGGGTGCCCCAATCCCTCTCCAACCTGGCCTGGGCACTGCCAGGGATGCAGGGGCAGCCACAGCTCTGGGCAGCCGGGTCTGTGGGGACTGTCCTGCCCCCAGGGCATGGCAGGTCACTGGGGCAGCTCTCTGGGGCTCCTCAGGCCTGGCCATGGCAGCAGCTCTGTGTCCTCCCCCAGATGTCAGCTGTGTACGCGGAGCTGGAGAACCGCCTGATCGGGGGCTTTGGCGGCAAGGTGGGCAACGCTGCCCTGCACAGGACATCCCCCCCTGCCCCTGAGCTGCCACAGGCTGCTGCAGGTACCTCTGGGGACCTCAGGGGACCGTGGGGGTGCTGGCCTGGCGGGTGTGGACAAGGCAGTGTCCCCTTGGTGCCATCGCACAGGGCAGTGTCCCCTTGGTGCCACTGCACAGGGCAGTGTCCCCTTGGTGCCATCTCACAAGGCAGCAGCCATGGTTCTGTGGGTGAGGGAACCCGCAGGGCTGGCTCTGCAGTGTGGAATTTTCAGGCACTCTGAGTGGGATGAGAATTTGACTCTAAGTTTCAGAAGGCTGGTTTATTATATTATGATTTCTATTCTATTCTATTCTATTCTCTATTATATTAAAATATATATTATCTATACAAAAAGAGCTCAGCTGGCTCGGACAGAGAGTCTGAGACAGAGCCTTCATTATCATTCCTTCCTATTCTATTCTTAGCTTAGCCAGCCTTCTGAGAAAATCCTTTCTTCTATTCTTTTAGTATAGTTTTAATGTAATATATATAATAAAATAACAAATCAAGCCTTCTGAACCACGGAGTCAGCTCCTCACCTCTCCGCTCACCCTGACACCGCTGTGAGCACGGTCACACCGGGGGCTGCAGGACCCCCACGCACAGCTCCCGACGCTCTGTCCCGCAGGTGGCCGCAAGCCGGGGCTGGCGTGGCCGAGCGAGCTGGCGAGCCAGCCGTGCTACTACCGGCTGCACAGCAGCGTGGCCTCGCCCTGCAGCACCGAGTCCAACCCCTACGTGAGCCTGGACAGCAGCCCGGCCCCGTCGCCCACGCGCCGGCCGCGCTCGCCGCTGTCGCGACGCAAGAAGCTGTTCACCTTCTCGCGGCCCCCGCGCAGCCGCGACACCGACCGCTTCCTGGACGCGCTCAGCGAGCAGCTGGGCCACCGCGTCACCATCGTGGATGAGTTCCTCACCCCCGAGAACGACTACGAGGAGGTGAGAGGGCCACCGGCTCTGGTTTAGGCGCCTTGGGTACAGAGATGGCCATGTGAGGGGTCAGGGGACACGTCCTGGGCTCCGCAGGTGGCACGAGGGGCTGGACACAGCGGGGTGGTGGGGATGGAGGGAGGGAGGGATGGATGGATGGATGGATGGATGGATGGATGGATGGAGGGATGGATGGATGGATGGATGGATGGATGGATGGATGGATGGATGGATGGATGAGGAGGATGAGAACGATGGACGGAGGGATGGATGGATGGATGGATGGATGGATGGATGGATGGATGGATGGAGGGATGGATGGATGGATGGATGGATGGATGAGGAGGATGAGAACGATGGATGGAGGGATGGATGGATGGATGGATGGATGGATGGATGGATGGATGGATGGAGGATGCGGGTGGAGGATGAGGAGGATGGAGGACAAGGAGCATGGAGGATGTGGGTGGAGGATGAGGAGGATGGAGGACAAGGAGCATGGAGGATGTGGGTGAAGAACATGGAAGATGGTGCAGGACAAGGAGGATGGAGGATGACAAGTATGGAGGATGGTGGATGGCGGACAAGAAGGATAGAGTATGGTGGGTGGAGGACGATGAGGATGGAGGATGTGGATGGAGGATGAGGATCATGGAGGATGAGGAGGATGGTGGATGGAGAATGAGGGTCATGGAGGATGGTGGGTGAAGGATGAGAAGGATGGAGGATGTAGATGGAGGACGAGAATCAGGGAGGATGGTGGATGGAGGACAAGATGCCACCCTCACCCTCTGCCCTGTGCTCCCCAGATGAGTTTCCAGGATGACCAGGGCAGCTACGTCACCAACGATGTCAGCAGCAGCGAGTACATCAGCAGCAGCGACGAGGGCAGCTCCCTGACCTACTCCACGCTCTCGGACCACATCCCCCCGCCTCCGCTCAGCCCCCCGCCCCCGCCGCCCCCCCTGCCGTTCCACGACCCCCAGGGCGGCCCCGCCAAGGCCGAGCCCCCCAAGGGCAGCGTGGCCCCCGTCCCCAAGTCCCTGGTGAGCCACCTGCACCCGGTGCCGCCGCCGCCGCCGCCGCCGCCGCCGCCGCCCGTGCCCTGCGCCCCCGCCCTGCACCGCGGGCTGCTGCACCGCCGCAGCGACTCCAACCACATGAGCGTCAAGAGGCTGCGCTGGGAGCAGGTGGAGAACTCGGAGGGCACCATCTGGGGACAGGTATGGCCCGGGAGAGGGGAGGAGGGGACGTACAGGGGGTCCCAGATGTGTTCTGGGGAGCAGTGACCTGGCTGGGGCTCTGCGGGGCTCCCGTGCATCCTTCAGCTGTTTGGAACAAGAGGGCACGAGGGGAGGTACAGGGGGTCCCAGATGTGCTCCAGGGAGCAGTGACCTGTGCTGAGGCTCTGCAGGGCTCCCGTGCATCCTTCAGCTGTTTGGAACAAACTGCTGGGCTGGGCAGAGCCCTTGGAAAGCCTCGGAGGCGCTGATTGTGTCTGCAGCATCCTGGGCAGCACTTCCCTGCCCTCAGGGGTTGCCTCCAGATGTGTTCTGCAGCTGTTTGGGAGGGGTTTCAGTGTGAAAGGATGAGGATGGGTGGAGCAGTGATGGGAGAGCCCCAGACAGGGCAGAACAGTGGAGAAACAGCAGAGCTGAGGGGTGACACAAGACAGGACCACCCTTTGGCATGGTGGCCACGAAAGGGTGCAGAACTCTGAGCTGGATCCCATCCCTTGCCGGGGTTTCACTCCCAGCCTCTGCTGTCTCCCGGTGGTCAGGACATGCCACATTCCCTGTGCCCTGAGCAGCCAGAGGGGAGCTGTGGGATCACCTTCCAGTCCCGCAGGCACTGAACCCTGCAGGTTCCTCTCCCCAGCACTCCGGAGAGGAATATCCTTCCTCACAGTGATTTCTCTGTGCAGAACAATCCCCGAATCTCCTGTGATTCCCAGTTTATCCTCCAGTGAGGGGCTCATGTGCAAGGAGCAATGAGGCCAGAGGTGCTCTGTAGGATTCCAGCTGTGTCAGGAGCTGAGCGAATCTGCAGGGCAGAGCCTCCGGTCACAGAAGGTGATACCAGCCCGTGCTGGGAACAGGAGCTCAGTGTGGGGACAGGGAAGGTGCCAGCACAGGTGGCACTGAGGGGCTGTCCCCGTCCCAGCACAGCCCCTATTCCTCCTCCCACAGCTCGGGGAGGACTCTGATTACGACAAGCTCAGTGACATGGTCAAATACCTCGACCTGGAGCTGCACTTTGGCACTCAGAAGCCCACGAGTAAGTACTGAGCCCCAGAACGGCTCCTGGGGCCAGCAGAGACCATTTCCAGCTGGGAGGGACTGGGAGGAGCTGGGGCTGGATGGGCAGCAGGGCAAGGCCAGTCTGTGACATCACCCATGCCATGAATTTGTTCATCCTCAGGATTTTGTGGCTGTGGCACAGTGGATCATTAAGGTGGAGATGGTTTCATTATCTCCCTTAATTATCCCTGCTGCCATGATCTATTTTCTCTCCACATTTCATTGGGCACTGAAACCCAGCTTGAGGCTTTCACCAACTGCAGGTCCAGTGCCTGAGAGCTCTGGAAATGCTGCAAAAGCCATGAAAACATTCCTGTGTCCAAGGAAATCACCTCCAGCAGCACTTCACTGCTTATGCAGATAATCAGTGGATGTCCCCAGAGCTGTGCTGATGGCTCTGGAGCTCTGTGCCTGTGCAGATCCCATCACTCACAGCCCCACTGGATCCTCACCCAGAGCAGTTTCTGGGTGCCACAAGCCCAGAGCGGGGTCCAGGCTGGGCTGTGGAGTGGTGGTGACCCTGTGGGAGGCATTCCAGTGAAGCCAGTGGGATGTCTGAGCTGTCCTGCAGGGGCCAAGATGCCCAGCTGGCACTGGGATGCAATGGGGCTCATCTCAGGGCACACTGTTTGTAGGATGTTTCTGAGCAGTCTGGGATTTTCTGTGTGTTTCACCTCTCCTTTTGCCTTTTTCAGCTCCAGCTGAGCACTCCATTGGGGAGATCTTTGAATTGCAGAATTCAAGGATTCCTGGAGCCATTGCTGTGTGCAAAGCATCCGTCCTCCTCTCTCTCATTCGTGGTCTCATGTTTGCAGGACAGTGTTCTTCCCGCTGGAGCCGCCTGAGCCTGTCCTTACCCACAATTAAATCTTTCAGTTTCTCTTCCAGAGCCAACTCTCATGCCTGAAAACTTTAAAAAGAAAGACGTGGTTGAAATTTTGTCCCACAAAAAGGCCTACAACACATGTAAGTGAAGGTACCCCCAAAAGGGGCCCACAGGTGGGATGTAGAGAGCTGGAAAGGTAAAGGGGAAAACCATGAGCTCAATCCCACGGGCACAGCTCAGCTGGGATGGACTGACTGGACTCTTCCTGCAGCCCAGGATGGACTGGGACTCTTCCTGCAGCCCAGAGCTGTCCCAGGCCGTGCTCAGCCTGGGCAGGGCAAGGAGGGAACTTTGGGGGCAAGGATGGAACTTTTGGGCAAGGATGGGGATGGGATGTGCCTGGTGGTCCTGGGGACCCCTATAGGGAAGCAGGGCAGTGTAGGGGTGGTGCTGCCTCTCCAGGATGTGTTTCTGGTGGGGAGGAGGGTGGGAGGGCTCAGTGGGACCCTGCCCAGGATCCCCCTGGCTCTGGGGCTGTGGGAGCAGGGCTGGTCCCAGGGGCTGTGGGTGAGGTGCACGCTGTGCCCTGGGGGGCTGCAGGACCAGAGCCACCCCTGGGTCCCCACGCAGCCCCTGCAGGGTCCCAAGGGAGGGGAAAACCCTCCCTGTGCCAGGGCTGTTCCTGCCTGGGCACCTGCACGGGTCTCACTCCGTGGGGAGGTTGGTGACCCGCTCCTGTCCCTATTCCTGCCGGGCAGTGTGTCCCCCTGTCCTATGGGGCAGTGTCCCCCTGTCCTGCCGGGCAGTGTGTCCCCCTGTCCTATGGGGCAGTGTCCCCCTGTCCTGCCGGGCAGTGTGTCCCCAGCCCTGCCACACCCCGGTGTCCCCTGCTCCCCCCAGTGACAGTGACAGTGACAATGACAGTGACAGAGCCGTGCCTCCCCCCAGCCATCCTGATCGCGCACCTGAAGCTGTCGCACGCGGAGCTGCGGCAGATCCTGATGACGATGGAGACGGATCGCCTGGAGCCCTCCCACATCAAGCAGCTGCTGCTCTACGCCCCGGACGGGGAGGAGGTGCAGCGCTTCCAGAGCTACAAGGAGAGTCCTGGCAAGCTCAGCGAGCCCGACCAGTTCGTGCTGCAGGTACCGTGCTCTGGGAGGGGGCTGAGTGTGCCTGTCCCTGCCAGCAGGGCATTCACACCTGGGTGATGCTGTGTGTGCCTGTCCTGCCAGCAGGGCATTCACACCTGGGTGATGCTGTGTGTGCCTGTCCTGCCAGCAGGGCATTCACACCTGGGGCTGTGTGTGCCCTGTCCTGCCAGCAGGGCATTCACACCTGGGGCTGTGTGTGCCTGTCCTGCCAGCAGGGCATTCACACCTGGGGCTGTGTGTGCCTGTCCTGCCAGCAGGGCATTCACACCTGGGTGATGCTGTGTGTGCCTGTCCTGCCAGCAGGGCATTCACACCTGGGGCTGTGTGTGCCTGTCCTGCCAGCAGGGCATTCACACCTGGGTGATGCTGTGTGTACCTGTCCCTGCCAGCAGGGCATTCACACCTGGGTGATGCCGTGTGTGCCTGTCCCTGCCAGCAGCACACTCACACCTGGGGCTGTGTGTGCCTGTCCCTGCCAGCAGCACACTCACACCTGGGGCTGGTGGCACTGGGACCATGGGAGTGATGCCCAGTTGATGCCTGAGGGGTCTGGCAGCTCGCAGGGGCTGGTTCAGAGCTGCAGCGCCACCAACACGTTTGCTCCCTGGTGACAGTGGCTTTGCCCAGCTCTGATTTATCTTCCATTGACAAAGTCACCTGTGGGTGTTGGTGTGGAAGTGCCCATCCCATGGCAGCACACCTGCCCTGTGCCACCTGTAAGTCCTGCTCCATGCCCAGGGCAGCAGAGGTCCTGTGCAGAGGGGCTGTGGCACTGCAGATGGTGGCACTGCCCTGCAGAAGGTGACCCTGCAGAAGGTGGCCCTGCAGATGGTGACCCTGCACTGCAGATGGTGGCACTGCCCTGCAGAAGGTGACCCTGCCCTGTTGCCCAGATGCTGTCGGTGCCCGAGTACAAGATCCGCCTGCGCAGCCTGCACTTCAAGACCACCCTGCAGGAGAAGACCGAGGAGATCAAGGCCAGCTACGAGTGCATCTGCAAGGCCTCCCTGGAGCTGAAGAGCAGCAAGAAGCTGGCAAAGATCCTGGAGGTCAGAGCGGTCCCTTCTCCTTGGGACAGCCACCACTGGTCCCTGTGCACCCCCACACTGCACTCCCCCTGAGGAGGCGTTTTTGGGGTCCTGGGATGGGCTGAGCCTGGCAGAGAGACAACAAATCCCACTGCAGGTCCTGCATGGCCCTCCTCAGATGAGCTGTCCCAAATTGCTGTTAATTCATTTGGGTTTGCTTTAAAAAAAGAAGCAGGTGGGACAAATGAGGTTGCTGTGTCCTCAGAGACATTTGCAGAGGAGGGATGAAACTCCTCAGTAGCTCCTGGCCAGTGACCCCCCCTCCAGTTCCTTAAATCCATGGGGACAGGGTTGGTCTGCACATTAATGGGTGGGGAACAGAGATTCAGAGTGCCAGGAGCTGGAAGGACCCAGGGCCAGGAGCTGACCAGCCCCTCATGCCCTGCTCTCCTCTTTGCAGTTCGTGCTGGCCATGGGGAACTACCTGAACAACGGGCAGCCCAAGACCAGCAAAACCACAGGCTTTAAAATCAACTTCCTCACCGAGGTGAGGAGAGCAGCTCACTCTGGGGCAGGGCACACCGAGCTGGGGGCTCCCTGTGCCCACAGAGCTGCTCTCATAGGGACCCTGGGAGCCTTTGGGAGGGTGCAGGGGCTGCATTGACCCACAGGGGGGACTTCAGAGAGGCTCTGCTGACAGTCTGCTGGGAATCCTGCACACCTAGGGCCAGGTGTGGGTGGGAGAGGTGCTCACCCCATAGGGGCTGCAGGGGGACACCTGAGGGCTGGTGACAGGGGACAGCCCTGCCCTGCAGGAGGGGCATCTCCAGCACGAATCTGTGAACATTAACTGTGTGTGAACATTAAATGTGCAGTTTAACCCTTAGCCCCAGCACGAGGAGCAGCCCACCCCGGTGTGTGTGAGCCCTCAGGTGGGATCCTCACTTGTTCTGCTTTGCTGCAGCTGAACACCACCAAGACAGTGGATGGGAAATCCACCTTCCTGCACATCCTCGCCAAATCCCTCAGCCAACACTTCCCAGAGCTCCTGGGCTTTGCCAAGGACCTTCCCACGGTGCCGCTCGCTGCCAAAGGTAAAGGAGAGAGGAGCTGCAAGCCCGGGTGTCCCTGCACTGCCCCTGGGCTGGGTGTGAGCCTGGGCTCGGCCGGGAGCTGCACAGCCTGGCTGGGGCAGGATGGAGCCTGGGCACATCAGGAAAGGTCCTGAGCAGCAAGAGAGCCTTGGGAAGGGCTGAGCTGACAGTGACAGTGACAGTGAGGTGTCACCCACCCACCCCACACTGCTGCCCCTGGACAAAGCTCTGCTCCAGGGAACAGGGGCAGGAGCACAGGGAACGGCCTCAGGCTGGGCTCAGGGTGGGATTTAAGGGAAAATTCCTTCCTGGAAACGCTGCCCAGCCCTGGCACAGCTGCCCAGGGCAGGGGTGCCCATCCCTGAGAGGGTTTAACAGCCCTGTGGACGTGGCACTTGGGGACAATGCTTGGGTCAGTGGTGGCTTTGGCAGAGCTGGGGAAACAGCTGGACTGGATGACCCTGGAGGGCTTCCCCAGCCTAAATGATTCCACAGTCTGTGATCTTAAATGATGCATTGAATCCCTGCAAAGCACGAGCTGCATTCCCCTTGCCCAGCATCCCCTGCTGTTTGTGAGCAATTCCCTTGGGAATTAGTGCTACAGTGCATAAATAAAGGAGCAAACTCCAGCCTGGAGCTGTGAATTTCCACCGGAGGAAGGTCTGTACCTGGAGCTTTCCCAGCTGGAATTTGTGTCTGGCCTAACTCTTAAATAACCCTTCCATCACTCCCAGCTGCCCACTCCTGGCACTGTGTCCCCCTGTCCTGGTGTCCTGTGTCCCTCCTGGATGTCCATCACCACCAGTCCTGCATGCTCCTTGCCATGTCTGGGCTCTCCTGGCTGCTCTGGGTGTGAGCACTGAGAGCTCCTGGTGATCCGCTGGTCCCAGCAGGACTGTCTGTCTCTCTGTCCACCCAGCCTGGACAGCAGGACATGGGCACAGAGCAGTGTGGACAGACAGACTGACTGTCACTATAGCACATGAAGGAACACGAGTGCACGCTGCTGCTCTCAAGGTGAAAAAAGGGAACATTTAATTTCTGACTCCAACATTTATAGATTTCCTAGAGTGACAGTGGGTTGGAGGGTGACAGTGCCACGTCCCCAGTGACACTGGACAAACCAGCAGCCCATCAAATTCCTCCTCTGTGACCGTGTTCACACGGGTCTGAGGATGAGGGAAGAGACAAGGCTCTGACTCCATGGTTCAGAAGGCTTGATTTTTTATTTTATGATTTATATTACATTAAAACTATGCTAAAAGAATAGAAGAAAGGATTTCATCAGAAGGCTGGCTAAGAATAGAAGAAGGAAGGAATGATAACAAAGGTTTGTGGCTCGGCTCTCTGCCCAAGCCAGCTGACTGTGATTGGCCATTAATTAGAAACAACCCCATGAGACCAATCCCAGATGCACCTGTTGCATTCCACAGCAGCAGATAATCATTGTTTACATTTTGTTCCTGAGCCCTCTCAGCTTCTCAGGAGGAAAAACCCTAAAGAAAGGATTTTTCATAAAAGATGTCTGTGACACTCCTCCTCCATAAAATAATGCAAAACAATGAATTATTTACACAAAGCGTGTGAGAAAGTTCCTTACAAGAATGTCAACATCAGAAGGCTGAGAAAAACTTAAAAAATCAGGGTGACAACTGCCCCTGGCCCAGGCTCATCACCTCACCCCACCTGTGGGAGCAGAGCCAGCCCTGCATGTCCCACCCTGCGTGTCCCACCCTGCTGACCCCGCTGTCCCCTGCAGTGAACCAGAGGACCCTGACAGCCGACCTGAAGGACCTGCACAGCACGGTGAGTGACATCCAGAAGGCGTGTCACAGCATGCCCGCCACCGCCGAGGACAGGTTTGCCATTGTCATGAGCGTATCCTTCTGTGAGAGGGGAGCCGGCTCTGAGTGCCCCCAGGGACCCCGATACTGCCTGGGCTGTGCCTGGTGCCCCCAGAGACCCTGATACTGCCTGGGGCTGTGCCTGGTGCCCCCAGGGACCCCAACACTGCCTGGGGCTGTGCCTGGTGCCCCCAGGGACCCTGATACTGCCTGGGGCTGTGCCTGGTGCCCCCAGAGACCCTGATACTGCCTGGGGCTGTGCCTGGTGCCCCCAGGGACCCTGATACTGCCTGGGGCTGTGCCTGGTGCCCCCAGGGACCCTGATACTGCCTGGGGCTGTGCCTGGTGCCCCCAGGGACCCCGACACTGCCTGGGGCTGTGCCTGGTGCCCCCAGGGACCCCGACACTGCCTGGGGCTGTGCCTGGCGCTGCTGGGAGCTGTCCCTGCTCTCAGCCAGCCTGGAGAGCAGGTTTGGGGTGTCCCTGTGTGGCACAGCCCCAGGAACGTGCTGGGACATCTGTCCTTGGGAGCTGTGCTGACAGGGACAGCCAGCACCTCCACGTGTGCCTGTCAGCATCTCCCTGCTGCCAGCTGGGCTGGGACCAGCCATGTGATAAGAGATTGGACCCAGCCATCTGATAAGAGATTGATAAGGGGGGATGGGACCCAGCTATCTGATAAGAGATTGATAAGGGGGGATGGGACCCAGCTATCTGATAAGAGATTGATAAGGGGTTGGGACCCAGCTATGTGATAAGGGGCTGGGACCCCTGCCAGCGCCGTGGAGCAGCTCTTTGCCCTTAAGCCAAGCCCTGCAGTCCTTCCTGGAGAGTGCCCAGCCCGCCATGCGCTCCCTGGATGACCTGCAGCACAAGGCCATGGAGGAGTTCAGCAAGGTGCTGTCCTTCTTCGGGGAGGACTCAAAAATGACAACCTCCGAAGCCTTCTTTGGCATTTTTGCGGAATTCATGAGCAAGTTTGAGGTGAGTTGAAGCTTTCCAAGGCAGCAGGGATGTCCTGTGGGTGTCAGTGAGGTGTGTTATTGTGTGTGACTGGGATGGGGTTTTGTGAGCAGCTGTGCCTGAGTGAGAAGCAACTTTTCTGATGCTGATGAGGTGCAATTTTTCTGACACAAAAATCAGCTGGCCAGGGTGGGACACTGAGGGAGGCCCCAAGCCCCAGGGGAGAGTGATGTGGTTGTTCATACTGGAATGGTTTGGATTGGAAGGAACCCTAAAGATCACCCTCTGTTCCTGTTCATGCTGGAATGGTTTGGGGTGGAAGGGACCCTAAAGATCACCCCATGTTCCCATGGCAGGGACACCTCCCACCATCCCAGGCTGCTCCCAGCCCTGTCCAGCCTGGCCTGGGCACTGCCAGGGATGCAGGGGCAGCCCCAGCCGCTCTGGGCACCTGTGCCAGGGCCTGCCCACCCTGAGCTGTGCCCTTTGTGTCCCACAGCGGGCTCTCAGTGACGTGCAGGTGGGCGAAAGCCAGCGCAGCCCCAGGATGAGCTCTCCCCTGGCCTGGTGACCGCCTGCAGCCACCTGAGGTGCAACAGCTCCTTGCCAACAAAGTGCAATTTGCTCCTGTCCAGCCTGGTGTAAATACGCTGCTGCCTCCTGCTCCCAGCCAGCAGGGTCACCGGCAGAGGGGCCGAGGCAGGCACTGAGGAGGCACCGAAGGTGACACAGGGTGACGCAGTGAGGGTGACACAAAGACAAGCCCTGCGCTGGTCCTCACAGAGCTTCCTCAGCACCCTCCACCTCCATAGATCCCCGAGCCCGGGGTTTGTGTCCATCTGGTAAAACCCCACTGAACCACGTTCCCCAAACTCTGTGACTGCTCCTGTGACTGGAGACCCTCCCCACACCCCCATGGGCACTGCCCGAGCCTGGGGGCTCAGCCCTGGGCTGGGGGAGAGCCACAGAGCCCCCGGGCAGCCCAGCAGGGAAGGGAGCAGGGGGATGAGCAGCAGGGAGGGCACCCCCAGCTCCTCTGGGGATGCTGCTGAGCCCTGTCCAGCCCCTCTCCAAGCCCCTCTGCCCCGGGGCAGAGCACAGGGGGGAACAGCAGAGCAGAGAGCACCGGAGGTGGCCCAGAAGCTCCAGTCCCCTCCCCTGGCAGCCAGTGGCAGTGGGGAGCAGCAGGACCCTGCAGGACCCTCCTGGCACATCCCCGAGGTCCCGAGGATGGATCCGGTCTGATCCTTCCAGCTCACGGCTCCTTCCTGGCCCTCAGCTCTGCACAAAGCTGTGCCAGAGGCTGACAGGCCTTGAAACCCTCCCAAGAGAGCAACACCATCAGCACGAGGTTGTTGGAACTCGCCAGCAGGCAGCCCCGAGCAGTTCCGTGGCTCTTGGAAAGCACAGAATGCCCGGGAGCCTGAACGGGAGCAGGAGGGCTCTGCAGCCCCAGGTGCTGCTCCGGGCACGGCAGGGGCAGGGGGGAGCAGGGCATCCCCCTGGAGGGGTGCAAAAGCTGATAAACCAGCTGTCAGTCTGTCTGTCTGTGCGTGTGGCACCCGGGGACAGTGCTTGGGTGAGGGGTGGCTTTGGCAGAGCAGGGGGAGCAGCTGCGCTGGATGGCCTGGGAGGGCTCTCGCAACATAAAAGGTTCCACGATCCTGGGAGCCCCTTTGCGGCAGGAGCAGGTTTCATGGGGGATATCCCAGGGAGCTCCAGGAGTGTCCATGGCCACCTTCCAGCGTGCACACCCATCTCTTGGTGAGCACACCCACCTCCAGATGTGCAGAGCAACATCCCAGTGTGCACACCCACCTCTCACCGTGCACACCCACCTCCAGATGTGCACACCCACCTCCAGATGTGCAGACCAACATCCCAGTGTGCACACCCACCTCCAGATGTGCACACCCACCTCCAGATGTGCACCCCCAGCTCTCACCGTGCCCATCCCTCTCCCAGCTGCCCGGACCCTCCTGGATCCCCCCGTTGTGCCCCTGGCACGGAGGGACAGCGTTCCACGGCCGCTGCTTGCGCCTGCGGGGGCTCCCGAGCTCTCTCCGTGCTTTGTGAGCATCCCCTCCGTGCAAAACCCACCCGTGTCCCTGTGTCCCCCTGTCCCCCCGCAGCCAGCGCCGAGTAGGTCCCGCCTGCCCGAGGCCGGAGCAAGGGCTCCGTGTCCCGCAGCCGCCGCCGCTCCGGGACACGATCACCGACCGGTGCATTATTTCATTATTTCGTTATTTACGGGAGACCTTACGACCCTCGGATCTCCGGGTTTTGGTATTTTTTTAAACCCCGCTGTAGAAAGTGAGGTATATTTTCACAAGTGTTCTCCGTTTATACAGCTTTAAGTGCCAGGTAGTGGGTAGCCTCGTGTTCCCAGAGGTCCGGGACAGGGCCACGCTCCCTCTGCTCCTCTCTCCCTTTTGGATGTTGCGCACTGCATTCCGTTGAGTTTTTTTCCTTTTTTTTAAAAAAATATGTCCGATATTTAAACCACCACAGGTTCTTTTGAAACTGTCCCGACAGAAGATGCTGTACATAGATTTTGCTACATGTTGTAACTTTCTGAAATAGTTAGGACTCCAATCCCTTTGGTATTTTTATGTGAATATTTTCAAAGAGCCAGAACTTCTGGTGATAAGATTTGATAAGGGGACGATGTATATTCCCAGTTCAGTCTCTACCCAATGCCTATGTGCTATTCCTGAAATAAAGCTACTGCCTTCTGCCTCCTGACTGCACAGACCTCTGTCTTCTGTCCAGAATTGCTGCTGGTGATGATGTCGGGGATTCTGCACCTTCTGCACTGTCGATCCTGGCTCTGACACCTGCAGGCTCTCACCTGGCTGGGGCTGGTGGGGAGAAGGCCCTTCCTGCCCCACAGCGTCCAGGCTGGAGGGACCAAAACGAGCAGCAAATTCTTAAAATAGCACGGATTTTTAACTGCAGCCTTCAGAAGAAAACATTTAGCGAGCTGTATGAGCCAGTGAATTGTTTCCCTCTGGAAAAGAATTCTTGGCCGAGGCTGAGTTCATGTCCAGGGGGGTTTATCTCCCGTGACACCGGGAGCAGACAGACGGGAGCAGCTCCCTATCAGGTGCTGAGCCTCAGGCGGTTCAGAGCAGCCCTGGGAGCCGCCCGGGGCTGGAGCAGCTCCGTGCAGAGCCACCCTCAGTGTCCCCGGCCGGGCACGTCACCTCCTGCCCTGGGGCACGCACTGACACCGCGGGAGCGGAGATGCGCTCCAGGGAGCGGGGAGGGTGGAGCTGCTGACCTCCGAGGGGCCCGAGCAACCCGAGCCACCCTGAGATTCCACTTGGGGCGCTCACACTGACTCCTCCTGCCCCCAGGGACCGGCCCAGCGCGGCTGCCACAGCTGCGGTGTGGGGCTGAGCCCGTGGAGCAGCAGGGATGGTGTCCCAGAGCCCCATTCCTGAGCCCGTGGAGCAGCAGGGATGGTGTCCCAGAGCCCCATTCCTGAGCCCGTGGAGCAGCAGGGATGGTGTCCCAGAGCCCCATTCCTGAGCCCGTGGAGCAGCAGGAATAATGCCCAGAGCCCCATAAGCCAGCAGGAATAATGCCCACAGCCCCATTCCTGAGCCCATAAAGCAGCAGGAACAATGCCCAGAGCCCCATTCCCCACATCCCAGGCTGAGCCCATAAACCATCAGGAATGGTGTCCTAGGGCCCCATCCCCACGTCCCACACAGCATCCACACCATTCCCTGCACACCCCCCTCTCCTGGGCTCTGGTAAGTTTTCTGCAGCCACGAGGTCATTCCTGCCCAGATCCAGCACCTTTGAGCCTCACTCGGGGTTCCTGGGTCAGCCCTGCCCTCGGGATCATCCTCACAGGAAAGCCTGGCCCTGGGAAGGAAACCCCAGCCCGGGCAGGGCAGGGATCACAGCCCTGGCTGCTCCTGCTCCTTGGGTGCCACTTCCATCCCCTGACAAATGCTGGGAAATGGTGTCCCTGGAAATCCCAGCTTCCATTCCACACCTCAGGGGATTTGGGGATTTCGTCCTTTTGTGCAAGAAAGAGGGGAAATGAGCAGCTTGAGCACAGCCAGGGTGCATCACAGCTGGGCACGTTTGTGCCAGGCAAAGTGGAACCACCTGGGAACTTCCCTATAAGTACCTCAACTGTGGCTTGAAGGGCCACGACCTGTAATTGCTCTCCAGGTGCCATGAAAGATGCCAAGGGACAGAGAAGGAGCTCAGCTTCAGGCTGGGAGGGTGGTAAGTCAGGGGGAAAGGTGGCACAGACTGGCAGGCAGCACAGGACACCCAGTGCTGCATTTGCAGGCCTTGAGGATCAACCTTCAGGAAAATTTGGGGTTTCCAAATCATAGCAGATTAAATGAATGCCTCTCCAATTGCAAGATTCAAAGAGTTACAGTTGTGTTCATCAGAGCTGTGACTGGGAAACAATGAGATAGACATGTGAAATTATATGGAATTATCAAGTTTGCACTAGAAGGGACTTTGAAGATCATCCACTCTTAACACCTGCCATGGCAGGGACACCTTCCCCTGTCCCAGGCTGCTCCAAGCCCTGTCCAGCCTGGCCTTGGACATTCCCAGGGATGGAGCAGCCACAGTTTCTCCTGTGCCAGGGCCTCCCCACCTCACAGGGAAGAGTTTATTCCCAATATCCCAGCTAACCCTGCCCTGGCAGGTTCCAATGCCCTCAGTGGGTCACCTGCAGTGAAATCCCTGCTGGTAACTTCAAGGCTGGGACAAGGATTGGGCTTGTGAGGGCACAGTGCCCATTCTCCATCCACCCTGCAGGCTCGTGGCTCACCTGCCCTGCCCAGCAGTGCTGCTGGGATCTGGGCACCCCAATTCTGGGATTTATGAGCTGCTCCTGCCACAGTCACTGTGCTGTGAGATTCAGCATCACTCTGTGTGTGTTTTGGCCCTGATGGTTTGTCAGGGATTTCAGGCAGATGATGCTGAAGACAAACCTCCAGCCTGCTGCCAGAGAGGGACTCGGTTCTGGATTAACCTCCAGCCTCAGCAGAGTGCCACAAACCCCAGCCCACGGCCGGATCCTGCGCCCTGCGAGGCTCAGGCACAAACACGGACACAGGACAGGCTGTCAGCTCCTCCCTGTGCCACGGGCTGTCAGCTCCAGAGGACATCAGCCCCGATTTTTTATTGTTCTGTGTGCCTCGCATAGAGCACAGATTGCTTAAGAGAATGGCACTCCGTGGAGTTTGACCCGGGAGCCCTGATAGTGAAAATAATGCACTTCTCACCAGAGCCACGGGAGACCAAAAGAGTAACTTCGGTCAATTAGTTTAACTTTGACTATAAATATTCCTTCTCATCCCTTGTGACCCTGTTAACAGCTCCGCTGGCAAACCCCGATTCTCTGGCAATATTTAAGCTGCCTGTCAGTTGGCAGAGCCCTGCTGGTGCCCGGCGCGGGGAGCAGAATAAGACCCGGCTGAGCGCAGTAAGTTCCCTTTCAGTTCTACCTCGAGTCGGGAGCTCGGCGGGGTTCGGGGAGCTCAGCCGGGCCGCCGCGGGCCCCGGCGGGCCGTGCTGGCCGCAGGAGGTGCGTGGAGCTGGGGATGCTTTAGAATCCCCCCGAGGCGGCACCGGAGCCTTGGGGCCACGTGTGCTGCGCTGCGGTGATACAGCAGCGCTTCATTCCCATGCCGCGGCCGTCCCCGCGCACAATCTCTGGCGAGGAAAGCGCCGCCGCCGGTGCCAGGCACCGGGGGACAGCGGGCCGTGAGCGGAATGCGCAACGCGGGCAAAATTTCCACTGGGCCGCGGCCGAGCCGCGATCCGGGAGCCCGCGGCGGGGCGGGAGGGTCCGGGAGGAGCCGGAGCGGCACCTGCGGCTGCCCGGGAGCGTCCCGGCTGCGGGGCATCTGCCATCCCTGCTGTGCCCCTGCCCTCCCTCCCTGCGGGGCATCTGCCATCCCTGCGGGGCATCTGCCCTCCCTCCCTGCGGGGCATCTGCCATCCCTGCGGGGCATCTGCCCTCCCTCCCTGCGGGGCATCCGCCCTCCCTGACTGTGCCCCCGGCATGGCAGGGGCTGCAGGGCTGTCCCCCTGTCTGACACCTCTGGGAGGGACAGACAGAACTGTCCCCCTGTCCGACCCCTCTGGAAGGACAGACGGACACAGCTGCTCCTGTGTGCACACCTCCGGGAGGGACAGGCAGAGCTCTCCCCTGTCCGGCGCCTCTGGGAGGGACAGACAGTCACGGCTGTCCCCCTGTCCGACGCCTCCGGAAGGACAGACAGCCGCAGCCCCGGGCTCAGCCCCGCTCTCCCCTCGCTGTGCGCGGCTCCGCAGCTCCGGCCCGGCCGCGCTGTGACCCCAGGCGGACCCGGGGCTCCCCGCGGGTCCCTCCCGGCCCAGGGCATTCCCGATGCTGGCGTTCTGTGGCATTCTGTGGCCCTGCTCCGCGGGCCCGCGGTGGAGTGTCCCGGGCTGGAAGGGGAGCTGGAGGTGTGGGGCAGGGTGAGCAGCTTCCCAGGCTGCCATACCAAACGCTGTTTGTCCTTTCCTAGTCAGGGGCTGGGCGTGCCAGTAAAAACTCAGCGGCAGCCAAGACACATTGGCCTCAGAGAGGTGAGAGAGCAGCCCTGCCAGGAGGGATGGGACCCACGGGGATCCAGGGGCTCACAAAGAATGGAAAAGGCTCTGCTGAGTGTCCCCAGGGCCAGCCTCAACCAGATCAGAGCTCCCTAGCAGCCTGGGACTGGTGCTGGAGGCTGCAGGGCCGGGATGCAGCTCCCAGCTGTGGGAAGGAGGTGCTGGGGTGGTTCCTGCCCTGGGAACTCCTTATTTATTGAGCTTTGGTAAAGAGATGAGCCCAGGGGTGCTGCAGGACACAGGGCAGCCCTTGCTCTCCTGCATCCTCCATCTCCTGCATCCTCCATCTCCTCCCTGTGTGCTCTCCTGGCTCACCCCCTGGCAGCCCTGTGGTGCCACCAGGGCAGGACCGTGGCCAGTCACGCTCTAGGCAAGTCCCCAGGTCCCAGGTGAGCCGAGGGCAGGCCCGGCTCAGCCCCACACCTGGACACAGGTGCTGTGGGGCCCGTGGGACAGGAGGCTGCCCCGGGCTGCCTTTGCTGCCCTGGGCTCAGAGGCAGAACCCGTCTGACCGCTCGTGATCCCAGCGTCCGTGCCGGCTGTCCCGGAGCCCTCGCCACACCTCCCCAGCCCGCTGGCAGGGACAGCCTATAAGTGTCCCCTGACAAGCGCAGAGAGGCCAAAGGAGCCGGCCAGACTGCAGGAAGGGAGCAGCACACACCTGGCCCAGGTGTGCAGTGACATTGGGGCTGGCCTGGCTGCGGGGCTGCGACTGCTCCTCCTGGGGACCCTCCTCGGCCAGCAGGGTAAGGAACACCCCAAACCTGCCCTGGGCAGGGTGAGAAAGAGGAACACCCCAAACCTGCCCTGGGCAGGGTGAGAAAGAGGAACACCCCAAACCTGCCCTGGGCAGGGTGAGAGGAACACCCCAAACGTGCTCTGGGCAGGGTGAGAAAGAGGAACACCCCAAACCTGCCCTGGGCAGGGTGAGAGGAACACCCCAAACCTGCCCTGGGCAGGGTGAGAGGAACACCCCAAACCTGCTCTGGGCAGGGTGAGAAAGAGGAACACCCCAATCCTGCCCTGGGCAGCCCCCAGGGCTCCTTGGGCACCAGCTGTGGCCATTGCTGAGCCAGGGACTGCCCAGGTGGCCTTGGCTGCCTCTCACCTCCTGTCCTGCTCTCAAAGTGTGCCTGAGCTGAGGCAAGGAGGCAACAGGGAGGAACTGCATTAATGCAAACACCTGACCAACCTCCCAGGGGATGCTCCAGGGAGCCCTTCCAGGGATCCCCCAGTGCTGCCACACCTCAATCAGGCATTTCTGGAGGGGAAAATGTGTTTTTGTATTCCTTGGTTGATGTCTCTCTTCCTGACAAGGAGCAGGGGATAGTTTCTAGTTCAGGAGGGACCCAAGTGCTCTGCACAGCTCCTGCTGTGGCAAAGGAGGAAAATGCCAGCACTGCTGGGGCTGCTCATGTGCCCCCACTCTCTGCTGCCTTGTGAGGGACACGTTTGTGGCAGCAGCTCCTCACTGGGGCCAGTCCTGCCCTGCTGCCACCCTGGCTGTAACCCCAGCTCTGCTCCTTCCTTCTGCCTGCTCCAGCTGCTCTCACCTTTTCTCTAATGCCCCCATTTCTCAGAAAACCAACAGGAGATGCAGCAGACCAGCTGGCAGCATCTCCCCATCACAGCAAGGGACTCCTGGATGGGGCAGATGCAGGGACAGCAGCCTGCCCCAGAGCCCTGGCAGCAGCAGCTCAGCACCCAGAGCTCCTCAAACCAGCCCCACCTGCCCGGGGCTCTCCCTGGCCACCCTCCCGTCCCTCCACAGGCGTGTGCAGCAGGCCAGGCCGTGCCCAGCAGCCATGGAGCCCAGCAGCGTGCCCCCAGCCTCGGTGACCCCCTCGTGGGACGTGTTC